>NC_043986.1:23171389-23516389 GCF_902150065.1 Myripristis murdjan | reverse complement strand
GCACATC
This sequence comes from Myripristis murdjan, assembly GCF_902150065.1. Taxonomy (NCBI): domain Eukaryota; kingdom Metazoa; phylum Chordata; class Actinopteri; order Holocentriformes; family Holocentridae; genus Myripristis; species Myripristis murdjan. The sequence continues at coordinate 23,516,382 of NC_043986.1, read as the reverse complement.
CAGTGCTGAGCCGTATAATTTCTGCAAAGCCATAAACATAAAGCCTACAAAAACTCAGCTGTAATGAGGAGATATGAGATCATGCAGCTTTTAGATTTTACATATTGTTACTGCCAAAAGATGCAGAGATTTTATGTGTCTATCACTGAGTGGAATTCAGTTTGAAGACACCCTTCATAAAAACAAATTCAAGGGTACTAGGGGCCAAATATGTGACAGTAATCACATGTCACAATAAGTAGTGATGTATAAACATTAATTCACACTATAAAAATTATGTTGTTACAAAGAGTATTTAGGATTATGTTTGTATGTATGAAGGAAAAACATAGATATATTTAAAAAGTATAATTTTACATTAGCATGATAAGGATAGTGGTTACTTTGAGTCATTGTCAGTTAAAGTAATTAATACTTTTATATTGTAGTTATCCATCTTAAAATGCCTACAACATTGTATGTCTTCTAACATTCATAAGATAAAAGCTGATTTGTTGTTGTGTCTTTCTGGTTTAGAGCAAAATTTATCAAATATAACTCATTTGAAATGTGTGTTCTGTCTGTAGCTTGATAAAATTACAAAATCAGGTCTTAGGATCATTGTATGTCACTTTTTCCGAGAAATGTTTATATTCATAAATGTTTATTTGAGTGCCCTTGGCTATAGAATACTACATGTAAATTCTTAAATTCATCTTTAATTGCTGATTTAAATAGAGACGAACAGAATTTGCAGACGGAATTAGTTCAGGGACTATGCTGGTGGGAGCAATTATGCTGGTGACATATTTGGTTATCAGTACCCTGGAGCCAACTTTTTTTTTTTTTTTTACTAATGGCCAGTTTTCAGTCTTTTATTTTCATTCAGACTAAATATCAGAAGTGTAAGGGTGCACAGAAAATGTACATTGCAGGCCTACAAATGTTGGGAAATGTTTTTGTGGCATATAAAACATTGTTTTAAATGGCATATATACTGCATTTATGGCTATACCGGATAAACTGCTATATAAAATGTTGTTTTATGTGGCATAAATTGGACATATGTACACATTTATGAAGTCAACAATTTGTGATCAAATCACACTCTTTACAAAATGTCTTTAGAATCAGTTTTGAAAGAAATGTATTTTTCAGGAATACATGCACTACTTAAGACGGTTAATGCACACGTTCTTTCAACTATTTCAATTGCAGACTTTTAATGTTTTAAATTCCAGATGTGCTCTCATCATGCAGAGCAAATATTAACACAGAAGCGACTATTAGCAAATATAACAGGACAGGCTCCAATCCCAGGAGCGATCTTGCTTCAATTACCTCCAAAGCTTTTGGTATTATCCTTTAAAACCCTCACTTATCAAAGGTATTGGCATCGAGATTGAACAGTACAGTCATCAAATCCAACGTACTTATGGAGGATAGCGAACGCCCTCAAAAGACTGCAAGATATACCACAAATTTTCCTTTTTTTAAGTACTGATCTTCCAGTGAAAGTTATTTTGAGCAGATGAGTGTTGATTGGATTGTATTGTTTTGGGGTGGGTGATCAAACCTCCAAAAGATTTTTTATGTCAATTTTTTTAGTGTAAAATCTCATGGGTGTGGACTTATCTAAACCTTGGTATATTGTTGATTTTCACATTCTCAGACTTAAATTAACACTGCTGATTTTGCTGTGATATGCATTCAGTGGGGATAAATTAAATTATTTAAATCAGATTGCAATTATCTTCAAAAAGCTAGGAAATCTCTTGATAAAAAAAGTGCATTGTGTACAATGGAGCGAGCCTAAAAAGGACTGCTTCTCCACTCAGGCACAGTATCTTTATGAGCAGCGAGACGGCAACACATCCTCACGATGATCTTAATTAACTTCTACTCTCCTGTGAGGACACTGTCTGAATGAATCTCAAGGACAATAGACAGGATTAATTCATTTATTTACCAAGCAAGTGCATCTCATCAAATTCTAATGTGGCCACGTCTCCTTCATGCAAACAGCTCTTGAAAAAAAAAAAAAAAAACTCTTTACTGAAATAGCAGCTCACCTTACTACTGGCACCATGATCCCTCACTGATCCTACCTGTATTTAAAGACTAATCAACTTGGAGGAGCGTGGAGTGGATTTATTATTGTTTTATGAATGACATGCAAAGACCACAGTGGCAGTGTGGGTTAAAAGTTATAGGAGTAAACAAAGTCTCCTAAAATCCACTGTGTGTTTAAGTAAATACCCATGATCATAATTTGTTTTAACTCGATAAAAATGATAAATCCAGTCTTAATATTTAGACATTAACTGCACAGTGAGGGTGACATTTTTATATCGGCGAGCTCTGCTCATTTCCTATCCAGACCAAAATTTCAAAACACACCTGCAATAAAGAAATGTTTTATGTCTACACTAGTTCTGCTGCTTTGCTCACCATGTATTTACCACTGTGTTCGTAATCAAAAGGCCAGTTAAAATGCTTATCAAGGACAACCACAAAGTTTTATGTGAACAAATAACTCAGGATATATGAATATGCTAATAAGCTGATCCAAGGATTTGCTATGGTTATGATTACATACCCCAGGGGTGAAAACCAAATAAAGAGTGCTAAGGAAAAAAATGCCAGCCTCCTCCCTAATTTAATACTCCCCCAATCTGTTCACCCCTCTCTGTAAGCTTCAGTAGTGGTAGAGTCGCTATGGCTCTGTGTGCGGAACATCAGAGAAATGTGTTATTTTCTCTACATAGGAAATAGACATGGGCATGATGGAAATTGCCTCCTTCACAGACCCCTGTGAAGAGCATTTTCATATTTTCATGCCTTTATCATTTCCTTTGAAAACCGTGAAGGGAGGGGGTATGGATCCTGCCTGGCACGTGGCGTTTGATGCGTTCACCACTGAGTTGTTAAAATGGATCAATGGAACAAGACAAGAAAGCTGTTGGCAGAGCCGCGCTGTATCCCAGAGTGAGATGACAGCTGGGTGGGCCAATGGGACAGGAGGTGGGTGGGGGTTAGCAGCAAGAAAGAGTCCGTGGTGGTCCCCTTTATCTCCCTCCTCTCTTCTCCCCCTTCTTCTTTGATTTCCGTTGACCAGAATCGACTTAGGGACATTTTCTCATTGATGGATCTTTTTTTTCTCACTTTGCTGAAAAGTAAGATATGAGAAGTTGCCTAACGGCTATGGATTAGCTTTGATTATGTGACAGCGGTTATCACTGCACACAGCTGTCTGGCGGCCAGGCTATAGGGTCCAGACTATATGTATGAGAACTGGAAGTGCATTGCGCAGAATACTAATGCTATAAGCGGTGTCGTCATTGGTCTCACAAAACCATTATCGCTCACGGTACTTAAAGATCAAATATGATGGAAGATGTGATACATAACATAAGAATGGAGAAAGTACTGCATTTAATATAGATTTTTTATATTATCATCCATTTTGACGGATGAGTCAAAACACTGTCAGCATATTTGCCGTGGAGCAGCGCTATCAGATATGCCAAAGACAACACTAATAAACAAAGCAGATGACAACCGTATCCTCTTCAAATGAAGAAAATCACTTGTTACTGACATCAGCAAAAGGAGCCAGCTGGCCATGCTTTCCCACCTTTCAGAGTGAGTGAGGGAGGTAGAGAGAGAGAGAATGAGAGAGAGAGAGAGAGTTAGGGAGAGCGAGGGGCTGCGAGTTGGAGAAAGTCTCTGAGGGTGTGAATGTGATTTAGAGATGGTGTGCACTGTTTACACGGCCTGCCTGGAGGGATGCGCTTCTGTTGGCAGGAGAACATTGTTAGCATGGGAGGCACGTAGCTCCGACCCCACTTCCCTCTCTGTGTCTCACTCTCCCTCTTTCTCCAGCTGCTCAGGGGCATGCGATGGTCTGGGAAAGATTAATGCATCTTCAACGGCATGCCGTGAAATCAAATTAGTGTACCCTGATCCAGAGACGTGGAGGGCTTAGGCCAGGGCTGCAACAGGGACAATTCCTCAATAACCTACAGCTGTTCTCCACCCCATGAAAGCCACAGTATGTTGATTATTCAAATCATCCAACATACATCTGTTTTTGTTCTTGTCTTTTGGATGCCACAACAACTCAATGGGCTATTGATTCACAGATTTGTCCACCTAATTATGAAGACATGTTAGCTTCTGTGTTTTTTCAGAAAGCACATTGATTTCCAACTCCTCAATGGATCGTTAAATTACACCAGGAAAGACATGTGAAAAACAAAGCCACTCATGGCAATGTCACATTGCATTATTACAGTCATGCCCACATATTATTGCAGACTTCCATCAAATTCAGTCAAGGATGAACACCTATCTGCCACAATATGCTGTTGAAATTGGATTTGCTGGGGGGAAATGAGGGGATTATTACTACTTCTATGTTCTGTTCCTACATACTGCTTTAGTCACTCTGGTACTTGATCATGTAATCAGCCAGAGAGAGATGGAGCCACTTACAGGGCTTACAGAGTAATAACCTGAAGAGGTTTCATTGGGCTGGATGTCTGTGTTAAGGCTGTAGTATAGAATATGGATCGCTGGGAAAAATCTGTCCTGGGATGGTGAGACTCAGTTATCCTGTGAGAGGTCACCTCCCAGTGAGCCAACCCAAGCCAGGTCATGTCCTCCACCTCTATCCTCTGCGTTATTTTGCCTTGCTCAGACTGTCTCGTGTTTATCTGTATTGATCATTGACATTCTGTGTAGCTGCTGTTTACAACTGTTACCCAACATTATTAGCCCTGTGATTAGTCTGGTGTGACCTGGGCTCTCCCACTGAGAAACAGGTAAAGTGCTGCTATGATTTAGCAAGTTAGATTATTTCTTGAGTCATGATTGTATGGCATTGAAAATTTTAATAGTAACCTCTGCTCTTGGGAAGGAAGGAAATTAATGTAAGAGAGAGAGGTTGACGTTGTACAGTGAGCCATTATATAGTTTGAACTTTTGACCGACAGGAAAGGATTGGATTATGCCTAATTGATTTTGCGGCTCAGGGGCTAATCAAGACAAGATAAGCAATAATGACTATTGACACTCTGATAAAGTTAACAACTAGTCAATGTAGAGGGGCTTTATGTTGAAACAGTGAGGGGGCAGCCGCCGTACGATTCATCTACTTGTAATTACTTCATTCAGTACGCTGACTATTATTACTAAAGGGAATATAAGGCAGAGATCTCACAGAGCTCACAGAGAACATCATCAAGCTCCAGCTTATTTTTTGACAATTTTTTTTTATACTGGACACTTTTGTATATTGTATGATTGATCTGAATTTGGATATGTTTATCTGCAGAATGTCCAGTTTCAGAGTGAAGTTACTGTAATGGGTGCAGTTACTCTGGAGACAGAATTACATGGGTGAAAAAACAAAATGTTGTCCTTCAGTTCAAAAAGCTGCAATAAGATCAATATGTATAAATATAAACATATTTTGTACACTGTATTTAAGTGAAAGTTGTGACTGAGACTCTGACTGTGATCTGTGAATCTGGTTTCTGATTTCATTTTCAACATGCACTGTATTGTGAAAGCTGGGGTTGTCACTGTGAGCAAGGGACTGAGTTAAAATGCTGCTTGTGACAATTACAGAGTGCATGTGAATTGTTATATTAGCTGCAGCGTGGGCTGGTGGAGGCGGTGGTGATCAGTCTTAGCCCAGGCAGGTGCGATAGGCCGCGCAGCAGGCCTAACAAAGACAGATTGGGGCCTGCAGGGCACATAGCTATACCCAGCAGATCCTCTCTCACACTCCAGCTTAAAGCTCTGAAATGTGACTGAGCATGGATCACTGCTGACAGGACAGAGATACCATGCACATAAAACATGGAGGACATATGCAAGGCTACATATACTTCTAAAAGTTCAAGAGCATTACATGGCAAGTTGCAATGGAAAGTTGAAGAACGCTGGCTAATTTAATGTATCAGATAATTATCAACCGGGTCTACCCCTGTAATATGGAGACTGCTAAAGAGGGGGCAAAGTTTTTTTTCTTTTTTTTTCTTTTTTTTTAAATTTCATTTCAGCCCAATATCAATCTCTCTAAAGTGTCAATTCATTCATGTTGTACAATCTTGAAATTTTTAGTTTAAATGTTTCTAGGTACATTCAGTGAGCTGATCACTTTCACAGCCTGAGATTCAAGATGAGATTCTACCAAATTAAAATCAAACTGGTGATTCTTGCACAAAACATATGTCTCTCCTTCCTTCAATACCCTTCATTTGAGGTGAGCTCCAATTTAAGATTCGGAGCATGTGTGCTTGAACCAGCCTTTGGACAAGTGCACACATCCCTAGCATGAGCTTCTCTTTACCCTATTGACTGAGGATGAGCCTGTCACTGGATCCGGATTAAAGTCTTAAGACTATCTATAAAAGGGGGATGGGCAAGGAGGGGGACTTGTCAAAGATTTGTTTGCTGTCAGGGGCTTGTTAGTGCCAGGAGAAGGTATGTCTGCAGAATAGCAACAGACTGGATCCATCCTGCTCCTGCTCCAAAGTCACTTCAAGATCAAACATCTCTCTTGCTACAGTAATAATGGCCCAAACTCTAAATTAATCATCAGTGTCCTGTCATTGTGTTAACAAGTCAGGAACCTAAAGCCACCAGAGGCTCTCTATCAAATCTATAAAACTCTTGAGTTCTAATTTAGCCGGCCCCTTGATGCTCACTAGCCTATTCCATGTGCCAGTTTGGTTTTTACACAATTGACCATTTTTTCCCTACATTGCCGAGGCCAGAAAATGTAAGAATTGACAAATTAGGACAGCTTTGTTGTTTCTAGTAGACTGCGGGTTACCGCGTGCTAAACTTCTTGTTTATATTCATCCTTGTGATAAGAGACTTTTACTGTTTGCCTCCCTATTTCAAACTCAAACAGCCTCAACACACATGTGGCTGCAGCTTGCTCTACTGTGTGTGTGTGGTGGCTAACACGGATTATTATCTAAGTCTAGTCAAAAACCCTGACTGCCCACGAGCCATTGAATTTATTTGCCACCCATTCCCCCTTTTATATAGGGTCTAATCTCCTTTAAAGGCAATTAGAAATTACATCTATTCTGTTTGCGCTGATAAGAGATCAAACATTACCTGTGTCTCAGGGCAAACAAAGTGCTAATGCACAGCCCCCCCAAATGGATGCATATTGGGCTAGGCAAGTATGCCTCTGAAACCCACATGCAGATTACCTGCCTGTCGACCTGTTCCTAATTATTATTCATGTTTACAAACTTTCATCTCTTGGGATGAGCCACAGAACCAGCTGCATACGTGATGAGCAAACAGAGCCTGCACCAGCACACAGGAGTGGACATGAATTTATTCATGGTTAAAAAAAAGAGCCTGTCCATGCAAGAGCCCTGCTTCTCCCCTCTGTATCCCCAGAGACCAGACATTTATGAAGACATCCCCTCAAAATCATTATAATAGCATTACTATTCCAGGCAGCTTCTACCTGCGTCATGATTGCATTGCCCCCACCCTTCCCCCCATTTCCCCCCATTTCTCCCGTCTCCCCCATTTCGCCAGTTCCCCATATCCTACATATGTAACCAAGCAAGGTGAGAGAGAGTGCAGTGTCTGCATTTCCCCTGGGAGATGTGGAGAGCCACTTAGCAGCAGCACGTTTTACAGCCATGCTTCACAGTCAGAGTGTCTCCACCACCCACGGTGGGGAGAACAGACGGCTGACTTCCAGCAATGGCACAGCAATCTGTAGGGGGAAAAGGCTGAATTGAAAAAAAAAAAAAAAAAGTGTTGAGAGTCCTGAAGTCCAGAACACAAAGTCACTCAATCTGTCACCCATATACTGATAGGCACAAACTCGATATTCTCTCTCTGTGTCCACCAACACAGCATTTACAAACATATAGGAGCTACAGCAAACGATGCATGGACACACATACGCACAAACATACAGAATACATAAAAAGGCAAGTCACGCGGGTGAAAACTGTGTGAAATCACTCACACTGTGTGAGTGCATGAAGCTGAGCTTTTGTAACAGCTTTTGTAAAATCTACTATTAAGCATCTGACTTTGAGGCTTTACTTTCAAGACCGTTTCATATGTGATCGTGGTTTTCTACTGTATGTGACAGCAATAGATCTTTTAAGAGGCCATGGTTAAAGGTAATTATTTGTGTGCAGTTTCCTCTGATAAACTGTGTAAACTGGCAATATATTCTTCAATGTTTCTTTTCATCAGCTCAGTCCAATGGTACATAAACATGCAGACAAGAGGGAGGACTTGATAACTGATGACAGTTGTGTGTGCTGTCAGTTTTGTGTCAGTCAGCTCTATCAAAACAAGGAGCTGGGTCCATAATTACAGCTTGCTGTCGCCTCTTGATGAGGCGTTAAGACAACAGAACAAGTTGTCAGACTGATGCTCACGCTCTTCAGATATTGTCTACATGACATGAAGTACATGACGCCCAAATGTCTGCCTATGCTGTCTTCAAAATAAAAAAAAAAAAAAAAAAACACATAGGCCACACATCTCAACAGAAAAAAACACAATTTAAAACAAAAACAGCAGATTTTTTGTGTGACACATGAATCAAAAAGTATGCTGTTCCATATTAAATACCAGCTTTTGCTGCTAAGAGATCTAGCTATTCAAAAGTGGTGACATGTCACCAAAGACTGTTGCATCACTGAATTGTCCAACACAGGCACAGATTGGAAAATGACACACCAATAGACTGTACACAAGGGCAAATCATTTTGGTTTGTGGTGCTAAAACAGAGTGGGTTATCCCCGTGAGCTAAATGGGTGATTAGATGCAGTAATGAATCATTAGAAGAGATCATTCAGGGCTACTGCATGCCATCTCATCGACGTAATTGAGCTCAATTAAGCCAATCTCTGTAGGGCTTGCCTTGTTCGCCGAGCGCCTCACCACTGCCGGCTCTAGCTAACAGAGATGAGTTGAGTTTGCACAAAGTTGGGCCAGCGCCAGAGGGTCCTGGAAGGGCCGATGGGGCTCTGAGAGAGAGGCCAGAAAAGAAGGGGAAGCAGGACAGCTTACATCTCCAAAATAATCCTATACTTCCAAAACAAATTGGTGCTCATCTTCAGTCTGAGTGGTGCAAGGGTGTACCGCAGGGAAAGGAATCAATTCCACCTGACCTTCCAACTTAATCACCACTCGCTCCACTGCCGCTCTGCTGAGACCTCCAGCACTCGGAGATGATGTGAAGGGCGAGGCCAGGGCTGGTCTGAAACTCACTGGAGAAATGGGGGAGTGAGTGGGTGGGGGCCAAAATTAACATTTTTGATTCATGTAAGAACAGTGAAATATAATCATTGTACATATTCATTCCAAGAGCTGGGCAAAGTGACATGTTTCTCCTTTGTAGCCACTGACCACCTGGTGAGGCCTTCGCTGAGGTGTGTAAGGTGTGAGGGCGCTCATACCGCAGGGTTGAGTTAATAAGGAGACTCGAGGTTAAGGCAGTGTGAGAAGTAGGTTGTGTGGGCTGCAAGAGTTGGACAGTGGATGGTAACGCGGGCATGTTTCACAGCTCTCAGTCTGTTTTACACCTACTGAGATTGCAGTTTGCACCTGTACAGTTCAAAACAGGTGAGTGCCAGCCCTCAAGACAGAAGAGAATTAGGGAGAGCTGTGTGAGAAGGATGATTGTATATCTGACTTTCTTAGTTGTCTGGCTCAGTTAATGATGAAAACAAAGAAATCTTCAGTATGTCAAGGCTGTATTTAAATGTTCAGTTCACTGAATCAGGGGTGGATAATTATGTCTGCTATTCTTAAGGTAATTGAATAGTTTTCTGTGCACTTGTACCTTTTTAGTAAGCCAGTAATTTTACTTTTGCCTAAGTCCATTTTTTGCTTAAGTGTTGCACTTAGCTACATTTTAAATCACATCCATTACAGAGTACAAATTTTGTACGCTCTCTCCATGAGCATCAGAAACTGGCACTGATGGAAGAAGTGCTCAAATGTTCTGTTTAGGTCAAAGTAAGTACCCAGATGAAGTTGCTCAAGTAAAAGTTAAGGTTTGATATGGACATTTCTGCTTCAGTAAATAAGTAATACATAGTTGCTGTTAAATTTATTTAATGCATTAAATGTAAAAGTGCTTGATGTACTCCATGCCCATGATGTAATATGAAGCTATAATATTTCATGCGGCGTGCCTGCCTCTTTGCAGCTGAGTGATCCTGTTCATCATTTACAGGAAGCACTTCTGTTATTGAACTTTACAAGGAGGTAAAGTAATAAAGTGATGTACTTTGTTACTTTTGACCTGTTTAAGCGGGAACTGATAATCTGAAAAACTGTGGAGCATTCCAGAGTGAACACTTCATCAAAAGACATGGGAACAGATCTGGGTTGACTTTATTCGTGTACTTTTCTGTGATCTCCAAAATTCCAATTCAAAGAATATTGTTTGAATTTTGGTATCTAGTCCTTTAAGAATTTCCTTTAAGAATTAAAGATTTAGTAATTATTGTATCTTAAATAAAACTCAATAACTTTTACTTTGAGTACATTTTAAATTACTTAAATTACTTTACTGTCACTTACATATATTTTCACTCGTACTACTACTACAGTAAAATACCAGCAAAGTAACAATGTTTCATCTTCAGTAACATTTTCTGGTACTCTTTCCACCACTGCATTGAACTCAGTCAGTGGATTTGGGTGTTTGGAGTGACTGAACTCTGCTAAACTAAGTTTGGCAGCCTAAATTTTGCATGGAAAATAGATCATTAATAAAATAATACATTCTACTTAATATCTTCATCCATAAATATGAGCATATTTTCATTTCTTCTCTTTCTGCAGTCTAATAGCCACTTACACTGTTAGTTAGTCTACCTGCGTTGAGTCTCTCCTGGTGCCCTTCAATGAAGGGTAGGGGAAAATAGCTTCTCTCTTCCTCCTGCTGATAAGCACACCCAGGCGCATGCCAGCCTCCTGAGACTATCCTGCTTTTCACCACAACACCGGAGCGGTAGCCTGCCCTGCAGAAGGTCAGCAAGAGGGAAATCTGCCTCAGTCTGCCGAGGGACCAGAACGTAGAGGAGACTCAGTGACCGGACACCACAGGCCAATGAGCCGCACAAGTCCAACGAGTTAAGGAAGTAAATTATGTATGATCTAGTTTGCAGACAGCAAATCTATCCTTGTTTGGCTTCATTCACTGAGGAACATTAGGCATATAATGAAAGGACAGTGGACTTGTTAAGTCAAACATATGGCAATAGAAATTGCAGTAATTCCGCAGATGGCCTCAAGAGTTTGTAGTCACTATGTCTTCCCAGTACATTTCAGAGGTCAATATTTGCTGGCTGCATTGGCTTCATTAAATACTGCAGTCCACACACAGTGCTTTACCCAGCAGAGTCTGGCAACAGAGTTTTCAACCAGCTGTACAGTAAGTATGAAATTTGTTGTGTGTCCCAGTAATGACACAACACAGAGCCAGGCAGGTGGTAATAAAGATTCTCTTTCTGCAGAGATGCCTCACTCTCCTTCCCCCGTAATTTATTCCCTGAGGTGCTATGAGTGATTTTGTCTGTTTTTTCCCCCTTATATTAAACATCGCACACTATTAGCTCTCAATAATCATTTGCTGCAACCCAGGACACAATGATTTCCCATGACGCATAAAACTGCAATAACGTCAACTCAGTTTCAGAAATAATATTGCCATCATTCGTTTTTATGTGTCTCCTCCGGCTGGAGAAAATAGCTCCACAGGACTCACCCTCTCTCATATGGAGAAAAGAGAGCGCACAAAGCATTTGTAACTTACAAAAGTTTCACAAAATCCATTTTTGGCACATTCCTCCAGAAAATCCACATCTAAGTTCCAAAAAAAGTGGGGAGAAAAAAATCAGAGGTGAAAATAGGCCACATGCTTAAACGTCTTGCCGAGAGAGACAGGTAGTGGGATAGTCTCACTCATCTGTGGTGTGTAAAGACAAATGATGAATATGTGGCATACTGTCCTTAACAGCTGCCTGAAGCAAAGGCATGGCTGCAACACAATTCTACAGCAGAATGAATTCACCACAGACACGCAACAATTACTTTTTTTTTGGTGAGAAGTCTATGAATTATTGTGTGGTTTGGCAGTCTATTTCTAACTCTTACTAATCATAAGGTTACCATAAGGCATTATGGGGGATTATATCTAAAAAGGTCATACTGGCTGTGTTTGGGTCAGTACTTCATTTTGTATTCAATGCTCTACTTACTCATCATAATCTGAAGTATGGGCCATAGATCACTCCCTTCCTCTAAAATGGAAAAACTGAAGGTCTTTTATGTATCCTGTTTGATGATAATGATAAGGAACCTCTCTCTGGCTTTACACATGGTGTGAAATCACAGTGGTGCTTCAAACTGTGCTCACACTTTGTGCCTCACACTCAGACTGGTTAATTGTCAGGCAAATTGTGGAGAGAGGGAATCGGGTAAAGAACAAAATCAAATTAGATGTCAGAAAAGGGGAGAAATAGTTGGAACTTATTAAGCAGGGGCAAGTTGGCTTGCTCGTTTTACATTTCTCAGGCATATATTGCAGATACTACATCCTCTTCTATGGTAATCAAATAAAAGGGTCTTGGACAACCGGGGCAAGAAAGAAACAGGAAACTTTCTCTTCTGTTATTTGATAAAAGTGATAAGGGGGTGTTATTATTAAATCCTATGTATAGTGTTGAAATCCGAAGAATTACAGTTTTAAAATGAGCTGTTTTTTTTTTTTTGTTTGTTTTTTGTTTGTTTTTTTTGCCTTACCACAAAATAACAGATTGTGCAGCCAGGAAAAAAAAGCACGGAGAGCTGAGAGTTTAGCCTGCCCTCCATCTGTGATACCACACAGATGTGCAGCTCTGCTGGGAATATGCAGCAGAAGATGGAAGACACAGAATGTGACAGCATCCAGTGTGCTTTTTTTTTTTTTTTTTTTCAAAATAAGGATATACTTTCTGCTTCAGAGCAACAGTACTAGGGGAGACATGAGGCTCATTTAAATGTAGAACTTCAAACATCGCATCAGTCAACAAAGTCCATCTCGTGTTTATTGTCAGGGAAGCAGCCTCGGGGTTTACCACTGACGTCTCTATCTACAAGCTTGCATCTGAATTTGGCTTTAAGAGATAAATTTCCATACTTAAAAATGCAGTTTGGACCTCAAAGTCCAAAGTCAATTTCAATATTTCCTTAAAGAATACAGGGGCTGGAACCACCACATATAAATTACTTTAAATTTGAAGTGACTAAATCCCAACAATCACAACAAAGACAGCAAGTCGTGTTAAGGTGAATGGCAATATGTGTCATTTATAAAAGAGATATGACAATCACCTTTTATATATGTGAGCTTTTAAAGCATCATGAGGCAACTAAAAGAGGCGCAAGGAGGCCAAATAGATTATTCTTGTCCTACAAGTGCAGCCTAAAAACCTCAAAATGATTTAAAATGACAGGGAACAGTCTTGAAAATTATGACAACTGTCAAACATAGACAAGGTTGCGAGAGAGCACAAAACTACGGCTTCAAAAAATGACTACAGAATTGAATCCACACCTCTCAGACACAGTCTCAACACAAACAATACTGTGCTATGAGCCTCACAAAACTAAATTCTATCCAAGGCCAAAGACACAAAACCTTGTGTGCACAATACCTGGAAGCCTTGGCAATGAAAATGAAATGTTAAAAAAATAAATAAATAAATCAAAATAAAATGTTCTCTATCACACTTGTTCGTACATGTGGACACATTCACATTTAGACATCTTGCAGAAATCGTGAGATCCGCTAACTGCAAAGGAATAGGAGACTTTCTTTCCGAGACCAAAATGCGGGAGCACCCTAGGGTGTGCACATTGTTCCCGTATAATGCTCCCATGATTTCAATCTCCACTCCTCAAAGACCCTCAGATTTCAGGAAGAATATTCAACTTTATACAGGATTTGCATAATTTTATTCCAGGGTGGACTGAGGCTGTTTTGAAGTTACATGAAAATCATATGTTGTGAGGTGTTTCTACTATTTTGTCCATCAGTGTTATGCCAGCATGGCAGTGCTAGGGTTTGGTGAGAACTGCCATTCTATGTCAGGAAGTAAGGTGAAAGTCATCATCTCTCACCATTTATTAATGTAATTATTAATTACAGAGTGATGTTTGCAAGTGAGAGTCACACAGAAAAACTGGAAACACATTCATCAAACAATATAAGCTCTGCCAAATTAGACTGAATTTGCTAATTTGAAACCCTGCTCTAAGCTGAGATAATAATCTCCACATTTTACAAACTTCAAGAGTATCATTAGTGGACTGATCCACAAATTGTCCTTTGCTTACCACCAACATGCACAAATAACAGAGCTCAGATAACATACTTGCACAATCTGCAGGGATTAAAGGTTGGTGCTCTCATAAACACCATTAAAAATAATATGTTTTCACCGAAATGCAAGCTTTCAAAAGGTGAAATAGTTGTCCTTCATGCATTTTATGTGCAACAGGGCACTGTCAATTGCCTGATGACACAGTGGCCTCTTGTGGATTCAAGGTTTTGCCCAGTTTTCTCTCTTTTCTGCTTTGCTCCTCTTTTCTCTCTTCAATAGATGGCGCTCAAGTGCATGCCTTTACATCTGCAGTGCTCAGTGTGCTAGGCACTATAAATTACTTTCCAGTCTTGCTGTAGGTCATCTGTGTTGTTCTGCAGCTGAGACTGTAATTGTCCTTTTGTACTTCACTTTGTTTCATTTTCCAGAGGAAAAATGGGGCAACTTTAGCATGACTCTTCACTAAGTATTTTTCTTATTAAAGGACATTGCGGTCGTGTTTGCTTAATTCAGGGATCTCTCTTAATCTTTATCGGCGGCAAAGCAGATAATGGTCAGGCGTCACTGGTGTTAAAGCTTAACTACCCCACCAAAATGAGGTTTCAAATTGTACACCATTATCAGTGACTCAGATCCCATTAGCACCACTGAGATGTGTTGCACTGATGCATTTTGATGGTACTCCCACATAATAGAAGGAGTCAAAGAACTCAGGAGCACCTAACTGTTATCTGTGCTTGAGGCAGGCAAACTGTATTACCTTTCCATTTCAAAGAAAATCTCACAACTGGATCAGGTTTCACCACAGGCAGGCCGGTCCATTGACTTAACCAGCACTGATCACAGAGGCCTCGAACCTTCACAGTGATGCAGCTCATGTTGCCCTGTGTCAGCATCATTCAGGAGAAAATAAAGGCATCCCCCATTCCAACAGTAACCTCAGTAGGCTGCTTCACCGTGTGAGTGAAGGAGATGGAGGAGGAGGTGAAAGCGAAATGTTCAATTTTGAGTCAGCCTAAAGCACATGTAGGGGGTTTTCATTTCTTTCGGTGTTCTTTGGCAAAACCTCACTCTGTGTGTGTCCCTTTTTCCTTGCTTCACAATGGCACACTGGTTGTCTAGAGCCACCTGATATCTAAAGGAAACCAAGGTCATCAGCACAACACTAACATCCCCTCCATTGTTATCGCTGATTTGTAGATGATGCCATTAAAGTTTTCAATAAGAGGAATTTTCATTACATTCCTAAGCCTTTTCTGTTTATCTACCCTAAATATGTTTGCAATTCAGCAACTGTCTCACTTAAAATTGTCTTGATTTGTTATAACTGAACCATATTCACATAATGTTGTTGTTAACTCCAGTATTTAGTATCAATAGAAATTCAGATAAATGTTAACTGCTGACCTGAGATGACTATAATCATTGGGACAGTAACATTTGTGCCGGTATATAATTTGTCCACTTTGTGCAGCCTTTATTCAAGGTGTCTTTTGAATGTGTGAGCTAGTTTTTCAGAGGCAATTGAGGTAAGGTAAGGCTGTACTGCAGACAGGGAGATATCCTGAGACATGCTCAGTCCTGTCAGCATTCCACAGCTCTGCAGCACTGCCTCTGGAAAATTCCTACTTGAGTGAACATAGAGAGGGCACACGGGGGTAGAGAATTTAAAAAGACAGAGAAGAAGCAAGAAACAGATCCTTCAAGTGTTCCGCTGACTGCAAAAGTGATGTTTCATTGTTGGGTAATTCCTCAAAAACCTACATTAACTTTGCTCTTACTTTGAAAAAGTCTGCATAGTTTTGCCTTGCCGCAGGCCACAATAGAATACGAAACCCCCTCCGACTACAAAGCCCTCCTCACACAGGAAAAATCCAAATGTCATGAATCTACAGCACATCTCGGAGCTGACCAGATAAATTTCCATTTATTCCAGGCTCCCCAGCAATTGAATAGAAAAGGGCATGGGATGAATATTTATCATAGATTAGATTGGAGTGCCTTCAATCAACTCCCAAACTCAATACATTATTCTTATCCACATGTAAAGTAGGAAGTATTCGAGCAATGTGTACTTCAATGTGATAAATAGCCACTTGCAGAGCTATACATCTGCCGTCTTTGTTGCGCACTCCTCAGATAAAGAGCCTGGCCTATGAAGAGGAATCAGCATTAGATGTGGATACATAATTTAGTGTCCTAGCTACGTTATCCAACCTTTGCTACCAAATAAATATGTAAAGCCAGAGGCTGTAGCTCTTATTTTCAAAAGTCAAAAACTCATTCTGCTCCTCATGTTTCATTCAGATAAGCAGAGGCCAGAAAATAACCAATACCAGATTACAAACTCTCAATTTAGTGCCAATGACTTCTGGAAATAGAATGCTAGAGGAACTGTCTCAGGGCTAAATATTAACCTCCCTATGTCTGCCTTTGTCATCCAGGTACTGACGTTTACCATTACCAAACCTTCCATTTTCTTTAGACTGGGGTAATTTAATATCCTTGCTGCAGTGCGAAACTTCATTTTAGAGTAAGTAAAACTGTGCTAATTTAAATAGTTTGCTTGTTAAATTGTGTGGGTGCAGATGATTGAATTAATGAGGTGACAAAATGAAAATACAGCAGAGACAAAAGAAGGCAGATATTCTCTAAATATTTTCACTTTCCTAAGGAGGTTACAAAACACGGCCAGTCCTCATCCCACGGAGTACCCATGCCCTTTTGTTGATTGATGTAGGATCATCTCTTCTTAAATGCCTTGCCATGAAAAATTTGGTGTCGCCACTAATGTGCTTTCGCTGGCTTAGCTCAGATAATCCTGAAACTCTATCTATATAAGGGAAGTCTTGAGAACTTGTGGGCGCACGGTTTCAGCTTTCCCATCTTATAGGCTGTCCACATTCTCCAATCTTTTCGGAAGCCAAATGTAGAGGAGCATGTTTAAAAACCAAGCAAGCTGATATAACCCTGCTCACAAACGTGTTAAACATACATCACAGCAGTGAGTTCACACCTACCATATATGCAGCTCCATATTAACACTTTATCACATTCTGTCATGAGTCTGAAGCAATAAAAACATAATTTCACAATGTCCTGAATCTCACGCTGCTGTATCAGGGAGGGCTGGATGCCTTCAGGTGAGATTTGACTGGATGTTTGAGAATAGTCGGGCACGATCGACAGGCCTTGAAACATCTCCATTTTTTTCATGCCAGTTGTGATGAGAAATTCCTCTTGCCCAGTTGTTTTTTTTTTTTTTTTTTTCCTGTTTTTTTCTGTTTTGACAGTCACACCTCCTACACATATCACGGGAAAGGTTAATGGCAATTTAATTACAAAATTAATATCTCTCATCTATCTATCTATCTGTATATCTCTCTCTCTATCCCTCTCTGTTACCCATTATAAAAGTGTTTGTTAAAGTCTATGTAAAGTCTAACTTGTATTCTGTACAGCACAAACATGGCAACCTGATGATGAAAGATGAAATGTGGTAAAATGAAAAAAAAAGAAGGAAAAAAAGTGAATTTTGTCAATATTGTAGGTGTGTATTTTTGACACTTATACCCAAAGTCGGGACACTCAAGAAATATTAAATGTGCAAATGTTTATCTTTGAAAAAAAAAAAAAAAAGTAGTGGCGACGTCAATTGCAGTCTCGTAATTCAGCAAGTTGCTTTATTGCATATTTATAAATACATAGGTAATAAAAATTTGGCATGAACAAAGGCGGCAGTGATTACTGGATACCTATGTAAATAAATTAGCATAGCTATCTTGATGCAATTAACATTTAACTGGTCATGTTGCTGTTGTAGCTCTCTTCTTTATCATCACCTTCTGCTTCTTCTTCTATGAACAAATGTAGAACTGCCATGTTGGTTCCTGCTGTCTTATAGGAAAACACATTAACTCTGTCTAAAAACAGGGACTGGAGATTTACATTACATTTCTACAGTCATTTTATTGTTTAAGGTTGTAATGGATTTTTTTTTTTTTTTTTTTTGGTAAAAGTGCCAAATTATTCCACACTGACAGCAGCTGTAGTGCAACAGTGTGGCTACAATGAAGCTTAATGTGAAAAAGAAGACTGATCTGCCTCTTCAATACCATATTTTGTTCTTAATGTTTGCTTAACATTGCTGCAAAGTGGCAAGAAGCAGTGAGGCTCTTTTATTTTGGGAGGGGGCTGACACTGAAACATGACAGCTAATGTTTCTGCTTTGCTGAATTATTTTTCCTATTACATACCATTTCTGCTGCATTGAGAGTATGCTCTCAGCAAATGATTGGCTAGTTAGGCAGAGCAAAAATACCATATCAAACAACAAAATGCCATAAGAGAGAAGATGTAAATCAGCAATCAGTTTCTAATAATGTTAAGTGCAAACTCATGCACGCTTTGCTCACTATTCCGCTACTTGTTTTTGTCTCAGGATTAACTTTTGACTCTGGAGGCTGAGGAATCTAAACTGGCTCTCAGCAGTGGTGTATACGTCCACCACCAGTCTTTTAAATATGTAGAAGAGTATACCCACTTCTTCTTTAGTGAACTACCTTTCTACTTAGTAGTATACCGGCCTTGATGAGCTACCACTACCCCGCTGGCTCTCAGTGACCCCTTCTGGCCCAGGCACAGTGGTTCCTTAACCCAGATAATGTATTGAGTTTCCGTGTCAAGGCCCTAAACCCCGACACTCTCAGGCGGGCAGGAAAAATTCCTCTTCTGAGGTTCAATCCATTGGTGAGTGAAGGTAGTTTTTTAGTTGAAGATTAGGATTCAGCAAAGCTACCGTAAGCATCTTTGCTTTATTAATAAGTCTACCGGATCGAGCCTTGACTTGCAACCCAACTAAAGTTTGGAGCTGCACAAAAATGTCAGATCTAGTTTATTCCCATCTGAGTCAGAGAGTACACGGTACCTGAATTCTATGCAAGCCTAGACAATACGCTTTTTTAATAGCTACACACGCATATGAACAGCACGCAGACACACACATTCATGCACACACACACTCTCTCACACACACGGATACACTGAACCCTGGATCCCTGACCTAATCACCATCAGATCATTTGGAAGCCAACATTCCAGCAGTGCAACATCTGACCCGGGCGCTCCATGGTTGTTCTGTTGTGTGAGCAGGTTAACTAATGGACTTGCTAATCAGAGGATGTGGGTTGTGCAAACGGAGGGATGGTGTCCATCTAACCTTTGTCAATAGATGAGTGTTGCAGCAGCTCTGACCTCTCATCTCCCCCTGCCCCCGATCTCCTCCCACAACACAGACATAGAAGCACACGCACTCACATTCAAAACAAACCACAACTAATCAGCACCTCCAGCCAGCTGGAATGTCCCTCGCCTCTGCAGAAGCAGAGGCTTAGTGAAAAACCAGACAGGTATTCTGAGCAGAAAACAAGCCCAGACTCATTCACTGATGAGGCCGCGGTGCACCATAATAAAAGCTGTGTGTGCTTTGTGTCAGAGTTTTGAGGGCTTTTTAAATTCTCATGGAAAGAGAACATTTGGCATAGAAAAAAATGTCCTGGAAAATGTGACAAAGAATTGTGCCTACATATAAAAAATAGTGCCCGCAATGTCTCTTTATGCAATTTGATTTGTTTAATTCTCTTGGCAGCAGGAATGATTCCCATGGATCCAGATGCACAAATGACAGTGATAGAAAAGAAACTGATATGGTGTCTGTGGTGTCTTGCACCGTGGCAGCACTCACTAGCCATTCACGCTCCACTAATATTCAGATAAGGCACAATGTTGCAGCAAAAGGGAGCGTTTCCAATAATTCCTGCTGTGTTGCCATCCCACCACTGTTATTACAGCACGTTCCATTACACCATGTCACCGAGAGAAGTACATAAACACAGGGTACTGACAGACCCCCCGTCTCACACATGAATGGGAGAATTATCCAGCAGCCCCCCTGCCCTAACACATTCATTTCAGGAAGCAACTTTTTGACATGCTGTGCATAATACTCCATTTGAGAAACATTTTCAACACATTTCTCTCTGAAAGGTTCCGGATGTGCTATCATTTGCAGGCGGCCAATAGATGGCGCTGGGGAGCCGTCCTGCTAAGTGTTGTGTGCAAAAAAAAAAAAAAAAATGTTCCAAGGGTTGAGTTCTATTCATTGAAGAGTGCTGCACTATACAGTGTGGGGAAAATGTATCATAAATATGTTAAAAGTGGTTTTATTTTTTCACACTGCCTCTGCCCAAGTGCTGCTACAGTGAAAGAGCTGGGTTCTGACTGACTGGATTTTAAAATAAGTATTTCATTCACAGTAAGTGAAATAAGTTATGGCTCAGGAATGCCATGACCCAGGATCACCCCAGCACAGCGTAGCTATGTTCTCAGTGGAGAAAAACATTGCAAATGGCATTCATATCAACCAAAGACTGAAGATTGATTTTGTGAGGTCATTGATTTTCTGAGGTCAACTGTGCAATTATAAAGAATTAACTGAATCCCTTTCCACCTGAATTCCTCTCCATCAGTTTACCTTCAAGCTATTTGACGTATCTGATGTTATTTTATCACTTATAGAGAATGCTGCAGTGAAAAAGAATACAAGTAAGTATGTACAGAACTGAAGGACTCTCAAATGATTGCACTTCCTAAACAAAATGGCACCAGCCACCACTGCAGCCACTTCTAGACAGTGAGGATGTGCTCTGTCAAAGTCAAGTGCTCCAGTATATACAGTGCTTACAATAGCTCAAAGCCTGGATTTTTTTCATGATCCTACTTTATAATTTATTTATTTATTTATTTATTTTTACAGTGGCACAGATTCTCAATAAAACCAAATCACACTGCACTGTATTTGTCCAGAACGCACGCAAATCATATTCACAGGGGGTCCTCTTCATTTTCCATGGAAGAGCCAGCCCATTTGTATTCTGGGTGTGACATCTTGAATCTGCATCCAAATGGGAAATGAAATATTTATGCAGCAAAATGATGGCACTCCTCATTGTCAATTTGCTTGAACATTAAAGTGCATTAGATGGTAGGTGCATTCCTGTCCAGGCAAGTCAGAACAGACTCAGCCAATGAGGCATCAGATTCCCAGAGAATCAGAGAGAGGGGAGGGAGGAAGGAGGAGGTTTAAAAAAAAAAAAATGGGGAGTATCAAGGCACTGAGACAACCTCTGGGCGGCCTGGGGCTATGGAGCCTCCAGACAGGGCCAACACCCAGGAATCTCAGCGCAAAAACATTCAAATCACTGTAAATGTCAGAAGCCTCCAAAGTAAATACCATGATGTAAAAAAAGACTCTTTTGTTTCATAATTCATAGGTGGTCTTCGTTTGGGGGTAGATCTTCAGTTTTCAGGCACAAATGCAGAACAATAGTCAGTTTTTTGTTGCAGCACATGCTGTATAGTGGACCTAAACCATGTTTTATGACACATACACAAATAAAGCATCAGAATTACCATCATGGGCATGAACATTTACATAACATATATACTGTATGTCATTAGTTTGCAGAATTCAAAGATAAAAGTGTTACCGCCTGGTATGATTTGCATTTTAATATACTGGTAGATTGATGCAATGTTCTTAGCCAGTAGCCGTACACACCTATATTTCTGTGGCAGCTTTGCAGTTTGTGTTGAGGACTAACGTGTCTCCAGCTTCCTAGGAAAAACATGTTTCTAGCACAATAGCCACACCCCTCCCACTTTAATGCCACATTGTAGAGTGGATGACCAGAGTGTATTCACAACTGGGAGGTAACATATGAGCAATGAAAAGAACTCTACATTCCCTATTTTGATGTTAATTGAAATAACCGGTTTTATTTGGAAGACTGCAATCTTTTATTTCACTGAATGGTGCAGATGCAAGGAGACAAGAGCTGTTAAGATGCGACCTGTAGGGTTAAAGTTGTGCTGGTCCAGAGAACTTTTTTTTTTTTTTTCACTTGTTGCCATGTCAACTACATGCTGTGCATAAAAGCTGTTTGATGACTGATGATGATTGTTTATTTAATTTTCTAGATATTATGCCCTTTTCAGTATATATTGTATAAAATATTATACTCTATAGTCTCTACTGAATCAGTGAAGTAAGATACTGCTAAAAACACAATACTCATCCAATAGTAATACTGAGTTTGCCCTGTCTGTAGAGGTCCAAAGTCAAGAGTTGCTGTTGTTGTTTTCCACACTACTATATGCACTTACAAAATAATCCTGCTTACATAGCTTCCTTTCAACAAATCTGAATGCTGTGTGCCTGAGGGAAGCACACATTCCTCACAATGACGTGTTCCAACGCAGCCTCCACTCTGTGTGCTGCCTTCAGGGAGTCCAGCATTGAAATACAGCACCCCTTCATTCAGCAAATCTTTCTCTGCAAGGGTCAGCGCTCACCCCCAAAACATCTGACTAACTGTGAGTCTGTGCCAGTAACCCTGCTTGTTCTGCGCAGACAAACATGGAGGTGCATGTTTTTAGACACCTGAGGACTGCATGCACTACTGACCAACCTGTCAGCTCTGAGGTACTGTTCCCAACGAGGCCAAAATTAAAGTCAAGCCCGAAATCATACAATTTTTGTTGTTGTTGTTGTTGTTTTTATTAAAAAGTTGTTCATTTCTGAACTACAGAAACTTTGAGAGACCACAACTCATGGAACAAAACTTTAACAAGATAAGCCAACAAGAGTCCATTTACAAGCTGATTTTCCCAGAAACACCACTAAATGCGTGTAAAACACATGAGGCTGGTGCTATCATTGTGACATCCTGAAGTAACAGGCAAGAAAATGAATAGAGCAGGCAGCAACACATGGTGGTGTTTCATAATGGTGTTTCAGAAATGTCCATAGTTTTTTTTTTTTACTAAGATAGCAGCTGTGTGGATAGAAGCTGTTATGCTGACACAAGGCCATTTGATCTCATCTGATACAACCCCCCCCCCCCCCACAACAGCATAAACCACTGCAAGGGACTTTAAGGACACATCAGTAAATGCATTTACACACGCTAATACACACTGCCATTATCATATACTGTAGTCTCTACAGCTGTCAGAGCAACAGAAATAGGTTTGGATATCTTTTATTGTACATTCAGTTGCATAAGCAGTTTAAAAGTGCAAAGCACTATTTATTCCAAAACTGCAAATCTTCGTCCGTGTGGTTAGTAATGCCAGACACAGGGGGGGCCTGAGATTTGAGTGCTTTAAGAGGCTCGTTTTTCAGCTGTCACCTTCCAGTGCTCCGAAAGATTACCCCCAACAAGTCACACTGTCCAGAGCTATCTGGCCCACACAGAACACAGAGGTAAAGCAGCGTCTGTCTCTGGAGAACAACAGCTCATAACTCAAAGATATTGGTGTCCTTGTCAATAAAATCACATATAAAGAAGATTGGGCTCAAATGAATGTGGTCTCAGGAGAAATATCTTGTCAGGTGAGGCTTGGTGCAGCAAGACCTCAGGAATGTGCTGGTACTGTTCCTCGTCACCCAACCCCCCCGGCCCCTCTATTGTGAGGGGTAGGAATGCTTTTCACCGAGTCACAGCCTTTTCTCTGTGAGGGATGTTGGGTGTCGCCCCATTTTTCATTTAGCTCTGAAAGGAGGAGATATACTTGCAGCTAAAGAACAGACTTGCAAAGTTGCTCACTAAGTAATAGACAAAACATGCTCTTGGAGAAATAGTGTTTTTTGCCGGAAAAGCATAGATACACTACAGCATGCAAGGCAATACAATTAAGTATATTGTTGAATTATAATGATAATATCATATTTCCATGTGGATTATAATGATTCTGGGGATGAGTACTGCTCAGAGGTAGAGCATTCAGCAATGTGACTAATTACAAAGACTAAAATTATTTATTTTTGCAAATGCGAGCAAATTATCTCTCAAATATTGCTGGGAGAATTGATATGAAAATGGGCTGTGAGTGGAAATGCATCAGAAATGCTCCAGCTTAATGGAGAATGTAGCTTCCTCTAGAGAATGAGACAAACTAAAGCAAATTACAGTGCAGAAACTCATCAAATTCTGTGAATGACCATGAGGCCCTTTAGGAAATATATCAAGGGTCCTGCAGCATAAATATTACATGAAATTCCTTTCTTTCATATTATAAGTTTTGCCTTCCTTGTCTTCCTTGGAGTCCTTGTTCAGATTTGCTCTGAAGTTTATAATATGTAGTTTTTGTGATCTAAGATTTGGATTGTACTTTGTAGTTTTTGGAACATTACCTACCATGTTTTTGTGTTTATTGGTCCTTTTGTCAAGTCTTGGCAATAAAACCACGCCACATTGCAGGGTGTGGCTGCTCTTTATTGCTGCAAAGGGGGTGGTCTAGCTTAGGTGCTGCTATCCCATTGGTCCATGCAGTCCTCTAAAATACCAATACCTGAATCAGGTAGAGAAAAAAGTCGCAGAGAAGACGGATAGCACCTTGTCAGTTGTAGCTTCAGCACCTCATGAAGACTTTTTTCTCCTTTGAACTTTAGCACTGTTTGTTTTTCAGTCTTTTCCTTATTTAGTCACTGGGGAATTAAGAGCAAGAAGGTGATCAAGGTAAGACAAAAGGATCTAAAATTCTAATCTTGTGAATACATCAGACTATAGCTTTGTCTAGATCTACTCCTATATCATAACCGCCAGTCTGTTACAAATATTCTCCATCATTAATCTGTTAAATGATTCAGTCATCTTCAAGAATCACAGCATATGCCTTTACTTTAAAATAATTAGAACAAGACGATCAGACATTTTTGGGTGGCAGTTGTATGAGGCTGTGTTTGTGTCAGGTCTGGGTGTGGGACAGAGGGAGAAGTATCACTATCAAAGTGCGCCTGTGCAGGTGTGGGGAGCAAGGAAAGGGCTTGGTGTCGTGTTTCCCCAGGGGGGAGACTCTGAGGTACACAGATAGTGAGTCTGGCCGTGGCAGTGGCAGTAGCAGGCATCGAGGAGGGCTGTGGCGGGCTTGCATCAGTGATGGCTAAACAGTCACTCAGCTCAGGCCTGTGATAATATGCCAGAGCTCGGGATTTCAACAGCAGCCTGAAGCCCCGCAGCCAAAGAGCAGGGCAGGCCTGGTCTCGCTCAGGCTCAGGTTCAAACTCAAATATAAGGGAGAGGCCAGATTCCAGTTCCTGCTGCGCCTCCTCCTTGGCACCCCCTCTCCCTCGAAGGCTTCCTCATAAATCATACAGTCCCAAGCACCCGCTCCACACCAGGTGCCAGGGTAGGCTTCCCTTACGAAGCTTGATACTGAAAGTAAAGCTCAAGGCCTTTGCATAATGTAAGTTAGCACAGTCAGTGTTCCTGCAGAAAACACATAAAGGCTTATTTGACTATATTGCAGTGGGAAAACTGGAATGAATATCAAATACTGGGATTGGAGTTCACCAAAGCTGCATAATTTCTTTTTTACCTTTTTTCTTATATTTCAGACATTTTTGCTCATCCTATCTACAAGAACATCCCATGTGTTCTATCCTTCATTCCACCGGAGTCTGTATCTCTATTCAACCAGATTTCAGTGGTGTGAAGTGTAAGAGACATGGGGATATAACTTCATAAGTTACAGTCAGAGCATCACAAGTCATCCAAGTCAAAGCAGAAATGAAATTTGTTCCTATGATGATCTACACTCAGTGTAATGGAAAATATATGAAATGACAGGTTTTCATAAGACCCTACTCCTACTGCATATGTGATATGTTAAAGTTATAGAGCAACTTTTATGCATTTAATACATTTTATACCTAGGTTATAGAGTACATAAAATGTTATTCATGTATTATCCACACAAAATTACTGTACTAGGTAACTCAGTGACATCAATAAATTTCCTGACCTTGTGCCCTGTGTTTTGTGTTTCTACAAATGCAACATTTCCAGTCCTTACACAGAGCCGTTACACCAAACACACCCTAACACAGTGGTTCTCAAACCCCAAGCATGTTTTTATTTGCCAAAAAGCAGAATCTGAGACTCAGCCCACATGAACACCATTTAAAATTCAGTGTGTGAAGTTTACTGTCATTTAAAAACATGCCCTAACTCCAGCCCACATCATAATGTCATTAAACATGTATCTCCCCGTTAGAGATAGATTTCAGCTATTCCCAGCGCTGTTCTCTCCAGTAGTTCACATCAAAAGAGAAAGACAAACAATATAATCTCTTGTTTACCGCTGTGATTATTTTACCTTGCCATACCTCCATTCTGCTAAAATTCCATTTTCAACGCACAGTATGTGCATTACATACAATTTGCAACGTGAGTGATACAGATTCCATACGCAACCTTTGTAGTTTTTCCAAAGCTGAAAGTCTCTAACTGCAAGGCGTTTCACCCCATCCTGGTCTGCATAAAGCTTTTATGTTCAATAGAATTTTGAATAAAACAGACCGTTGCATCTAGAGGTTTGCAAGCATGCCCCTTTGCTGCTGGGGTCTGTTTTTGTTTTTGGTTCCCTTCAATCAATTCCCCTTTGGAGACCCTTTTAAATGTGAAACAACAATACCAAAGAGCAAAGCAACACATTTCTGGCCCATGGTGATGCTAGTGGGTACTCTCATATAAACATAAATGCACCCTCTTGCTCTCATTGGCATAGAGTAAATTTGTTTCCCAGTGGCCTGAAAAAAAAGTATTTGAGTAAGTTAACAATGACAGGCTTTCATGTGCATTGTTACTGTAGAGCAAAGCTAGTCTTTCAGGCAGTACAATAGGAAAGTGTGGAGTAGAGACATTCTGCAAGTCGAGATATCATTGGGAAGATGTCCCAACATCTGTCTTGCACTCTAATCCACAACAGAGGGTGCATAAAAACAAAAAGTTCTCCTAAACAACATAAAAGTACTGTCACAATACGATTACCCAATGTCAGACAATATCCACTTTCGCACGTCAGCTGGAGTTGGTAATATACCTAATATTCCTAATCTGTGCTAATTTACAGCATTAGAAGAATGCCTTTTTACTGTGGTTGGCTGTTCATAAGAACAAAGAATGCTGTGCAAACAATTCCATTGTTTAGAATTCAGCCAATTTTGTATCATTTGCAAGATTTGAAAATAAACTGCCAAGTTTGTGTACAGCAGTTATTTGAGTCTATTCTGTTTCAGCTAATATGAAAGTCTGGGTACTTTTCCCGCTTCTCCTCTGTCTGAGTTCAGGCTTCGCAGATGACACAGGTGAGAGCGAAAATTCCTACAACAGCTGGTTACATCACCAGCAAGCATGCAAATAGGAAATCAACTGAGTGAAGAAAAAAAAAAAAAAGTCACAACGAGTCTAAATAGAGTCTAAATCTGCATGTATTTCTCTGTTCCTTCTTGTGAAATGTTGAATATTCAGTTTCTATTTTTTCCAGCTCAGGAGGGTAATATGACAGTTTCACACCACACAAGCAGCACTTGCTAATTGAGAACACCGCTACACTGCAATAGTGTTGTGAAGTGCCAGTGACTAAGCTTCATTATCTGGAATTCATACCTGCAGTGTATGATATTAGTCCCGTACAGTGTATACAGCCATGTCCTTGTAAGAGAGTAAACAGAGGCTGCCCACTCCTCACTGAACACCAGCCACCTCTTTGCTGCTTTCTGGGACACCAGCTGACCTGCTGCTCTCTCTGGGTTGTTGACACATTTCTGCTCTGACCCTTCAGTGGCAGAAGACATCGGCGAGCATCAGCTGGAGCGTCTGGTGGAGCTCCTGACATCAACGGAGTGTGAGGACCTCCTGTTTGTCCTAAGTCACCCAGAGGAGAACATCTTCGAACACCTCGAGCGCCTGTCACCTGAGAAAAATCAGCTCGACCTCAAGCATCGAGTCAGGAGAGACGCCTCCTCTGCTGCTGGTGGGTGAAGAACATCTCACCTTAGGGCGTTTTCACACCTGAAAGTCCGAACCAAGGTCCGAACCAAACTCCGTAATTCTGTTACATTGTAACACATTTGGTCCGGTTGGTTTGGTTTCACACTGCAAATAGAGTAACGGACTTTACAAGACAAACATACATGGGAAATTTATTAGACTTCTGTCACTTTGGGCCACAGAAATCATAGATGTCTACAGCATCCTAAGGGGTTAGGCTACAAGTCTTGGAGGAATACTCCAGCATTTTAGGCAAAATACCCTTTTTCTGACTTACCCAGACTGAGACAAGATGTTCGATACCATTTTCACCTCTGTGTGTCCGGTGGTTCAGTTCCTACGGATAACATTTCATGTTAGCTTAGCATAAAGACTTGAATTCTATGGGAGTCATTAGCCTAACTCCCTCAAAGTAAAAAAAATAAACCTTACAGCAACTCCAAAGCTGTCTTATTTACACAGTGTATCACGGGTATATCATTGTTAATTTTTTTCAGTGAAGACGATGATGAAAAATGTTTCTCAACAACCTTTTTTCCATGATGACGACAAGATGAGATGAGCTAAAAATAGATCACAGCTATGACGACATGTATGTTTGGTTTTTCGAGACTGGATGAAAATGTTATTAGTGAACTGTCAGACATTCAAATAAACCCCCCTTTTGTGCATCTTTCAAAATAAAATCTTGCAGTGTGCCATCCTGTCATTGGTTGAACTGGATGAATGAGGGTGGAGCTGCCTACCCTGATCCCCAGCCACAGCCACACAGGTACACACAGTTCACTATGATTCAAACAACACTCCAATCCAGCTAAAAAAATAAATAAATAAATAAATAAATAAATAAAAAAGTCGTTTTAAAAGAGGGTAGATGGTGGAACAGTAAGCACATTTATCCTTCCTTCTGTTGCAGCAATTCCATGCTGAAGGTATAGGAAGATCATATACACTGTATAAATAAGAGCTTCAGAGTCGTTGTAAGGTTTATTTTTGGCGGAGCAAGGCTAATGATTCCCACTGACTTCAAGTCTTTCTGCTAAGCTAACACAAATTTTACCCACTGGACACATAGAGGTGAAAATGGTATCAAATATCTTGTGGCACTCTGGGTAAGTTGGAAAAAGGGCATTTTGCCCAAAAGTATTCATTTAATATTTAAGAAACTGCAAAGACCAGCAACCATTGCCATCTATGAGGCACAAAATTCCCACTAAAGAAAAGCCCACCAAGGAGTATTACCTGTGTTTTCACCCATGTCTGCCACTGCTTGAGGGGCTTGTGGTAGTGAGCTGACTGTCAGAGACCTGTCTGTCTGAGGCCATATGTTTTGTGTTTACTAGGTAGGGAGGCTCAGTGCCGAACGGCTCTGACAGACTGGCTGCTGAAGTACGGTGAGCAGACCTACTACGACAGGCTTTCCCGTGCCTTGCAGCACATCGGCAGAACAGACATCGCCGTCGGTGAGAAACAAACAGAGAGAGGCTGTCTTCTCTGCAGCAGTGAACTATGTTTACACAGAATAGCTTTGTGTGGTAATGCAATGGCTTTCAAATTGAACTACTTATTTTCTATGTACAGTACAGTGTTGCTGATAGCAGCAAATCTCATGAGCAGACATCACAGCATGAGTATGAATAGAGTCCCCTGACAAAAGGAAATTGGAACAAAGCCTCATTTGGGTATTCTGTGGTGTATTTTCAAAATTGGCTTATTTCGGTCGAGAAGGCCTCTTCAAGACTTTAACAACAGTGTATAATTGCTTCATTACTTTGAGATTCATTTTAATTGCAACTTCAGACGTGGCATATTTTGCACACTGCCAGTCTCTGCCAGAATGTGTTGCAGTCCAGTGTGCACAAAACTCCACAGCCGAGTGGCATTGGATAGAAGGAGGTGTAAATGATCTGACAGAGGACTCAGTGGAGCTGACACCAGCCTCAGAACAAACCATCTGCTCCTTTCATCAGTAGCGCTGGTGTAAGAAAAGAGAAGGAGGGGATGGGCAGACATAAGTTATATGAGTTATAAGGCACCGTGGAGAGGAAGGGTGGAGGGGGGCAGCGGTGGCAGTTCTTCGAAAGGTATTCATGCTCAGATGAAAACATGTGTGCGGATGCAGAATGCGGCAATTATCATACACCTGACTGCAGTTCGTCAAAGGTCTACTCATACAGAGAAACTTGACTGGTTTGCTTCATTTTATTTGCAACTGAAGGACAGCAGTTGCTCCGCTACTGGAACTAATTACATATGGTGCAGGTCTTCAGTAAGAAAACAGCAATTAAATTCATCTTTCCAACCAGTCGTACAATGAAATTCTTGGCACTTCAATTGACGAGAGACGGCTTTTGATAGGTGCAGTGCTGTGCTTTCACAGAAGTGGGGAAGAACATCAACCAGGATAAGGCCCTGAGTCTGAAGCGCTACGTTGAAGACTATCACAAGTATGTCAGCTCTTTAAAGTTCCCGTCGGTCCAGCCAGACTCAGACAGCCATCACCATACAGAGCAGCGGGTCCGAGGGAGAAGAGGTAGGCCTGTGATCATTTTGTTGTGTGTCATCCTCACACACACACGGATCACCTTGGTTTGATACCGCACAGTATAAAATAGATAACATTAGAGACGGAGAGCCACGTCTTGAATGCCGTGGTCTTATCTAACTTGAAAAACCCAAATATCTCAGATCAGAAAACATGTTCTATTGATGTCAACAGTAGATATTTGGGTTATCCCTCTGGAGACTGTCAAAATGACAAGTGATATAATGTTTCACTGAACCCAACATCTATTAAGTGTTTAGATGAGATGCCAGATTAGATTAGGTGGCCGTGGGCATGCTTCCAACTCATTACTTCTCAGCATCAGCAGCCTCACAATACGAGGACTATTTGTTCCCAGGACGCTCACAAATTCCAAAATGTAATTATCACCTGTCAATTTTTTTTTCATCGCCATTTTCTCCTGGGCGTTTCATTGAAGTTCAAACTTAAAGGTAAAAGCAGGGAGACAGAAACAGGTGGCTCCTGTGATAACAATAATGCTCCTACGGTCCTGTGAGAGGCTAGTGTGTCTTTTCTGTATGATGTGTGTTTCTCTATGTGTTTGTGTGTGTGTGTGTGTGTGTGTGTGTGTGTGTGTTAGTGAGGGATCTCACGTGGCAAGACCTGGATCTGATTGTAGAGCAAGTTCCCATCCCTCCCGACCAGAGCAGGCTGCTGAATGCAGTTTGGCCGCTGCTTTACGGTTTCTTACTGGGCTTCTTCGGAACCTTCCTCATGAGCATCTCCATCTTCCTCCTCATCATCCACATCTCCTCTAAGACCCAGCTGAACCATGAACCCAGCAGCTCCAGCCATATGCTCATGGTTGGAGATGTAATTGCGTGAGAGGTGGCCTCCACTGGGCCAGCTGAAACCTGAACGGGGGCAACAAGTTTAATCGGTAGCCATGCAATCTGGGATTAATAAATTTATCTGAATATTTGATACATGCACACAAGGCCTGCATGAATAATACTAAAATGTAGATAACATTTTTCATGGTTGTTCTGATAACTTTCTTTGTCTGTAATGACCATCAGAGCCAAAGCAACCGCTCGGTATCAATTCCACTACACTACATCTAATTATGATAAAATATGACAAGAATAATGCTGTTTTCAGTTAAAATAATTATCCATGCTGTGTGTTGCTAGAGTGGTAGGCATTATTGTCTTGCCAGTCTGGAGATGACTAGTGGTGTGACAGATGCGCTGGAACCCAGCCCTCACACCAAAGGTTGTTCCGGTGTTACTGTGATAGTGATGCCACTTTCCATTTCCCCTCCAAGTGACGGCAATGTGCCCGTCTGGCGTCGAAGAACAACTAATTATCCAGCCTGGCGCCTGCTTCCCCGGAGCCTGCCGATCCCTCCACAGGCAATCCAAAAGACTAATAACAATGACAATGCTAGCAGACAATGGAAGGCTCTTGGTTGTGATGACAGCTTCTGGTGGGTGACAGAAGCCAAATAGAAAATATAGGCCCATATTTTTGAAATTGTGAGGCAGCAAAGATTGTTAGCACGCCAAAATAACTTGATATACTGTATGAAATGCTGTAGAGAGCTACCTTGGTGAGCCCAGAAATTGGCACCAGGAACAACAGAGAATAAAAAATTTCCATATTAGAAGATTCAAATTAACTTTGTTGACGTGTGCAAGCTTTAATTATGAATAAAACTGCTCTGTTATGTTTTGCTCATAACAAGGCCATTTTAGTATCGTCTGCTGAGACAAACACTTTCATAATAGCAAGACAGAAACTATCCTCTTGGTACAAAAATACTTCTTTCTATCATCTTGTTCCCCTTTTTTATGCCATCCCTACTTTCCTTCTTCTTAATTGAGCTAATTACTTCATTATACAAATCTGGCCTAATATGCTTCAGGAGGCAGACTGCTTGGATTAACAAAGGCACCAAGCAGCAATTATAGACATTAGTTCATACATCAACATTTAAACAAATTATAGTGCAGAGCATGGAGGGCTGTATGTGCAGCTCCACAAGAGGCCAAGAGGGCATGGGTTTGAACTCCAACTTGAACAGATTGGTACCCTATTAAATCTGACACCATGCTGTAGGTAATAATGTTCTTCATCTGCAACCTTAATGTCATCCTGGATGTATGTTGTATTTTCTTGATTCATGTTTGGATACGCAAAGGTCTGAGTAATCAAATGCAAACATATTACAACCCTCTTCAATTTTGAATAGGAAAACAATCAAATATTTATTTGTAGGTGTTTGGCACATGACGTAAAAGCTGACATTTTGCAGCGGTTTGCATTTCACCTTCATCTCAACACCTCCCCCGGCGCAGTGGAAGTCTTTCATGACAAAACTTCTTCTCTCCTTCAGTTTTCCCCTGCTGGCTGTTAGGATCCTGCAGGTGCTGACTATGACAGGTTCACCTGCTGTGGGCTCACCTGTGTTTCTGTAACCAGTGGAGAGGAAAGCCAGAGTACTGTATGCCTGAATGACTCGCAGAAACAACGTGCCACATGGGGCCTGCATCATGCTAGTGACACTCCATAGTATAGCTGAGGTCCCACTACGAAGCAGCTCTTAGTGGATGAAGGGAGCTGTGTGATTCAAACGCCTTGCCTGGGCCTACTGAGGCATGCTGCATGACTTTAGAGGTACACAGTACACTGCACAGTTTCATATCCTATAAAGTCGAGCTTGATCACGTGTTCATCTGCAATCTGCTCCTTGTAGATGCATTTCATTTACAGAAGCCCGAGCAGCAGAATAGGCCAACCTTCATTTCCAGCCATTCTCATGCAAAGCGATGAAGCAATCACAGACGTCATGGATGAATAGAGGAAGAATCTAACATGAAATTGACATTTACAGCCAAGGTGCAGCCGACGTGTGAGGTGGCGCTTTCCAGGCACATCCATTCTCATGTAAAGCGGGCTTTCTTTCGTTTTTATTCTCATGGATTCTTGTGGTTATTTAATAGTTTGTGGAGCATTGGCAGCTTATGACACGGGATTCTCAGGGGAGAGAACATCTGTCTGTTGTCACTGGCTCAGCCTGGCATAAGGAGTCAAGTGTTTGGATGAAAATCTAGATGGACGAGACGTGATGCGTGCCAAGGGGACGCTCAGACAGAGGGGCTGTGTCCTTGATGTGCTGAGGCTGAGCGTTCTGCTCCAGGGCCTCAGGGGTGTGCTTACTGTCACTAAAGGCTTTAACTTCCCCCTCCCTCCATTTGCATCTTCATTCATCCGCAGGGCCACTGAGGTGCTGCAGTCCCCGTTCAACCATCACTCTCCTTTTGCTCAATATATATGGATCACAGGAAACAAGATCACAACACCAGCTCTTTTAAAGTCATACTTTTTTAATCGCCTCAGCTCCAGCTTTCACAACTTTGTCTTTCATGGTTTCCTTGGGGGAATCTGAGACTTCTTCAAAGTTTTTATTGCTGATCACACAAGAGCGTCTTCATGAGCTGACTGATGAAGCCACAGTGCCATCCTGTGGCCATGATGAGTCATTAGCCAGACTAAACCGTACTATTGTCTTTGACTGGGTATTTTTTGACTGAATGTCCACATTAATACCTCTGAGTATTAATCCTGAACACATTCAAAAACATATTGTTTTATTGTTTTTGTTGTTTTTATTCAAAGAAGTTGGGAGTACGGTCATTTACAGTAAAGGTCATTCTGAATATAAACTCTCACAATTAATACCAGATTGCCTTATAAGGCAAAAAATCAATCAATAAAAAAAAAAAAAAAAAAAAAAAAAAAAAATTGGGTTTATGATGAATGATCTTTACGGAGTTAGTGATCATGTAATATCAACAAATCATGATGATTTCTGCTTTAACTAACCAAGAATTTTTTTTAACAAACTTTTACTCAAGTAATTTGGTTGAATGAAACTTACTCATTTACTTTACTCTGAAATGGGTTTAAATTTTTAAAAATAAATAAATTGTGTGTGTGTGTGTGTGTGTGTGTACACTGTTCATATTGCAGTTTCAGTTGTGTGATCTGAGCTGATTTTTTTCCCCCTTTCTGTTAAACAGGATGACTTCTAATTAGAAACTCACTAATTAATAGCATGTTTTTTAATGACTGCTGCCCCAGAATGTCAGGCTGATGTCACGACACTGTTTATCTGGGGCTTGTCAGGCAAGAATTATAATCAGTGTCTTCCTTGTCATCATTCCCCAAATGGTGTCAACATGTTACTTTTAAAATTTTGCATTTCTATAGCGACATCAAGAGGAAAACCTCATGAAGTTCTCTGTCTTTCTGTTTTATGTATTTCAACAGAAGGATGGGTTATCAAGATTTTATATTACAATTACTTTCCAATAAAGTAAAGGTGTTGAAACCAAGTCATGTGCACTGACCATTAAGGTAGTCACAATAATATTATTCATTGATTGTCCAGTTAAAAAGCAGATGAATGAGTTACCACTGGAAGGAGGAATCACCATGTCTCCAGAAATATTACAGATCTCATGCATACAATTTTCATTTTCTTCTCATCTAAAAAATTTAATTAATCTCCAACAGCAGTGAAATTCCCCCGGTGGAAGGCTAGTTATGAGAAAGGAGAGCGGGATAAACAAAAAGACTGCTGGGCTTTGGGATAATGGCTACACGGCTGGTCTGTTTGTCGAGATAAAAGCAGGGGCTTCCTCCTCTGAGCCTCTGACAGGTGTGCCTCCTCTGTCGCTGAGACAGACGAGGGGGGACACCAGACAAGGACAATGCAATCCACCAGCAAACTGGCTTTAATCACTTTTCCAGCTCACTCCATTTTGAATTGCAGCCCCTTTTTGAAGTGTCCCACCTCATCACGGAGTGTGTGGAGCATCAAAACCTAAACTATCCAGCACGTTACAGCCACTCTCTCGACTGCCAGACAAGTTACATTTACATTTTAATAAAACAAACGCATTGAACAAAGGTAATGTGACTTAATCCCAATTTCACCAATCTACAACATATAAACAAAGAAATTGCTGATGCCTGATGAATGAGAATAAGAATTACTTTTGTTACGCATTAAGCTACTTAACAACACCGTCAACACGCTTTAAATGAAAAGATGGATTTGTTACTCATATTGCATAGTGTGTTATTGAATTTAATATTTAAAGGCATTTTGCATGTGTTGGTGGAAAGAGAAAGACTCATGATTCAGTTTTTTCTTCTTTTTTTTTACATTTTATACATTTTGAGCGAAGTATGAAGTCTTTTTTCATTGATTTAATATTTATACATAAATAATTGAAAACTCTTTTGGGTCTAATAGAGGTTAATGAAATTTGGTAGGAATACATTATCAATTAGAGGTAAACGGCCACAAGATGCCAGTGTGGGTGTGTGTGCATATTAAGTCTGTGTCTTGAGCTGATGATTAATACTCAGCATCTGTAGGAGACAGCAGGCCCAAATTGACCCCCTGCATTCAGTTGCATTTATCTCCACCGGTCAGTCTTCAAAGAACTTACAATCTGCCCAGCCGTGATTTCAATCAGTCACAAACGCATATCACTAATGACTCTTTTTTTTAGCTCCTGCTGCCATTAGAGCAGGGCTTTGCGTCAACATCTTGCATCATACTTTTTTATTTATTTCACCATAAATATTTATATCCATTTTGGCCCACTGACTTCATCATGCATGATTCATAATATTAATGAGGTAATTGTGCAAAAGTCATTGAATTATGGGGATGTAATAACACACGTAACACCCCCATTGACATACTGCAAAGCATTATGTGGCTTCCTCCGCGTGCTGTAGTGTTCTAATGAGTTCCCTTAGCGTTGCACCACACTGCGTTGTTTTGCATTGTCTCCTCTAATTTCCCCGCTGATACTGAACGGCTCAGTAAGGAGCTGGTATCTGTAGCCATCACACTGTGGTTTTTATCTAATGAGAAGACAGAAGAGCATACAGTACCTGCTGCTCAGTTTAATGAGTTGATGGGATGATAAAGCATTGCATTGATGACACCCACATCAGTGCCCTGCACATCGAACCTCTGCGATAGCCACAAATCAATCTTTGCCTTGATGGCATGTTTACTCATTCCATCAGAGTGAAAAAGAAGGTCAAATTAACTGTTTATCAGTCTTGTGGATTTGTTTTTCAGAGCTGCATTACTTATCTGCTGGCCCCAGGGTTAGATTTATGCTATACTTTACAAAACTGCAATTACTTTCTCCTTTCAAACAAAACATTCAGCAGTAGAGAGAGAAGTTTTGGGGTAGTGCATTACAGGATTTTCTGCACTTTCAAACTCTGCTGTGTGAATAATTTTCTATATCATAACAATTCAGTAAAGGTTAATCTTTTTGATGTAATTAACACAGTAATAACAGTTAAGGTAATAATGTAAAAACAAATAATTCCTTACGTTCACTAGCAATAAAAGTCAAAAAAAAAAAAAAAAAAAAAAAAATGGCAGGCAGGTTGAACAGTATTTTGCATCAAACTTGAGGTTGTGGTTTCATTTAACTTTAAATAATTAACCATCCTCCCATCAGAAGCAGACTCAAGAATTTTATGCCTTAATTAGTCACCAGAGAACGTTCCCATTGTTGGTGCATTTAATTGCCGCTGGTGTACAGGAATGAGACAATACACAACATTAATTAATATCAGCTATCAGTGGTCAGATGTGCCCTTGGCAACTCTGTAAACTCACCCTGTCCAAAGGCGATATAGTTTGCTGAAACTGCAAAACCAAGATTTACGATCCCCTGGCTGCAAACCGGTTTGTTAATGAAGCAGAATAGACCCCCCCACCCCCACCCCTTCCCTACACAAGCCTATAAAAAAAACATATGCAAAGCGCCAACTGCTGTCGCTTGATCAATGTCAAAACAGCTATTATTTAAATTTCCAGAGGTGGTTTGGGATGCTCTGTCATCCTCAGTCCCTGGGATGACTCTTATTTTTTTTTTTTTTTAGAAAGGCAGGCTTTTCAAACCCGCAGCCCAATTTCCTGTCTTGTTACTGAAAACCTCCAAATCTGAATCTCGATCCTGAAAAGGTCAGAGCTGAATATTTTCCCTGGGAGTGCTCTCAATGAAGGCGGACAAGCGCAAAATGACAGGGTCCCACGACTCAACAAGGACATACCCTCTGACATCACGCAATTAGTCTCAATAGTGTGAAACCACTGGGCATGTAAACAAATTTAATACATAAATCTTTCTGCCTTAAATTTCCAAAAGGGACCTTGTTAATTAAACCATCATGGTCAATGAATGTGCAATGGGTGTAAAATTAATTTCTTAGTGAACTTGCAACTACAGGCAATGAGAAACTACAGTCCATTATAACATTATCTCATTTGCAAATGGATTTAGTTAGAAACATTTCATAATTCAATGTTATCGTCATTTGACCTTCAGAGAGGGAGGCCTTTTCTACCTACAGCATCACTGATAAGGGGTAATTATATGGCACAATAAGAGGAAGGTCAAATTAATGCAAAGCAGACTTAAGCCAATATTAAAGGCCCCCCTCCAGTGACCAAATGATCATTTTGAAACTCATGCTGAAAAAAATTATCTTAGAAAGTGATGTATGATCCTTTTCATTTATGACTCCACTTCATTGCACCAGGTAAACCAATGATTCATCTTGCGTCGCATTGTACACTGAAGCTGGGGGGAAAAACAATCTCCGAGTCAGGAAAGTGCTGTGAAACCATCCAACTTGAAACTCTGAGTCGGAATCTCAGGCAAGATCGATGTATTCCGACTTTAGCGAGACACGTCACAGCACACACAGCAACAGTGAACACAAATCCCTTTACATCAAATTTTCATGGTAAAACTGGATTTTACTATGTGTATTTTTTACAGTTATGAGAGTTGGCAATGCTGATTTTTGCTCAGCATTTCTCCATAGAAGTTGCTAGAATGTGCCAGTGTCAAGTAATGACCATAGCTTGTTTTTTCCGGGCTTTTCATTTGAGCACATTTACACCACAGCTGCGATGTACTCTCAACAAGTACAATGGAACGCAGCATAACTTGCAGCGTTGCCAGATGTATGACATTTATTGTTCTTGTAGAATAATTTTGCTCTCTGTATAATCATCAATAATGCCAAAAAAAAGGGACCAAATGTACGATAGTTTTCTTCAAAATATGATAATTGTAAGCCTTCAGCAGGATAGTTTAACAATTCTCATCTGGCAAAGCTGATTAGTTGCAAGGCCGCTTTGAAATCACTGGAAGGGGCATGGTTATGCCTGTTGCAGACTCATTTTGATTGAGACTGTTATTGGTGGAGATCAGCATTCACCACTGAATTTCTTCAGGAAGAGATTTGAAAATGGCCTAAGTCATTTTCACAGGGGGGCTTTGAGTTGAAATGAGTGAGAAGAATAAAATAACCCAAGTACTAGTTCCAGTATGCACATTTTGAAAGGTGTAGTTTTAAAAAAGGGGCAAAGTGGCAGTCCATTAAATGCTGCATGCTTCATGACCACAGACCAACCTGAACACTGATTACACAAGGTGATCCTCCTCCAGTCAAAATATTTCTGTATTTAACACTTACACACAGAGCCTTAGTTTTTACTAAGGCAGGACATGTACCTGGCACAGGATTGCTGGTGTGGTTCGGTATGAAAAGCTGTAGGTGTTGAAGGAAAAAAAGCAATAAGAGGTGCAAGACTTTCCCTGAGCTCCAAATTAAAGCTTATGGCTGCAGAAGCCTTGTGATCACTTTAGGTGCCAATTTGCTCCGGAGAAGAGGGAGAGCAGAGGAGCAGATGTGCGCCAGAATATCTTAGGATGATTTCTTAATAGCTTCATAAATCCATTCATGCATCAAAGGTATACCAACACCATCATCAGCCTGCCGCTAGGCTACACACCACAGGCCTGTGAGCACCTGCTACCCAAATGTAAGTCAGTTGGCCCACATATTACGCTTTATTACAAGACTCTGCTGGTGTGACTGGCTGCAATTATAGCTGTTATTTTGTTGTATCGACTATATTCTATAGTACAGAAAAAGAAGGAAATCTCCTATACTTATAAAAGAAAAAGAGATAATGGTGATCTGTAAAGTAGAGACTGCGAGACAACAAAGCCATGTGAAACTGCTGATGCTGGGTATTCCTCCCTTCATTCCTGTCTGGCCTTTCCCAGATTCTCGTCTCCACAGGGACGAGCCAGACTGCTCAGCTGGCTACAGCTCACAGCTGTGGCCATACACACTCTCAGTTAATTACAGGACCACTGTCTGCATGTCTGCGCAGTCAGCAGGTTCACTCAACAGTTATTGTGAGGGGTGGGCAAATTGCCTCAGAGTTCCCCTCATTACCTGCTGATGGGTTTCTTGTTGTCAGGGACTTTTGCGCTTTAATACACTGCCCCCTATCAGTGGAGTCAAGCACTGATGACTGGATTACAAGGTAAAATGTTTTAATGGGAGCGTTGATGGACTGTCATCCATAAAAAGATACATTAGTTTGGCAACATAAACATTTAATGTTACAGTGGTGTTTTTGTTTTCCCCTCCTCAGCACATTCCTCCACTTCATCTTTATTGCAACACTAGGTGCTCAAAACATCTCCTGTAAAAGAAAACAGATCTTAGATATAAAATATCAGCTTTATGATGAATAAGTAAGCAAAACATTTGTATCAGCTTATACACAGTGATGTTAAAGTGTACCTGCTCCAGATCCTTCTCCTCATCAACGCTGAATGTAAGTCCCTGTCTTTCCCTCTCTGCCTGTAAACACCACAGAGAGCAAACATGAAATATCAAGCTGGCATGTACAATATCATATTTGTGGTGCAATGACACATGCTGTATTGCTATAGTAATCTCTGTGGAAAAAATAGATATGAAATGTGCTACTGCTAGAATCATCAGAATGTGATGTTATAGATACCGACAGAAGGTTGTACCTTGTGGAATAATGACAACCACTCAGGAGTTTAGAGGCAAACTAAGCTAAAGGTTAGGGAAGTGAAAGTGATTGGATCCCAGTGGATTATATTACTGACTGCAGCTTTAAGCAGGGTAACCTTAGGCAATCGCTAACCTGTAATGGAGTGTTTTTTTAATAGTTTCCAGTCTTGTTAAACAACAGTTAACTTCCCAACTCATCAATAGTCATTCTGAGTGTCAGCACATTTTGCTAGGACTACTCCATTTCTAATTTAAAAGAATTTATGTCAAAAAATAAGGCAGGCAATTGTGCAAAAACTGTCAAGAGTTCCTCAACATCTTTTCCTCTATATACAGTATATCACTGTGTTTTCCACACTGATTTTGTCCCAATTACAATTTTAAACACTTTTAAAGATGATATTTATTCTGTCAACTGCCTCAAAATGTCATCCATGAAGCATCAGGCAACAGCAGACATAAGCAGAAAGAAAAAAAAAAACATTTCGCAGCAGATGGTATGCAGTATGACCTTAGGGAAATTCAGAACTTTGTTAGTCCCGGCACTTCAGGCACCGTGACACAAAAAAAAAAAAAAAAATGTGATATTTCTGTTTGCCCTTGTTGGCCCAGATAAGGTGACAAAAGGCAGGCTAAAAAGAAGAATTTATTAGTCAGAAAACAAATCTTGTTTCCCTCTACTTCTTAGAGTAATCTCTCCCTCTTTCCCTATAACCTTTGAAACTTTAAACAACGGGCCTTGTGTGTGTGATTCTTATGATAAAGTATAATGCAGTGGGGCCTACCTGTGGGGAAACTCCCCTGTCTCCAGAGCTCTGCTGAGCAAATAGAATGGCATCATGGACGGAGAGGAAAAGGTGACTGCGAGATATACTGCCATCATCAAACACCCCTCCCGCCTCCAGCTCCTCATACACCTGGGCTGCAGGCAGGCGGCACGACAACAAACATCATGACACAGTGAGAACCTGTGACTTCGCCTGAAGCTTACGTAGAATTTGATGAGAAATAAAATGACTGTTTACTGAGAGAGCATCACTGATTTGAGGCAAAGGCTTAAATCTGTAAATATGTTGTCATTCCAGGAACCCCAACCTGGTCATTGAGCTTTGAGCGTGTTACATGTGAGCAGGGATGGGGGAAAGTATGTAAACTACTGAAACACTAGTTTTAATTCATCACTTGCTACTGGATACTTCATCTCACTGGGAGAGGGGAATACATTTACCTCACAACAGATACCTAGAAATTTTGCATCTGGCACTCTATTTCAGCCACTGTCCTTGCATTGGTGACTGCTGTTGCCATGACAACTGCTACAGTAAAGCCAAAAATCTGAAAAACAGTAACGTCATTTAAGATTTTACCTTGAACGTTAGCAAGGTATAGTTTAATCCCCAGCGTTTCATAGCTTGAGTTCATCTGTGTGGGAAACAGAAGAGAGGAGATTGTTCACTGAAATGTTGGATAAATAAACAGAAGATGAATGCATACACCATTATCAGTCTTTTCATGGCACAAACATCTGACCTTAGTGAGTACTTTGATGCCCATCAGGTCTATGAAGCAGACTCCGGCTAAGTCTAGGATGAGGGTGTGGAACGGCATGGGCTGGGACTCCAGGGTGGCAGCACTGGGACTGGGCGGCTCTTGGTCAGGAGCCTGCTCAGCCAGCTCAATGTCACTGCAGTGAAAGTTGACATAGCTGGTGGGCGGCTCGGGTTTGCTGGCACTGCCATCGCTCATATCGAAGTCACTCTGCAGTTCAAGCTGTGATATGGTCTAGATTTTGAGGGAATACATACAGGAGTCATGGAGAAAAAGATAATGGTAGCAGGGCATCTATAACTGGATGGGAATTTTTTTAAGTGTTTTTTGCATCTGTTGGTTGCAGTTTGCATATGTGCATATGTTTGCAACAGTGTTGTGGAAGGTGCTCATACAAAAAGTTCAAATGACAGGGCTGAACATGCACAGCCAAGGTGCTAATACATACTACATAGATTCATATATCCTGCACTACACTGTAGTAACAGCTTCTGTTTTGTCCAAATGACCATATGACCATAACCCTAACCCTTCCCACCTGAGATTTCATGTTGACCAAAGAGCTGAGTTTCCTCCCTCTTGTCTCCTTGTCCTTCTTCTCCTCTTTCTCTTTCTCCTTCTGTTGTTTCTTGAAAAACTTCTGCCTCACCAGGATAAGCTTGCCAGGGTCCAGTCCGGTCTAGACACACAAATATGCATAGGTAAACACTCACACATCACATGAACGCATTCATTCAAACATGGCTGACCTTGAGTACTGGCAGAAGAGGTCACTCATTCACTGTACCTTTCTGATGACCTTCTGGCGAAATATCTCAGCATTTGCAAAGTAGAGCGGCGAGCAATAGTTTACTATCTTCACGCCTTTTATAGCTGTCACCTGTAGAAGTAGCAAAATGATGAAATGTAATTCCCTTTAGATTATGTGGAAATTACAGAAACATCAAAATAAATAATTTCACTATACCTTACTGTACACCTTGGGGTTTTTGTAGATATCTGTATCCATGATCTGAACCACTGCCGAACCATTTCGACTATGAAAAACACATAATATTATTATAATATATCATATAATGATGCATTCTTAATGATGCAGCAACTTCTTTCTGCAGCACTGTCTTTCATTTTGATCTTAAGATCACTCACAATTGTGTCTTGAATACAACCACCAGGATGGAGAAGCCCACTCCGATGGCAACTCCATACGGTAAGCTGAGAAAGAATGTGGCCAAGAATGACACAACCCACACACACTGGACAAGAGAAAGGACAACAGAGTAAGGAAACTATATAATTACACTGCATTATGCTGACACTGAGGTGCTGCTGTGACTTACACAGTCCAATTTGCTCTTCTTCCATAAGTAATAGGGGTCAGAGAGCTGGAGGAGTGTGTTCTTCAGGTTGACTGCAATCAGGGCTCCCAGCACTGACTAAGAAAACAAGTCATGTTTTTTTGTTTGTTTTGTTCTGCTCATTAAAGTTTTTGAAAGCACTCTAACACAGCTCAATTATGTCTACCTACTTTTGGTAATGGTTTCAGGAAGGCACCCAAGGCTAGCATGGTAATCATTACCACCAGCATCACACAGAGACTGGCAAACTGTGAGAAGGCAGCAACATAGGTGCAGAAGTTAGTGATTTGTTTTTTACTGCGTTTAGGTCCATGCTATGTTTCTTTATAAACATACATCTAAGAGTCAACCTAAATTACAGTTCCAGTACTTTTGAGTGGTATTAGTGCCCACCTGTGATGTACCCCCAGCGCTGTCCACAGCCAGGGTTACGGACAGGGCACAGCAGATGACATGGATCTTGAAGAAGGACCCGAGGAAGTTGCTGCAGCCGAGAGCCAACATTTCCTGTACAGGATGATTTTTTAATGAAAAAAGAATAAAAAACAACTTTTCTACCAGAGTGAACAGAGGAGATGTTGTTCTCTACCTGGTTGGGATCCACATCGTAGCCGTGCTTGGCTGCCAGTGTCCTGCCCATGGCCAAGTTGATGACAT
This sequence comes from Myripristis murdjan, assembly GCF_902150065.1. Lineage (NCBI taxonomy): Eukaryota > Metazoa > Chordata > Actinopteri > Holocentriformes > Holocentridae > Myripristis > Myripristis murdjan. The sequence continues at coordinate 23,472,082 of NC_043986.1, read as the reverse complement.
ACCCAACTATGGCAAGGGAGAAGGCGGTGCTCAACATGTCATCCCACTGACTCACTGTTGGCAGGATTGGTTTTGGGAATCTAGGAGATGGAAACAGGGGAGTGAAAGTGCGACAGTGAAAATGGTTCGCAAGTTACAGAAGCTACCACTGAGTCTGAGATGGCCGAGTTTACTTTACCCTAAAGGGATTTTCCCCACGATGTCCATATGATAAATCTCAGGAAGATGCAGAGGGCCTGAGATTGCTGTGGCCACCACCACCTTTGTCAAATGGAAAAAGACATCAGAGGCCTTGACATGTAGGTCTTACAGGTTATAGTAAGCTGACATGACCCATTTTGTGCAACAACTGCATCAAAGACAAAAAAATGAATGTCTTCAGAGAAATAGCTAAGTCTGAAATACTTACAATGATGATCTCCATGGGAATGGGGAAGGGCAGCTTGTGGCGGTAGCGTGCGCTCAGCTCCTTCACCACGATCAGGACTACACTGCTGACCAGAGCAAATACCAAGGAGGCTATGTTGGTGTCCGGCAGGCCACAAACAATATCTATAAGAGTCTGTGACAAACAGGTTACCTTTAGTGGCTGGGAAATTACAGGATATTTTAAAAGCAAATCACAATACAGAAGTATTTTACTTTAGAGGCACAGACTCCCAAACATTATTGTGACTGCTGTTAATTACTTACATATATAACAGCCAGGGGACCACTGTACGGTGGTACTTTAATGCCAAAGATGTACTTCAGCACTGAGATGAGGATCTGTAATCCTGCAGCGGTCATGAAGCCTCTGACAAAGGATTCTGACAGATAGATGGCCACAAAGCCAAACTGTATCAAGCCCAGGCCAATCTAGACAGATGGATATTACCCTCAGTATGTGCCTTTTGGAGAACACAGCAATGTTTCTTAAACCTTCATTCTGTTTCTACTGCAAAGTATGTTTAATAAAATTTTATAGAAGAAAGAAAGGAAAAAACTCAGACTGAGCTTCAGCACCTGTATGATAGCAGTGAGGCAGGCCAGGGTCCCAGATATGCCCAGGCGAACCTCATTCATCCTGTCTGTGTCCACTACTGTAGCATTGAGTGTGGCATTGAAATGACTGAAGTCAGACTCTGGGGCCAGCCTGAGGCACACTATTCCCACCATAATGCTGAGAACAGCAAAAGTACCTGCACACAGAGAGCAGTGTGTCATATCTATTTTCTTTGCCATACAGCAAATTGAACAGAATCAAGCAGAGCACAGCTGACCTCCACTGTGCAGGTCTGGTAACTAATCATTGTCATAATATGAAATGGGTGTAGATAAATCATCCAGATTTACCTGGGACCATCTGGTGAGCAGTGCCCATGAAGAAGTAAGGGATGAGGGGGAAGAAAGAGGAATAGAGACCGTTGACAGGAGGGAGGTTTGCCAGGAGGGCGAACGCCATGCCTGGAAAGAAAAGAGAATCTTTTTATCTGTCAGATAAATCACGATAAAAGGAAAATAAAACAAACAAAAAAAAAAAAAAGATGGCTCATGAAAAATAACCTTTTCTCTGACTGTAATATAAACTGGAGCATGCATGAAGCAGCAACTGGCATCAGTCATAAGGCAGTACACAGAGGGATCACAGCATAGGGGAGGAGAGACTGACTGACCCTGTGGTACCTGAATGGTGCCCGCGCTGACCCCGCTGATGACATCACACAACAGGTTTTCTTTCACTTTATACCTGGGCAGCCAACTCAGGACAGGCAGGTGTCTGAACAGCAGGCCCCTCAGTCTGAGCACAGAGCATCTGACAGCAACGAAAACAGTCGACTCTCGGTAAAAGGTCAGGCAACAGAAGAAAATCTTTGAAACAGCTGAGATTCACTATTCAAAAAGAAGTATATAACATGTCCAAACTTTGTATTGAGTCATCAAGGGCACACAGCTACTGGGCCCTCCACTGTTTGGTTACAATACAGAGCTTGTCGCAGGGCAGAGCTGTGCGATAAGAAGGCGTGTGTTTGATGTTGACTGAGTGGCTCCATTGTAATTCTGTACCTGAAGAGTTTCTTCACTTTCTCTCCAATGGGGAACTGTCGATTCTTCTTGTCAAACTCCCTGTCAAAGTCCGGGAGGTTGTACGCAGGCCTGTCAATCACATAACGTGGGCGGTCCTGATGCATGGCTGCGGCCTATCAGGAAACATTTATCATCCCATAAATAATGGCCAGTTCAATATTTTATTATCAAGGTACAGTTTGAGAAATGTCAAGAATTGACGATTAAGAAAACATAAAACTGTCAAATAAAAACTGCCATGATAATTTAGTACTTTGCAAAAAATGTCTATGTTTACAAGTCAATTCGTCTAATGATGATTCTTAAAATCTGAAAAATATTCCTTAAAAGTAGGGGGACAACTAGGGTGGCATTGTTAGGGAGTGACAAGAACAGTGGGATGGTTTCCATTACACTACTATGGTTTTGTGTTATTGTGTGCTGTTTTTATTCGTTAATGTGTGTGTATATCGGCGGCGGCTTCTGCTCCAGGCAAAGAGGGTAAAACACCGTGAGCAGCCAGAGTAACCCCGCAGACTAGACTGTTGGTCTGAGGGACTGCTCGGCCATAGGACAGACACTGGGATGGCCCCGGGAGTGCACTGAGTGTTACACTCATTAAGACTGCACTGGAAAGGCTGGGTTTTAGCAGAGAGACCGTATCACTGTTTTAACTTTGGGCGTTTATGCCAGTCTTGTTTTATTGTTTGTACTACCGGTCAGTAGCTACTTCATATTTTAATCTTAGTAATATTTATTTCAATAATGTCTTTGGTAATAAATCAATTTACATTTGGAATCACCTCTGCCCCCTTGTGTCTGTGTGGTGTGGCCTGGGCATTTAAACACTAAGTACAATCTTGTGACAGCATCATTTCACTTGTTTGCAATATAAGTAACAAAACAAAGTATCTTTATGACTTTGTATGATCATAATGACCCAGTAATATCTTAAAGGACTGCAGAGTCCTACAACGTCTAAGTAACACACTTGATGTGTGTTTCCTTCAGGGTCCTAATCTAACCTTCAAAGATCAGTAAATAGGTCAGTTACATACATATGTATTTGATCAACACAAGATAAATAATAGTGCACACACACACACACGTACACCCTGCCCCCAGTTTCCATGTTATATCCTAAATGTAGTAGTTGTTACTTGTATTTATATACTGTAAGTTCTTTTATGTCCTTATCCTACAGAAAATCTCTCAAGATCATGCTCAAAGTTCAAAATATCTATGTCATACTCACATTTATATTGGTAGACAATGGCATTTTAATGGCATAAAATAATTAAGACAGGGTTTATAAAACTCAAGTTCTTCACAAACTGCAGTTTGCACAGGGAATGTGGCACAAAGTTGGTTAAAACAAAACTGTTTGGCCAAAACACTCCACTGCTTGTTAGATCATAAGACTTATTACCCATTATTTCTTATTACTGTTTATTTCTTATAGTTTCTATACAGAAATAACCATATAGAGGGGTAGATTCACTACTTTAAATAAGATCACCAGCTGAGAAAACAAACTGTCTGCACTGCATTAGTCAACAAGGTGCTGGAAGTGAAAATCCTTTGTCCAACAGGAACCGCATAGAAACTTTTCTTTCTCATATTAATTTAACAGGATAGTGTCACTGATCCAAAAAATCATTCCATGGAAAAATCTTAACTCTAGAATTTATTTGACCACCTTTTAGAAATTAGCACAACTCAAAGAAAGAAATGTTTTGTAGTAGATGGAAAAGATTTTGTAATATATGTTGTTTATAAAATTACACCTAACAAGGGAGGAAAAGTCTTAAAAGAAAACAATACCATACCTTACAGATGAAGGAAACCTTCTGGTGGCATTTGGCTCACGTATGATTGTTGCCCACTTGGGTGAACCACTGGTGGTGATGATTTATGTTTTCGGCAAGTCATGTCAAAGGCGCTCTACAAATTTTGGGTGGAGCTAAAGAGGACAAACTCCTTAGAGGGAAGGTGAAGCTGTATTATTTCTAAAACACTTGATTTGTGAGAGCACCACTGTGTCTGTCCACTGTGACAATCTGAGAGGACATCATGATAAAATTAACCACATATGCAAGTTTAATGGGTTTCAATCTCTTCATAATATCCTGACGTTTATTCTCTTATTAATAAAACACTTTTACATTACGATAAAAGGTAGACATAAGTTGACATAGGCTGAAGCTAAACATGACAAAAGACTAGTCTTACTTGATTCACAAGAGAACACTACCAACATCTGTAAAATGAATGAAACAAAAAAGTGTTCATCAAAAAAAGTAAAACATGATGATATGGTACACATAATTGTGTTTCATTGTATGAGGACTTCCACATTTGGGATTTGTGAAACAAAAACGGCAGCAAAGAGTGCAAATCCATGGCAGCAATATCAAAATCTAAAGTGCAATTATTTATCAAATTCATCTTTGTTTTCTCTAAAGAGGAATGTGACATTTTAGTGGGACTCAAAAGAAAAAGCAAGTCTCCCCCTGGTGGAGCAAAAGATGAATAGCCAAACATTGACATGCCAGCCTTTTCTACAGGGATGTTTGACAATTCAACACATCAGTCCCTCTGAGAAGAAAGCTTGGGAAATAAAGCATGATTTCTCCTTAATAGCACATTTCCTCTCTTCTCTATGGTTTTTGCTATATTCAGGATATGAGTACATGAAACAGTCTGTCCTAAAAAGATGTATTTGTAACAGTATTTTAACCAGTGATTTCATTTAAAAGATTTTCTAGGGTTGCTTCACTGACAATGAAAGGAGCTGAAAGTCGGACTGTGTAGACAGTGACTGTTTCGAGGTATAGATTGGGCACATTCTGTGGATCAGAACTGCTACTGTGAAAAAAAGCTCTTCTGGGTATATATATAAAAAAAACTCAAACACTGTCAACCCAGTAATAACAACATGTTGCCCTGTGACACATTTTAGTTTTGGTTATATACATTTTACCTTTGAGTGGTTTTAAATGAACAAAATTTAACTAAACTATCCCAGATGAAAGCAATAACATTTTTAATGGGCCTTCCTTTTAAATGTTAAAAAAGTTTGAGATTATGATCAGCACTGAGGGATTCCAAAGGTAAAATTCATCTCCCAACCACTGTCACCTCACAAATATCCATGAGGAAATATTTCATTAAAAACCTAACCTCTAGTAATTTCAGCAAAGCAGTTCCCAATCAGGAGTTTATAGTTGTGACTACTGCCAGGAATATAATGGTGCATTATTAAATGTGTGAGAACAGCTTACAAAACAAATGCAGGGCTTGTTAAGCGAGTGCAACAAGTTTAACTCCATGATGAAAAAGTCACATGACTTTGTAATCTTTCTGGCTGCTTCTCCTCCTCTTTGTTATAAAAGCTCTTTGACCAGCTCCTGCTGGCAGCCCGAACCCCTCCAAGTCCATCTCAGTCTATAAAATGAGCGCTGACTCAGAAGTCGCTGAGGATGCTGATGTCTGCGAACTCCTGGCGGTATCTGTATGAGTACAGGGCCAAGAGGAAGGCCCATTTGAGAGTGAGGAAGCTCCACACACAGGACAGGTAGAGGCTCCTTGGGTCAGTCGGAGCTGTGGGACAGAGAGGCAAACCAATTAAACCTTTCAGCAGGCCATGTAAACTATCATCTCCTCATTGCCAGAGGAACAACTGTTAGAATTCAATTTAGCCCTCTAAGCATGACTACTGAAAAAAAAAAAAAAAAAAAAAAAAAACTATTACAATCCATGAAAATGTATATGTGCATACAAATATGCATAGAAACAGATGATCACTAAAGGGAGGATTACATTGCTTCTGTGTTATGGCCAGAGTGAGGAAGGTGATGAAGGCAGCCACAGCCAAAAGACAAAAGAGCACTCCAACAGCTATGAAGAACCTGAGGCCTTTGAGCCAGGTGCGCCAGTAGTCCTGCAGGTACATGATGTGTGTGACCAGGGCCCAGAGCGCCAGCACTCCTGTTGGGACACACCAACACATGTTCACTCATGGACTATGTTTTCATACAACACCTTGCATGACAATCACCGCAACATTACATTAAAGATGAGTTCTGCACTGAAAATTAGAAGAACCCACAAAACCTCACATTCCTATGGTTGATGTATGGCAAAGCTGGAGGCCCAAAATTAGAGCCGAGGAGAGGAAAAAGTGCCAAATGGTCATGTGATGCACCAGTGTGACAGCTACAATACGGTTTAGGCTACAAAATAATTCCTTCGGAGCATTACTGATTTAAATATGGTGTGCTGGGAAGATTTCAGACAATGACCAGAGTGACCAAAACAACACAGAAAATACAATTAAGGTTTAATCACACTGCTTCCGTCTGAAGTGCTCATATAGGCCCAGGCGCTTATTTCGAAGGATTAGGCAGCACAAATGCTCCAGTATCATGAGTAAAGACCAAACTGTGTTAAAAACAATGTTGTCTGTCGCTCGAGGCCTAATAACATACCTGATAAGCCCCCCATAGCCGCCGTCCATGGTTGTTTATATGCAATATTCCAGACCAAGAAAGCCGAAAATCCGACTAGCATACCAAAGGTAGCGTATGCTATGCTAATGTAAGTTTTGTTTATGCCCATTGTAAAACACCTTTACACCACAGCGTTTGTAACAGCTGTAAAAGATTTTTTTTTTTTTAAAAAAGTGTAATTTTAAAAACCGAAAGGTCTGCTCACTGGCATTTACACCAACGGCTTACCACATTATGTAATATCCCTGTTCACTAGCTATCCCTGAACATGAGTAATAAGAAACGACAGGATTAAATCCCACTCGGATAGACGACGGAGGGAAAAACATTCACGAAAGGAAAAATTAAATAGTACACCAGCTGTTGGTCCATACACCTGCGACACAAACACACACCAATGACTCGATTTGGTTATTGCACTGGCGGCTACAAATTTGCTACCGAGTGTTTATCTCGCCACGACAAAGATGATGTGTTGTCATCAAGAAAAGCACTGCTACATTTTTCCGTCTTCAGCCGTGTTGTCAGAAACATTTCGTCCAGGACCGCCTCCCTTGGCCGCTGTCATTCTAGACATGTAATGCAAATATACAGACTTATATATGGATTGTTATTATTAGTTTAACAAAATTAATTAACGGCAACTCTTGGTGTCAATATCGACCATTTGCCACTTGAAGTTATTTATCTCGTCTACTCGGATTATCTTTGTATCGAGGAAAGCCCCCAAGTCCCCGAGATATCGCCCCTAGTGGATGAAAGAGGCATTGCAATTTTGTGACTTTCGCTGGCGCCACAGGTTTTATTATACGGATATGTGTGTGATTTAAATAAATTGTGCATAAAGTAAATTTACATCTTAAATTACTGTTTGATTATCCAAATACTCAAAAGCCATTGTCAAGTTTATCTTAGGTAGAGAGGCCTCGTTGTTACAGAATCTTTTCAGTGTATGCTCCATGTTCAAACCAGCAAACCCTGCTGGCATGTCCTTGGGCAAGTCACTTCCAGCTCCAGTGGTGCTGTTGTCCAGCTGACCCTGACCTTCGACCTTTCTGGAAATGGGAGAACTTCCCAGCAGGAAACATTAAAATGCATCATTATACCTACTGTTTATTATTTATGAGGTATGCTTTACAGTTGGACACAATGCAGCTGTGTGGTAAAACTGGAAAACTATAAACGGGTTGTACTGGTTGCCATGAAGTGAAACTGAAATGAAACAGCAGGGCGCTGCAGGTGTAGATGTGTGGATGTTCCCTGTCTGCTCTTGTCTCACATGTGGCTCACTCTGTGGTTGTTTGTACCTGTAGGCCATGCTCTGTCTGCTGCTCCTGTCAACCACTCTCTCACTCAGCCACACACACAACACCACGTTTTCTTTTTCTCTCTCTCTCTCTCACAGTCAACCCCCCACCCTCCTGCACCCAAATCGACACACACCAATTCTCACTGCCATGCACAGCCCTAGTCCCGGGGCACTTTCATCATGACCAATCAGAGAGATACAGGAAACTGTGTCTAACAGCACTCGCTATAACTCACATACACCACAGTGCCTGAGAAATTATCATCGGGCATATGACAGGAGAAAAGACTAAAAGAGGAAGACAGAAAAGCTTAAAAGTGTGGGAGATTTCAGGCTGAAGAATCTAACAAGACATTTAAGGTAAAAACTGACTTACTCATAGCTCATCAAAGTAGTCTTATTTTGAAAGTTGGCTTCATGATTATTATGAAATATTGTGTCATGATGTATCTTGCTATTATTTATACAGTATGCAATACAAGATGAGTCATTCACAGGATACTCATCAATTATCATTATATATTTGTTAAGTTTTCATGAGAATAATATTTTTCATTTGTCCTCATGATTACATTGCTCCAAATCTGAGGAGACACTCAATAATTCTATGTCTAATTAACATGCCATATATTTGTTTCTTCTGAGTATGTAAAGCTGTATTTGAATGATTATTATTGATGGGATTTTGGTTATTTATTACCACATGACTGTGCTGCAGCAGTATTAGAAGATATTTAGAGACTGGAGGTGCCGAGGGACTCAGGATCTCTTTCATGGTCTGACTCTTTAGCGGCTTTGCTCATGAATTACTGTCTGCTTCACTTTCAACCCCAGCCCCTCCTTTCCTCTATGACCATGGGGTCAGATGAATAAAATATCGCCCATTCTCTCTGCCTTTCACTGCTCCCTGGCAAAGGCTGACATAAGGAAGGAAAAGGTGTGTGTGCGTGTGTGTGTATGTGCATGGCTGTCACTGAGTGTGTGAGGACTATAGCAAATGGGCACAACAAAGACAACTGGCAAAGAACACATTCCATGGGCGTAGATATGTTGCAGGAAATCCCACTCCCATTCCCACAGGAGCTGAGAAAACACACACACACACACACACACACACACATACACACAAACAACATAAAAACAACACAAATGCTCAAATCACTGGAAAACTGATATAACAGAGTTAATATTGTCACACTAACACCCACTGAAGCTCACAGTGACATGGACTCTTTAGGATATTGCTTCGCACACAGCAGGGGAGGCAAACAATACACTAATTTTAAACTCTCTTTCTGATAACTTCACATCACTTCTCTGTAGTGTTTCCAAAATGGGAGCTAAGATCAAAGGATTTCAGTAAGAACTTGACTGACTCTTGTGTAAAGACAGATTTGTCCCTGCTCAGGTCGGATACAAATTGAACTGTATATGCACCTTCACTAGGGGGCAGCATTTATTTCAAACTACAAGATAGGTTTGAGACGCTTCAAGCACAACGAACTTGGGACAAGTTCAAGATGTCAGCTGCCTAAATTTCTGTAGGATTCTTTCTGTAAGATTGAGCTTTTTTATTACAACATCTGTATATTACGTTGCCAACCTAATCTAAGGCCATTCAATCTCAAACCAACCCTGCAATGTTAATTAGCTTTCACTCCCTTCCCTCATCCACAAGGCAATTATCATTTTCTGAATTTTCTGCAGTTAGGTCTCTAAACACGACCCCTCTCTTAAATTGTGACTTTGAGGTTGTCCCATTCAGTTTGAATTGACATTCAAGAAGTGGGTTGTCCTGTTAAGTGCTGCTGGAGACTCTTACATGAAGTTCAAAATTACCATAAAGCCCTAGAGACAGTGGCCTTACTCTCTATGGCATGTTGCTGTGCACATATGACAATGACAGTCACCTTGACAGATTTTATCAGAGACCATGGCTATGTGCTGCTCTTCCTTATCAACCAAACTGTCGTGTTTACATTCCCTCAGGAGGTCATAAGGAGGAAGACTGGATTCCTCCACTGTGAGCATACTTAAATTGGCATTTCAGAGTCCCTGGAAGACAAAAGAGACTTATACAAGAGAGAACAGAAGTGAGTTATACAAGAGTAGAAAGAGCCACTGGAAACATAGCTGGCCTCACTTGGAGCTGTTGCTTCTCAAGAGCGCACTTTGATTGTATTTTGTTTTTGTTTTTTTTATTTGTTTACTTGTTTATTTGTTGGTATGAGGGACATTTTGGGCATATGCAGAGATAGACAGAAGCATCTATAACCCCACGGGAGAGTCTGACTTGGTAAGCAACTATTGTTTGTCCAGAGATGGTGGTGGATATACACCATGTAGTAGCTTCAAAGTACAGGAAGAATGTCTTCTTCTATGCAGTTGAGTTGCCTCAGACTATTTACATATCTTGAATGCTGCTATTTGGATTGTGTTTTTGTTATAGGCAAGAAAGCAAATTCCTTAGGTTTTGTGAGCCATCAGTCACTACGCTCACTACTGCAGTAGGGCTCCAGAGGTCAAGTTTGTCTAAAACCGAGGTATCTCATGGGAGCAACAGGTCTTGGAGTTTTAATAATGACACAAGAGCTACAGCCACAAGAGCTGCTGTAATGCTAAATCTTTCAACAGTTAATTCAACAAGAGGAACACAAACATTCAAGACTGGAAAACAGCACAGAATAGATGTTCTTGTCAGTGTGTACTCCGTGGAAAGACATGGCAATTTGACTCAAGCACTGTGGTCAGTACAGGAAGGGCAGCCCTGCGCTGGAACAATAGCTGGGATTTAAACAACTCTTATGTAACGTGTTCAGCCTGCGAGACACAGTTGACCGCGATCCAGTTGTAGCTGGAGGTGCATGGGAAATCAAGTCCAAGAGAGGGTCCTCCTGTATTTGTTTGACAGTACCTCAGATTTACAGCTTTCTGCCCTGCTTTGAAGATTAAAATAACACCAGACTAACTCATGATAAAGCCTTTCTGGTGTTCTTTTCTGGTTGTGAAGAAAGTCTAACCATTTTCTTGCTTCTCCATGTTTTATACAGATATGGCAGAAGCCATGTCCTCTCTGGAGACCTTAATCAAATCAGTCCTGTCTTCACCAAGAAGGGTGACAGCAGAGTTTGGAGAAGTAAGTCATCTGTTTCTAAACCACAGAGTAAATCAAGTCCACAACAGTAAAATCATTTTGAATGACAAACATTAGGCCTGTAGCCCAGTCAAATTTAGGGTCACAACAACACAAACAAACACACTTGAGATAGACAAACTGTAATGCAAGATAGCACCATGCATTCACTACAGCTTACATAGATATCAGTGACACATAATGAAATGTACACCACTGTTCTTGGAGTTTTATGGATACAAATGTTATAAATAATGCAAATATGGCGGTTTAACACCTTTGCAAAGGTGAAACACCTGCAATCAAACTGAGAACTATGAACCCTGGACAATACTGCAGATGGCTTTACTGATGCAAGACACCGGCACACTGCCTGCTCTCCTACCTTAACCGCTGCCTGCCCTTGAAGCTGTTTATCTGTGTGTCCATGTGCCCACAGTGGCGGGTTAGCCAGACAGCTGGACAGCCTGATAAGTGTGTGCGCACATGTGTGTGTGTGTGTGTGTGTGTGTGTGTGTGTGTGTGTGTGTGTGTAGTGTTGTGCAGTCGATGCAGCTCTTGCAGACTTCTCCGAAGTGCGGAACAAACCATGTTGTGCAGTGCCTGCCTGGAACAGTACACCTCCTTAAATTTACCCTTGACTCAGTCTCATTAACCTGCACTATCAGGTGCTAAGCTGAAAGACCAACCTGTGCCTGGTGGGTGCAGTTTTCACGCAGGGATGTAGTGGAGATTAAGCCCACCTAAACTCAATTTACCTACCCTTTAATCTGTAGAGAACTAACACTTAAAGACTGAGAAAAATCTTATACTATACATCAAAGTAACCAGCAAAACACAGATGTTTGTTTCATGAGGATGATGTCTTCCATGAGAAGAAAAGGCAGACATAAATGCTTCTCTTCAAAGTATAACTAATATTTCTTCATAGTGGTAATTATGGCGGTCACCAAGGTTTTAGTCACCTTTTAATTTACCAGCCTACATGTTTAGTCCCACTGATATTTTATTTGCATTACAGATTTTGGAAACTTACATGCAGTGGTCTGTATCAGTGGTTTTCGCACTGAGGGGTCACCAGGGGCCTTGAGAGGCTTTGCAGGTGCCTGCCAGATAAAGGAGGATTTATTAGGATGTTTTGATGATGATCTTTTTTTTAATCATAGTTTGCTTGTAGTTTTGTTTGGTTGTCAATTTTTCCAAGGGACTAAATATTTTCAAATGGGGGTCTGTGGTCATACATTTTAAGGGTCACATGAAAAAGTTGGGGAGCTCCTGGTCTACATGAGGCAGCATATTATGAAGCACCTGCCCCTCTTTCATTGAGACACGTCAGAGTTGACACCAGCTCAGTCAGATTAAGTTTAACCCAATTAAGCTGAGCTGTAAAAGTGTCAGAGCAGGGCAGTTTAATGACTCGAGGTTATTTGCCCAGGAGTGCACAGTGACACACGCAGCTCCACAAAGTGCGCCTGTGCTGAGAGGGGCGTCTGAACGTTACATCCTGTCCCCGCAGAGGCAGGCGCGTCTTGCGAGGCAACTGCTCCGGCTGTGGATGAGGAGACAGCACACAGGATACAGCCTGGAGTTCACGCAGAATAACCCCGGGGTGGTTTCGTAAAATGTGAAGAGGTGGATTTACTCTGTCGGTATGCAGTGTAACGCGTTGACAGATCATGTCCGGGGGTGCTGCGTCCGCGTGCAGATCTTCTGACTGGGGCAGTTGCTGTTGTTGTTGTTGGCTGTTTTGACCCAAAACAAGATGCATCTGTTTCGGAGTTACAATTATCAAGTCTTCCCGGACCGCTGCTCTGTGGAAACGCCGACCATACGAGGCATCAGCTGGGTAGGCTGCTTTTTTGTCTTAGTATTACTCGTAGACATCAGATTTCCAGGGCAAGCAGTGAGGAATGTCGCTAATAAAGTTTATTTTTATTATGATTCTGACCTAACAACTATGCATAAGCTGTTATGTAGAGAGAGGATGGGAATGAGAAAGATGACAAGGATGATGAAATTTTTGATGTTACCATTGGGATCATCATCATCATCGACATCATGTGCGCTTTAGTGATTTCTGGCATTGAATTGTAGCCTATGTCTTGTGCAGTTTTGAAGTAATTGGATGACACTGCATGCTTTTTGTTAAGGTTTATAGTGAGTTTTTGAGATTTTTTGGTTCCACACACAAATAACAGCCAATTAGATGTCACCTGCTTCCTTTAGCAGTTAGAATATCAGCAGCAGAGTTTCTTCAGAAGTTGCAGTGCATTGTTTCTTGGCATGTAAAGCCCCCTTGAGACTGGAAACAGCGATATTGGGCTTTAGATAAACTTGAACTTGAACTATAGGACTATACAGTGCTGAGAGGTTAATATTCAAGTCTTGTTGGCTCCTTAATTGAGTCGGGGTATGGTGTGGAGTCAGTGCCAGATGGACTCAAGGACTTAACATAATAAATCCCTAGAAGAGCTTTCTTAAAATGACAGCCACCCTTCAGTAAGATGACTGATGCAGTGTTGCAACTTAAATCACTGAAACTGTGTGAAATGAGTGTGTGTCAGGTGCAAGAGAGGAGGGGAAAGTGAGAGATTCGCCCCCACTATCAGAGTGCAGGTCCAAAGCGTGCATATGTGGAAACTGGGGGGCGTGTGGGTAACCATGTTTCCTCTCACCCACCATCACAACATGTTTGGGTCCCCAAAAGCAGAAGATTGCAAACGCCTCAAGAATGCTTCCAGTGGACGGGGGTTGATTTTCTCCATTGTGTTAGCAGCTGGGGTGTGGGGGCACAGGAAGGTAGCAAAGCATAACCAAAGGTTTTATTAAACTCAGGTTATAAATAGTGCATTGTTTATTGTTCACCTTCACCACTCCACCCCCGCTTGGTTTACAGCACGGATTGCAAAAGAATGCACAAAGGGGAGTTTTTTGTTTCCAGGTCACAGGAAGAGGCAGGGCAGTGCTCTCAGGCTCTAAATTTACTTGACTTTTAGCATCATTTGTTCATTAGGTCAAAGTCCTTAACTAAGACAATTATAAATCTACACAGAGTGTAAGCTGGGCCTTTTCCTAAATCTGTGCATTTGAGTAGCAGTGCCCTCATGTAACAACAGCATATTGTCATATTTCATGTTGTTCATTTTTATCAACAAGAATGCATAATAAACTGCATTTGCATGTCAGGGTAAGGCAATTCTGCATATATTCTTACAAGAGCTGAGGAGAACAACATAGTAAGACTCACATTATAGTGCAGCCTATATGAGCCTATATGATATAATCTAAAGACACAGTCAGAGCTGTAAAGTTCAAGTTTATGAGCTACTCAAACTGTGACATTTCACTCACGAGCATCTTTCCTGTTTCTTATTTCTTACTGCATTTTGCATATCTTCAGATTGAGATTGATATAAGATAGAGATTTACAGAGGCCCTTTTTTTCCACCACGCATCTGGTGATATCAGCAACGAACATAATTAAATTGTCTCCACATTGAGGCATTAGCTAATTCCTTCTCTGAACAAATGCAGTCAGGTACCAACAACAGGGGCAAAGCTGAGCTCATTTTGCAATCATCATTAGGAAATGCCAGGGCACCTTTTCCCCATGTCCCTCTTGCTCTTGCATACCAGTGGTGAGACATTGAGACAAAGCAGAGCAAAATGCCTCACATTCATAAAGGGTTCCCATTATGTCTGCCAGTCTACAAAACAAAAATGCACTGGTTTCTCTGCATATTTTTAGTTTTTCATTGGTTTTAAGTGTGACTGAGCTTTTAGCTCCATGCCAAGCACATGGTTCCAAAAGTGGAGTCATATTTGTTTCATTGTTCTAAATCCTTTGATTTGAAACAAAGCATTAGCCAGTGCAAGTATTTAGCTGCAGGTTTCTACAGCCAAAATGACTGACTTGCAGCAGATCCTGAAGAAACCTCTTTTATCGAAGCTAGTTGCAAACAAAGGGCAATGTACCACTCAGGCTGTGATCATGTGATATGGCTCGCTGCACAGCAGACCGACCAAAGCATACCAAATTTACTCTGTCAACAAAAGGGGTGGGGACACACGCTTATTTAATAGCTATATATGAATGAATTGGAAAGCTGATCACAGCTGCCTGATCAATAGAGCCAGCTGCTGTATGTGTGATGTCAGCTGTGTCATGAACATGAGCAGAAATGAGCACAGCAGAAATGCACCAACAGATTTCCCACATAGCATAACCAGGTACCAGTATCTCCCCAGACCATAAATCTTGTGCTTGCCACCTGAGCTTGCAGTCCCACACTGTGGCTAAGTGAAAATAATGTGCCCAGCATTTTACTCTCTGTGGGCATCAGCACTAAACACCCACAAATTTTCCCGATCTGTTAAGACAGTAGGAAGTTGTGCCCCATAAAAGATCAGCATTCGCCTATAACACCTCAGGCAGTGGAGTCTTGGAAGTGGAGTGGCTTGGGAATGCAGGGAAATTACAGTACCTGTGTGTGGATCATAAAAGTGTTGTAGATAAAAGCTGAGAAGCAAAGAGGAAGTACAAATTTGGCCTGACCACCGACGTGGCAAAATGTGATGTCATACAAGGGCAGCAGGTCTAAGTTATGATTGCTCTGACTGTTGAAGGTGCACATTTTGGATCTGAGAAATCACTGGAAGATGTTGAGATTAGCATGTATCTGTAACAAGCCACACAATATATTTCATCTTTAAATTCTTGCTATTTGTGTTTCTTTACTGATGAAAAATGAGTTACACACACTAACTCGGAACAGGTTGAGCTAATATATTTTTCTCGACTCTCATCTCAATGAAAAAAAAAAATCAGTCTTTACATCCGGATATTCCAGCTTGAATATATCTGCTCACTTGTTGCACACCCGGTAAGATTGTAACAAACAACCAGTCCAGCTAGTTCTTCAGGAATGGCTTTCCAGAGAAAACCTGTGTGCTTGATTTCACTGTAAAAGTTTTAGAAGAATATGGAGAAGTCATTTAATGCTGTTAACCTTCCTCTCTCCTCTAGACACCGCTGCCAGAAGCCCTGGATTCAAAGGACACCATGAAGCAGGTGTGTATGCTTGCCAGGGATAGGGAGCTATGATACATCTCCAGCCACCCTCCCTCCACCACCCCCACCCCCAGCAAACAACACTTCAGTGTTCTTCCCTGCGAATGCTGAAGGATCTCTACATCTCAGCCATTTTTGCTCTCAAGCAGTGGATTGTCTCAAATTAAACATTAATGGAAATGGGGATGTTTAATGAAAATCAGTGGGAAAAAGGTGAATCTCTTGAATCTTCAGTAGGCTTTAGCATTGTAAGGCATGTTGCCTCCTATGTAACTTTTAATATAAGAGATCCATGGCCTGTATCAGTATCATGATCACTTCTGTAAGCACATATTAATCTGTTCCAGGAAAGTAGCAATCACTATTTATGAGCTGACCATAAGTGTTAATACTTGTTGGTGTAACCCTGTCCTGAAATTATTATCAGCCCCAGTTTCTCTCTCTCTCTCTCTCTCTCTCTCTCTCTCTCTCTCTCTCTCTCTCTCTCTCTCTCTCTCTCTCTCTCTCTCTCTCTCTCTCTCTCTCTCTCTCTCTCTCTCTCTCTCTCTCTCTCTCTCTCCTGGTCACTTGCGCACTGTATCACGTGCTGCATCAACCTCTGCTGCTTTCCAGAGTTGCAGTGCTTGCATCCTCTCAAACTGCTGAACTTGTTCTTTTGTTGTTATAATATCCTGCATTACTACTCAAGCAAGTCTTAAAAACACATTCCTAGCAGGGCAAGCAGTCACAAGGAGTCTAAAGGGCACTCAAGGGTCCACCGTTAATTGACCTCCGCGGCCCAGCCCCTACCTCACCCAACCCAGCCCTCTCGCACTTCTTTATCTCGACTCCTTCACCAGCCCACTGAGAAAAGAAAAAGACTGATAAGAGGGTTTGACATGGAAAATGAATCCTGTTAAGCTTCAGTGGGCTCCCCAAGAAGCCAAAAAAGGTAGCCTGAAAGAGAGAGGCAATTAGAAAAATCATCCTTCAGTGATGTCTAGACAACAAGTGGGTGTTTTTAACTTAGTTTTTTTTAAGCATTTCACTGTGTGTTGGAGAGAGAAGATAGAGCAGGCAGACCGTAATGGGAATAAATGGAATGGCTGCAGGAGGCAGGCTTTGGTTGCTTAGCAAGCATTGGCTTGTGGACTCCACATTGTAACAGTTAATAATGAGCATCATACATCCTGATAGCATTCTACAAGATGGATTGTTTTTAATAAGCTTTGTTGCTCATGCTCCATTATTTATATTGTTGTCAAAGCAAATTCCTTTAATATGCAAACATTTTAAGGGAAACTTGTAATCGTTGAGGATTATACAATTCCCTAGAATGTATTTGCTCACAAGATGTGAGCCAGCAGCATTGCTTTGATTTAATAGTATTTTATTATTTGTTTCACAAACTGCCATATCCCAGAGAGTGGCCTCATATTATATGTTTGAAATAAAAAATAAGCATTTTAAGTGTGGTAATCTCGTTTATAAACCTTTTCAAATTTGTGTCTTTTCCGCTTGACTGAGTTTGTGCTATGTTGCACCTAGAGGGCTTTGCACCTCAACTTATGGTACAGAGGATGACGCAATTACCAGCAAATTCTGAACCCCACTTGTACAATTGCAGTTGTGTTTCTTGAGGCCACTTTATCATACACATCTAGGTCAAGAGACGAGGTCACACAACCAGCTGACACAACTGCTTGAGAGGTCTCACAACAGATGCTGCATAAATCACCTGATCAAAGGCCTGGAAAAACATTTCTACTTTATTGATTGGTAGTGTGCTGCAGGAAGGAAATGTTACCCCTGGAAATGTGCTCTAGCACTTTTTTCAGACATTGAGAGAGAGGGCGAAATAGGGTCCCTGCAGTCTGCATAGCTACATTACGCTTGTTGGCGCCACACTCATAGCCTTAAGTTGCAATTGCTTCTCACACCATATAGCCCACCAACATCACAGAAAAAGTAAGAGGGAGGAATGTCTCTCCCACAAAGGAGACATTGGCATTGGTACCGCACACCGGACAACTATACACCATCGTCATTCCGCCCAATATGGAAAAATACATTTAAAAACCACAAACTATACAAACCACATACTATACACTTGAAACATTAAAAATTTCAGCCAGAGCCTGAGTCAAGTAAAATAAATAAGTAAATCGGAAGACAGAGAAGTGAGGAAGTCAGATAAGTGTTATATAAAGACCTTTCAACCAAAGGACTGAGTTCCAGCTGTAGGTGGACCTCAGTCATTGGTCATAATTGTCTATTCAGGAATTACAGACGGTCCATCTCTCATGGGAATACATCAGTAAATGACTGCACAGAGCCTGCGTGTTGTTATACTCGGTGTCATTAACTGGCACACCTGTGGGAAAAGTGTTTGCTCTGTAACTTGACTCAGTTGGAACAATTACCTTCGTAACACACAGGCTATAGTTCCTAGATAGCATGATTAGATGGCCTACATGAAGACAATAAACAATATACAGCCTGCAACAGATGAAATGCGACGTACTGAATAGCAGCGATGTAAAGTGGAGCTGTTTATTCGTTTTGTCTGCGTGTTGACATGATTGTCAAGTTTAGCAGTAAAGGTCAATGTTCTGAAAAACGTCCTTAGCTGGCCCCAACAGTGAAATATGACTTTATGTTGTTTTTATCCCAGGAAATGGAAAATTGCCTCACCGAGCTACTTTCATACTTCAGGGTGATTTATGCCTTTCGAGATCCGTATCTCAGTTTTGGAGTTGACATGCCTGAGAATGGAACGAGTGGCTTCCCAGGGGAAAGCGGGCCCCTGGGAGTATGGGTGACTAGAGGCAGCTTGCCCTGTCCTCTGGGAATGAGGGGCACAGCATAACTCCCATGGGGCATAGCAGAGGCCTGGGCACATATTTAGTGAGGAGATGTCAGGTCTGGAAACAGGCCGATGTGGGGATGATAGGTTGAAGCGCGTGCTGCGGTGTGTTATTCACACAGTTCACAGGCTCTCAGACTAGCGCATAATAATCAGTAACCCTGCGTGAACCTTCGTCTGACATGTATGTAGCATGTTTTTCTTGCTCCTGGTCCATGTGAAAGTGCATGTGTTCTGAACCTTGCTGTGGTATGTGATGCTTGAGTCACACTGTGTGAGAACCTCAGGTTCTGTCAGGTTGTGTTGCCATCGCTGAGGCACGGGGTCAGCAGATCAGTCATAGGTCAGCAGCCAATTTTTTTCATCCTGACTGACTTGGAGAAGACTCCATAGGAGGCAAGGGAGGCCAAACTGCAGGAAGATTCTGCCAAAGGCTTTCCCACATCCCTACAACTCCAGTGAGCAAGAGAGAACTGATAAATAGAAAATGTCATTGTTTGGTTCTGCATGCATCTCAACACAACCACCTTAGACAAACAACAGTGCCTCGAGGAAAGCTGAAGAACAAACAGATAAACTGTCTGAGTCACTCGTAAAATCACAAGACCGGGCACGAGAGAAGCGAGAGAGGGAGGGGAGGGGTTAAAGCGTTCACAATCACTCATTAAGTCATTAAAACAGAAAATCATGTTGTGTTGTAGTTTGGTAAAATTTGATACCGACATGCTGCGTGCAGCATGAAAAGGCAGGAAGTAGGACAGTGGCCTCAGAGACAAACTAGCACATTCTGTTATATTACATAAGCCTGACTTCTGCATCAATGGCTGATACAGGTTTTGGACCCCAATTACATAGTTTATGTGGTGTGTTTGGGTTTTAGAACTGACCGGGGCGAGTTGGGTGTGAGGAAGAGGGGTGTTTAGGGGGAAGCATGTTGGACGATTTGGCACAAGCAAGAGCGGTTCAAAGGAAGTAGACTGATGGCGGCCAGAGAGGAAAATTTGCTGTCACCACGGTGCCAGCCAGTGACCGAGTTGTGGAGCCTGAGAGCTCAGCGAGGTGTGGGAGAGTTTAACGCAGCAGCTCTCTACACATTCTCACCAACCTGCCTCCTACACACACCACATTGCATTCCTGCCCCCACCAAAGTCTCCATTCGCACTGTCGGTGTGTATTTGCACATGATATCTTTGGAGTGTCTCTTTCTGAGTAGAAAACAGTATCTCTCACACACACACACTTGTTTCTTTTATTAATTTCTGTCTGCCGCCAACACAGAAGTCAACTGTTTCAATAAACAAGACCATCTGTGTTGAGCATCATCCTTATTTATGTACACAGCTCTGTCTTGCTCTGTTTTCATCATATCATAACTGTGACATGATTCATAACTGTCTACAGTAGAGAGAGAGTAATTGTTTAAGTGTTTTTTACTCTTTCATGTTTTTATCCTGATCCAGTTTCTGTCAGATCGTATTCTGAAGGCAGCGAGAGCAGTCTATAGTGCTCTGATCGAGCGCGATCCCAGTCTGATCCGAGATAGAAAATATCACCTCAAAACCTACAGGTACCTGCTCTACTGCTGCACCTTTTTCCGTATTAAATCATGATGGTTGCTGTGTATAATCTGACATTGTTGTTTACTCTCTTTCGCTCCTAGACAATGTTGCTCAGGCAAGGAGCTTGTTGATTGGTTAATGAAGCAAAATGAAGGCCTCCAGTCAAGAAGCCAGGCTGTTGGAATGTGGCAGGTCTTGGTGGATGAAGGAATCCTCGTTCATGGTGAGAGCAAAGAAGTGAAGACGCATTTCTTATGAAAACTGAATGTTCAGTTCAAACTTTTGGGAAGGAGCCAACATAACGAATACACCAAAAAAAAAAAAAAACTTCATTGCACCTTGGCATAGCTTCCACAAGTGTGTGAGATTATGCTGGAACGATGTAGCACCATTTCTCACAAGAAATTCTTTCATTCAGCAGGTTTCATTTTTATAATATTTTGATAATGATAAAAAAAAAAAAAAAAAAAAACTCTGCAGCGGCCCAAAATTTCCTGGAAGTGTTTTCAAGTAGTGCAAACTTTGGTGACTGATTCTGCCTTGGCACATGTTTTACAATGTGTTCTCGCTCAGCCAAGCATTAGTGACCACTCATGCTCTTTGGACGGGGACATTGTCACCCTGGAAGAGGCCACTCCAATCAGAGCCGAAGTGCTTCACCATCAAGTGAAGGGGATAACTCTGAATAGATTTGCATTAATTGCCATTTATCCTGCCATTTAGGAGTGCAGTGAGTTATTGCATGTCAGGAAAACGCATCCCATTTGCATTTAACAGATTTTAAAGCAACAGTTTGCCCAAAATGCACAAAAAAACAACATATTTTCCCACTTAATTGAATTAGTGAGGCCTCTGACAAATACAATGGTGTCTTTTTGTGGAGTTCAAACCTTCAAAAATGTGTCTGTGGAAAACTCAACCGCAGCAGCTTTTTCCAAAAATAATGACACAGATAGCTGACGGCCCTTTGGGTGAAGAGGTTTTTTTTTTCCTGAAGAGCACCAGCAAACCGTATCTATCCGCCCCAGATTTGTGCTCACTAGGGGTGAATGGGTGTTTGAAAGGCGTTTAAGAGATTGTGTTTTAGTTCATTTTTCAGTTATTTCTAATTAGTGTGTTTCTTTAGTTAGACCTACGCCTTAGATCTGCTAATTAAATTTAAATCTGACTGTTTTGTCTCCTATCCCAACACACACAATCAAGTGAAACACGAGCTGAACTTCCATGACAAGGACACCCAGTTTTACCGCTTCCTGGACTCAGAGTTTGGGCTGAACCACACAACCAATGAGAGGGACTCAGAGGACGAGCTGCAGGAGGGTCTGTCGCTGTTGTCTCAGATGGGCCCCGACGCTCTGCTCACTATGATTCTACGAAAATGGTCAGTGTCTTATAATAACTACGCTGTATGATGTGTATGTTGTAAATAATGTGTGTGTGTAGCTATAGTTTTGAGCACATTGGCTTATTGTATTCCTGATATTAGAAAAAAATATAATCTATGTTGTGTCATACCCCTAAGTGTGTGATAAATGCTTTGGTTTTATTACTGACATTGGATTGTGATTGCCTAGCCAAAAAAAAAATCCATTTCATGTTTGTTATATCTTAGAGTTGTAAAATGTTAAGACCATTGTGTGTGTGTGTGTGTGTGTGTGTGTGTGTGTACGAACAAAAAAAAATTACAGTCCAGAATCCTGTTGGACTTTACTCTGAGGGCATTTCAGAATGATGTTTATTGCATTTTGGAGCCACACCAGATGGATTTTCTCACATTTTTAGTGAGGTTGCTGAAGGGTTCTGCGGCAGTATACAGCAATTGTCTGCACTTTGCTTTTATTCAGCCCCAGTCAGAGGAGCGCTGAGGACCTGGAGGTCATCTATGAGGAGCTACTCCATGTCAAGGCTGCTGCTCACCTCTCCACCTCGGTTAGTCACTATTACTGCCTGATCCAGACGTCAGCAGCACATTGTGTCCTATACAAAGAAAGAAAATCACTCGTTTACTCTCATCATTTAAGTGTTTGCTTCAAATGAAGAAGTGTGTCACAAGTGCTGACTGATTTTGAGATT
This sequence comes from Myripristis murdjan, assembly GCF_902150065.1. NCBI lineage: Eukaryota > Metazoa > Chordata > Actinopteri > Holocentriformes > Holocentridae > Myripristis > Myripristis murdjan. Next base: position 23,449,535 of record NC_043986.1, on the reverse strand, counting down.
AGCCTCGATGATGCTGGAACACCCTAAATTTTATTTGATATGACAGTAGAAGTAGAAGTTTTTTTTTTTTTTTTTTTTTTTTGAGGCTTGTACTGCTAAATTCATTTATTCAACCACAACACTTTGTGCTTTGTGATCATTTAAATGTAGCGCAGTTGCCTTATACTGGAGCTCATGTTTTTTTTTTTTTTTTGGAATGAATTGCTTTGGTTATTACCAGAGCCAAACCATGCTCCCATGCAGCTATTTCCTCTTGTTCATAAACTACTCTCTGACCAAAGAGCCATCTGGATACTACATGACGTAAAACAGGAGTTATCCTTGGAGTCCACTCTCACTTCTTGTCCTGTTGTGCCTGCAGGTGCGTAAGGAGCTGGCAGCAGTGCTGGTGTTTGAATCGCATGCCAAGGCAGGAACAGTCTGTGAGTGTGACCGCTTTGCTGACATTCGAGCTTGGATGGAGGACAGCCTCGCTCCACAAACACACACGCACACACACACACTCATAGTTTCACAGTATAGATGCGCTGATGTGCACAGCTGCATTGCCTAAATCCTCCTCTGCACATCACATGTCCTTCAGACATAACAAATGATCTCCTCCAGATGAGCTGTGTGAACCATCTGGGATTTTCACGAGCTCATGTCATGATTGATTCATTGCTTAACTGAGGGCAGCCTGGCCATAATATATCTTTTATGTTCTTCTCATCTTTCACCACTCTCATCCAGTCTTGAGTATAGAAGATGTACATGATAAAACTCATTATACAAATGTGCTCTGTTCACCTAATCTTCACGTAATGATTGATGATGATGGTAAGGAGGTTATTCAGATGGAGATTTGAGTAAATGGACGATGTCAGTGCTAATTGTCTGTCTTTTTTGTGGCGTAGTGTTTAGCCAGGGAGACAAAGGCACCTCCTGGTACATCATCTGGAAAGGCTCTGTAAATGTGATCACGCATGGGAAGGTAACAAACCGCCATTAAACACAAAACTGTTACACATAAAAAGATGCAATGATGTGTCCTTGACTTATCCACAAACATGGGCTAAACTGTGAATGTGCAGGGCCTGGTGACAACACTGCACGAGGGTGAGGACTTTGGGCAGCTCGCTCTGCTGAATGATGCTCCTCGTGCCGCCACCATCATTTTGAGAGAGGACAACTGCCATTTCCTGCGAGTTGATAAACAGGACTTCATACGCATCCTCAAGGTATTTCTGATTTCTTCTGATTTTTTTTTTCTGTGTCATAAATCTAGGAAAAGCCTCGTTAGAGAATATAAGGTCATCATAGAGGACTGTACCAGAGTTTCAAGGCCTATTTGTGGGTACTTCCGCTGCAAATTCCACTCCACAAACATGCCAAATATGTATTTGATCGGGTCATCTTTCATGTTTGTTGTTCCTCAGGATGTGGAGGCTAATACGGTACGGCTAGAAGAGCATGGGAAAACTGTGCTAGTTTTGGAGAAGAGCGCCGACTCAGCTGACCAGGGAGGGGCAGGAAACAGCAGCAAGTAAGAAAAGTCTGACACACCCACCTTGCAGACAATACAGCCTCATTTAACAAGCAGGGTTAAAACCATTAAGAGCCTTGGAACGCACTTAACCTGGGCGTGGGCAGAAATAATACCATTAAAACAAATGCCTCTAGTGGTCATTGTGACATAATGAGGGAAATATATACATTATCCTTTGTAAGATGTGTTTAAGGGGTTATTAATGGTGTGTTATATTAGTGAGTCAGTGGCTGGCTCTTTAAAGAAACGGACTTCAACCCTGCCTCGCTGAATGGCTTGTTATCTGTCCTGAAGTGTTTTAGCAAATGTAAAACTGAATCGCTGTGATGTTGACCTCTTTATACCGTGTTGATCCGTGTTTTTCTTTGTTGCTCTCTTCAGTTACACACCTTCACATGCAAACATCTCATGCTTTCTCGGTCATACACACACACTCTCTCTTCATTTTTACAGTGTTTTGCATTTTTTCCTTTGTAAGCCATGACCACCGTTCCTCCACACAACAACAAAGCATTGTTATCTTCTCTTCTTCTTCTTCCTGCTCTCTTTCTCTTCTGTCTGAACTCTGCAGGTACACGGTCATGTCAGGAACACCAGAGAAGATCCTCGAACACTTGCTGGAAACGGTGAAGTTGGACTCCAACGGAAATGACGCTATAGGTGGGAGCCTGCAGGCATCTGCTCGGCTGTGCCGCTGTTTTTCTCAGCAACATAATACTGATCTCTGTTACGGAAAAGAGAAGTCTTGTAGCAATTTACAACCAGTCAACTGACAGGGATATGCACGCTTTGGTTCCCGTCCAAATATCTAGTATGGCTTCTTGTATCATGGAAAATGATCTTTCGCATAAAATAGTCAACAAACATAAATAAAATAGTGTACTCAAACGCATTCCTAATGGTTTCATGTCCTGTAAAAGCAGGCGGATGATTGTAATTACTTTTCTAGTTAGTGAGCTGTGTGTTGTTGTGATGTTTTCTCTCCCTGCAGATCCCTGTGTGAGCGACTTCCTTCTCACCCACAAAGTCTTCATGCCTTCCAGCCAGCTGTGTCTCGCTCTGCAACACCAATATCCAGTGTTGGTCATAATGAAACTGTGATGATGATAATGTGTTTGATGTACTTGTGATGATCTTATCTGTGTTTTCAGGAGAAATGTTAAGACTACCTTCCAAATGAGAGGCACGCTCAAATAGAGTTGAGGAGACTGTCTGCAGACTGATATATGAAAATAATGAATGTCTGCAGTCAAAATATAACCAATTTAAAGTTTGTTAATGTGCAGTAATGTGCAGTGGTTTGTCAGTTTTCCACATAGTTTTGAGGACATAGACTCAGCTGACCAAAAAAAAAAAAAAATGGAATAAGCGTGTAATTTGATGGATGAGTCTACATGGTTCTCAGCCTGACTCACTGATAAATTGTGTGTTCATTGCAGTTTTTCGTCAGTCCACTTAAATCACTTAAGTCAGCCCTCAGCAAGTTTGCAAAGTTCCCCTTTAACCTGACAGGTTTGTCTGAGAGCACCTTCTAGGTAGAGGTAAATGCTTATGCACATGCTGCATAAATTCTGTTATGCATAACTGAATTCTTCATTAGCCATGCTTGTTGTGTAATGCCCCTTGACCCTGAGTGCACCTACCATGCGGAGCCGTCAGAGGGTTCAGAGCTAGAGAAGGCCGCCTATGTCCTCAACACCCAGCAGAAGGTAGTGAAGCTGATCGGCCAGTGGGTGGCACTGTATGGCCTTCTGCTGAAAGAGGACCCCATTGCTGTAGACTTCCTGGAGGTAAGCTCGCAGGCTGAAGTTTATTACATTTATGGCCATGTTAGTATAAAGCTCTGAACATTTGTCAGGACATTACATATTCATCAGCAATACATGTTTTTTCAATGTTAATGTTTGTGTTGAAACAGAGGCTGAAGAAGGAGGTGGCAAGTGATTCCCGTCTGTCCAACATGCTGAAAGAACAATTTAGAGACCGAAGGAGAACAAAAGTGTAAATTGCCTATGTTTATCTGCATCTTCATGTCGCTACTGTTTTTTTAGGCCATTCTCGTTCTCAAATTTCATAAGTCAGATATATTGCAGCACACCATCTCACATGGTTTTTCATTTCTTACTGCAGACTGGAGAATGGATACCAGTCACTGACAAGGGTAAGCATCTTCACAGTAAATTTCCCTAAAGTGTCCTGAGATGACAGCGTGAACCAGAATGTCAAAGTTTCATTTGCCTGAGAAATCAGTTTGAATGTCAGATTGCTGTAATTTGTCACTTTAATGTCACTGACTCGCTGACTCACTCCGATGTTTGATTTTATCAGCAGAGCCCACAGTTTGACTGGTTTTCAAATTGTGAGGAGCCAGTGGGGAGATTACAGCCAATCAGAGCACAGGATAAAGGTGGGTAAGGCTTCATCACTAAAACTCCTGAAATTATATCAGTCAGCAATGGGTATCTGTGTAAATATACAGATTAACTGTAAAGATTAACTCAGCTAGCTACGATCTTGTTTCACTAACAAGTCTGTGTCACACTCATGTCATTGCTTATAAAATCAGAATATCATCAAATTATCTGTTTCTGTGTTTTCTCACTGCAGTGCTGTATGAGATCCTCAGGCCAGACAGCAACCCTCTCAAACTGATGCTCCCAGTGAACACGTCTGTACAGGAAGTGATGTCAGCCATGGTCAACCCTGGGGGTGATCACGTCCTGGTCAAAATGAACTCCATGGGAGGTGAGAAGCAGCAACTTACCATTCTGACACATCCCTCGAAATATTTTCTTCAAATGTATGTGGATCTGTGTCATGTATATTAACAGGTGTTGAAGCCTTATGCCCTGTGTTTAGTCTGTGGTTACAGATCATAATGGCTTTTTCTGGTATATTACACACATACAGAGAGGGCTCAGTTAAAGCTGGATGCCACTGCTGTGTACACCGCCCTGGGAGTGAACGAGAGGCTGTTCCTCTGCACAAGCAGCCAGGTGGAACAGCTGGTAAGCACCGTTTCTCCTCCAAGCAAATGTTTTCTGTAAAAGCAGAAGAAAATGGGGTCTCAGCTCTTGAGCATTTTAATTGTGACACCACCTCATTCAGTTGTACATTTGCAATTAATTTGTAATGTGTTGTCATACTGCAGTGCCCATAAATCTGTGTCACATGTCGGAAGGGCTCTGTGGTGCTGTACAGAATGATGTCATGCTAAGCTGTATAGTCTCTCTCTCTCTCTCTCTCCCAGATGCCCCTAAAGGAACAACAGGGTCCAGAGGAGGGAACCACCGACACCCTCGAACAGATGTGCTCTAAAGACATCGCCAGCCAGCTCACCAACTATGACTGGGAGCTGTTCACTGCCATGCATGAGGTAAGCTAGCTGCTACAGTTTAGCCAGCAGCATAGATGGTTTGTCATTTGCACCATGTCAACATGGCTACGTGATTTCCTCACATCAGCGTAGGACTGTTTGCTCCTCAGACATCTGAGTCACACTCTCTGGCATCTCTCATCTGATAACTGAGACATCATCTGGTCCTCTGACCCACCACTTCCTGCAAACTTCACATCTCAAAATCAACATTCCTGGCTTGTTCTTGATTTTTCCCAGAGTCTTACTGTTGTCTCCTATTTTTTTTTTTTTTTTTTTTTTTTTTTTTTTGGACTTCTAAGATCATTTTATTTTTTTCTAACTCACAGTATCTGCTTCTCCAGGTGGAGCTTGTCTACTACATATTTGGCCGTCACAAATTCCCAGGGGCCATCACAGCCAACCTCGAGCGGTTTGTGCGTCGCTTCAACGAGGTGCAGTACTGGGTGGTGACTGAGCTGTGCCTCTGCGAAGACCTGGTGAAGCGAGCTGTGCTGCTCAAGAAGTTCATCAAGATGGCTGCAGTGTGAGAGTCATTTACAAAGAACTTTTGCCACATTTGCATACTCAGTCTTGTAATCCTGCAATATGAGCGCTTACTTCAATAAAAGCACAATCTCACTGTGGAACCTGACTGTAAACAGTTATGTTTGGTCTCCGTCTCAGATTGAAAGAGCAGAAGAATCTCAATTCGTTCTTTGCTGTGATGTTCGGGTTGAGCAACAGTGCAGTACAGAGGCTTTACAAGACCTGGGAGGTGAGACCTACTGAATACATGATGAAAACAAACATTTTATCACCACTTACCAATAATACCTTTGGCAATGACTAACCATGACTAATGACTAAGCACTTTGTCCTTGTTATTGTGTGTTACAGAGAATACCCAGCAAGACCAAAAGGGTTTATTGTGCTTATGAGAGGCTGATGGTAAGCGTGCATGTTCTCTTTTCAATGCATTTCATAAATGTCCAAAACAGTCAGTACACTGTACACTTTTTCTTCCCTTCAAGGCATTTTATTTCCTTCCATTGGGCATAATTTGTTTAAAGTGCTAATGTTTTATCCTCTGCTGTAATTAGGATCCATCACGTAACCACAGGGCCTACAGACTGGCTGTGGCCAAACTCAGCCCTCCTTACATCCCCTTCATGCCTCTGCTACTCAAAGGTAACAATGCAACACTATCAAACACGACAGCATGTACGGTACTTCATATAGTATTAACTTGAAATGTCAATCCACCTGAGGTTAATCAATAAAGAAGCATGTGAGCCCAGATTGCATAACTAAATCATCAAGATACTAATCATTAACTTGCTCTGCTCCTGTCTGTTCCTAGACATGACATTCATCCATGAGGGAAACAAGAGCTATACAGACAAATTGGTCAACTTTGAAAAGATGGTGAGACCCCAAAACATTATAACATATATGTATAATGTTTTCTTCTCTTATGATGTTTATGTGTTGCTGTGTTGCCACTATTCACTTCAGATTCTCACATCTTGTTTTTAATGAGGAGAAAGCTTTGGCTCAAAATGCTTTTCTTTCCCTCTGTTTGTTTCAGCGCATGATTGCCAAGACTGTGAAAATAGTGCGAGGATGCAGAAGCCAGCCTTATGGTGAGTTATCGAGTCTGGCTTGACACATGCTCATCTTGGTTTTGCATTATTTTCAGCATCTCCGTCCAGTTTATGCTTGACTCCTGGATGTGGATAAAATTATCCTTGCATTCTCTCAAGAAAGGTAGAAGATTGCACATACATGCTGAACTACATTGATAATGTCAGGCTCATGTCTAATACTGCACATATAATGGTGATAGTGTATGGTGTTAACATTGCCTCCTGTCTCTGTACTCCAGTGCCTTCATCACCACAGAAAGGCTTCACAGATCGAATGTTTCTGGAGACACCTGCTATTCGCCTGTCTACATGTAAGTCACACATCTCCATTTTGTTTGTTTTATTGACCTCCACAGCTTCAATGTTCTGAATCTTTACTGCACAAAAAATATATAATTTAAATATAAAAACACCTAATAATATGCATTAAACTGGAGGAATTTAATAACCATCTGAGACAATATCATGGAATGCAATCTATCAAATATCAGGATGCATGACAGCTGCCTAAATTGTGAGCTTTCAAAGTGCAAAACTGTTTCCATCATACCATTTGTTGTTTGATGTGTCCTGTTCAATTTTCTTATCTATCTATCTTTTCTTAAATGTTTACTATATTAAACATTTGTTACTCTTGTGCAGACTCAGACCACACTCTCCCTCTGCGGAGTCCCAGCAACATCCGGCACTACGTTCAGAACCTGAAGGTGATTGACAATCAGCGCAAACTAACACAACTATCAAGAACAATAGAGCGCTAGGACGTCGACCTGCAGATGCATAAAGACTGTAGCACTGTAGCCCACCTCTGAATCAGAGGGTGGATCACATCTGGATTAACACTTCCACTCTCATCCTGCTAAGATGGACCTCTGAAGATGTTACATGAGCGAGTCTGAAGGTGAAAAAGGGGAATTTCTGCTGTGGATGTTCAGTTCGAATCATGGCGCAGCTCCCCTTGGTCATTATCAGTGCAGCTTGGAGACAGAGGAAACTGGCAGTGTGCACAGTAATGACCTCTAGTGCCTTACAAGAGACCCTGTGTTGGCTGATTGTCCACAGGCCTGTACTGAACATACAACAAAATGCCAGTTGGTGGATGCTTTTATCCAAAAAGCCTTACAGTAGGCCTATATAGGATTATATATAGGAGTGCACACGCAGCAGTGTTAATGAAACACTCCCACTGAGCTTCATAAGCAGCACAATCTCACAACACTGTACAGTTATGCCTATCTTTTGTGTTAACATACATTTATGTGATTGTTTATGTATTGTATAGTGCACTCTGGGAAGGAATCACAACGTTGGTTTCACAAAAGTGCCATAAGAGCACTGATTCTGCACATCTCAGCCATATGGTAATCAGTTTTGTTCAGTAGTTTCTATTTCACTTGTATTTCCACATTAAAGCTGAAGATATCCTATCAGATCAATGTTTGTTAGGCAGGCAACTAACTGAACATGCATATTATTTCATACGGTATTGTATGTTATTTTCTAAATAAATTATTTTCTGAGTTACGTGTATTGAATGAGAACACAAGGAAACATTTCTAAAAAGGGAAGTATTTTATTTAAAATACAAACCATACCAGGTACAAATTATCATCACCCTTATCCCTTCCCACCCGCCCTCCCCTCCAAAAACAAAACAAAACAAAACAAAACAAAACAAAAATACCCCCCAATATGGGGTGAAAAGAATTCACAACAAATCAGTTTATCATTTGCATTCAAAAAATACTCTCGTCATAAATATGTACAGCTTCTTTTTGAAAGTCCAGGAGAGGGATTATGGGCCAAAACATAAGAGAACTTAAAAACCAGTGCCTTCTCCTGATGTAGTAAAAAAAAAAAAAAAAAAAAATCCCCTCTCATTATAAATAATAGGTTGACTAATATGTTTAGTCTGTATGCCAATGTTGAAGCAATGTTAACATTATACAACAGATAATGTTAAAGGATTTAGATATTTTAAATTTATCAGCTACCAAAAGGAGATTTAGTATACTTTAGTGTGCTCCCATGACAAATACTGTCATGGGAGCAAATACTGATTTATTGTCCAATTTGAAGGGGCATGAAAGAGTGTAACGAGGCAAAACAAATGTAACACATGTGGTTAGTATGATGGTGGTGTTTGGACAGGTGATTCAACTGCACCGCACATAAATTATCACACAACATCAACATACCTGAGCTCAACTCAAGATATGTCTCCGTGGTCACCAGAGTCTGTGCTTCACACTTTTGTGTCCGTTTGTGTTTTTTTTTTTGTTTGTTTGTTTTTTTTTAAATCAGCATGATCAAAAAGAGTGGTGTGGAAAGTGAGTGGCGAGTACATCTGCAGTAGGAAAAATCTTGAAAAGAACAAAAAAGTTTCACACGTGGACTACGTTGGTGAGACTGTAAGTGGAAGTGAAAAGCCAGAACCCCACAAGGGGTTTAGTCACATGTTTCGACACACATCACCACATTACAACGTTCTGGTTTATCACAACTCAGTCACAAATAAGCAAAACAAAACAATGAAAAATAGAACTGTGATATTAACAAGAGTGAATATAAATATTGCACTTCCAAACATTTAGTTCCCAGTGCCTAGTTGTTATCCCTTTATTAGAGGTACAAACTGACATTCTGCACAGCAACTGACACAACTGGACAGTGGCGTTACAGTCTCTATATTGTTTGTGACAAATGCCACTGAGGTCCTAGGTATTCTAACGTCTGCCATGCACTTTAACAGCCTGAACACTCACTGTGTTTATGCCATCATTACCAACAGCAATGCAGAATGGCCTGACCTCTCGAGCTACAGAGGCAATGGGGACGGACAGGGCTGAGCAATGGGAAAGGTGTAACTACGTCATACAAAAAGCAGGCATTCATAAATATACCATTCGCACACATGCAGTATGCTGTATGTATACACACACACACATGCATACACACGTACACGCACTCTCAGACATTAACTATTTACACTTTAAGGCACATAAAACCTATGTACAAGACATATGAAACCAATACAATGCATTTCAATGTTCAGTCCCTGGGTGAAGCTGTAGCCTTTTGGTAGTGAGATCACCGCTGCCGCTATCAGCCGTCTTTGTAAATATGGACAGCTTTTAGAAAACAGACAAAACATACAGTATCTCACAGTATCACACACACACTGTATGCTGTGTGTAACATGGATCCTGTAGACTCATAAGAGTGAAGATCCTGCCTGTTCTCACACTAAACTACTGTTTCTCTACTGTCTTTCACGGCTACTACAGATGATTGTCATATCTTTACTTCAAGACATCATTACACAATGGCTGTAAACTCCGTGGATTCCCCTGAGCGTTGTTTGTGCCCAGTCTCGTTATGAGCCTACCTCTGTCCTGGCACAAGCAGAGACATCTGACTCTTCCCCAGGAGAACACCACTAGCCATTTTTTCCTGACAGACGCACCACACTGTTTCAAGCCTAATGTGAGGTTCCACAGGTCTGTGGTGGTTCCAGTCACACCCCAGTCGACTACAAGACAATGACGATGCCAGCATTGGTAACTCTGAACATAACAAACAGGATTTAAAACAGTGATCAGTAGGAGTTAAAAGTCAAAACTCAAAGGAAAGGTCAGTCAGTCTTTGGCGTCTTTTTAGTAATATCAGTAGATTTCTCCTTTGAGTGCAAAAACAACTGAACCCAGCACTTTCCACCAACCTGAGGCAGAGAGAGAGATCATTTTCATGGACAGTTTGGGTTAAATTCTGTAAAATGAATGAAATTATGTGGTTAAAAAACTGAGCTATTTAACAAATTTCTGGTTTGGACATGTTTTCACCCTGAACCTGGTATCCTTGTCATCTGCTTCAACATAAAGCTTGTTCAATCACGTGTTCAGGACATATCAGAAGAATATGTTTGTGCCACCCACAGGTAGCGGTATTCACAGCTCCTTGCCACCACATGGGCATTTCCTGTCAGAGGCAGTGAACACATCAGATCATTAGCACCAAAACAAGGCAGTTAACGGGGGTAACGAGGAATTCTCTGTGGTGAGAATTCCCAAAAGGAAAGCCAACAGGCATCTTCCTCCATCCACAGTGTGGGCCAAGGTTCGCCTGCATTTCTGCACTTGGTTTACAGTCAATAGTGTTGTTCTTCAGTCCAATGTTAGTCTTGAGGCAGTCCAACTGTGACATTGAGAAAAGTTCAATTTGCTTACAATCCCAACCTGCCAGCAAACAAGACATATATTAAATTAGAAAGAAAAAAAAACATTCATTTGGTTTGGAGATCTTTGGGTTTTTGTCTTCTAGTGCAGCACAGTGGAGATCCAGTGGTCTTTCCTCCTCCTAAACTCTTCAACCGTAGTCTGATCCGCTCTAGACGTTCCGTCGTGTTTCTCTATTGCAATCATACGGCCAGTGGCTCTGTGCTTCTGGTAGCTCTGGTGGTTGGTTAGGCCTCGGAGGCAGCCTGTGGTTTCAGTTGCGCTTTCTCCATGGCAGTGCCATAAGGTAGAGATCGCTTGAAGAAGCCAAGCTGAAAAAAAAAACAAAAAAACAAAAACATGAGAGGTGCACACTGATGAATTTGACAGTTGCAGTAAGCCTGAAGTCATTTTATCAGTCTGAATAAGAGTCAACTGTTATCAACCATTGTATCTAAACCCAAAAGCCTGGCCTCTAATGATGAAAAGTGGGGTTCCACAATGAAATGACAAATATTTTTTTCAAATTGCGAGCTAATTTTAAATGTCAGAATATTCATCTATTAAAAAGTTATTTCATTTAGGATTTTTTCCCAGTCTCTCTAGGGTCATTACCTCTTCCTGGAAAACAGTGCATCTTCACTAGCAACGTCATGCTGAACCAGTAGACATGGACAAAATTTTCAACCAATAGAAATATCACATTTTTGAACAGTCACACTGTTCCCTTCATATAAAACTGCCTTTCTTTCCCTAACTGTTTCTCCCACTGGTTTCCACTAGATTCCTATCCACATTAAGTCCCACCCCAAAAATCCTGTTTCAATAGGAAATGTATCAAATTACTGAAGCATGAGGCTCTCAAAATGTTGTTCTCATTGTGACATTAAACCAATGAAGATAAAGTAAAGTGGTGTGTACTATGCTTTGTTACACAGCAGCACTGACCTTGTAGAGGATGTAGATGAGAAGAGCCAAAAGCAGCAGTCCAGCCAGAATGGCCAGGATGATGATCCACAGAGGAACCGAGTTGTCGATGTCTGGCTTGTTCCAGACCACCGGAGTCACCACCTAAGGACAAAAGCACATTTAGTCCTCACCTCAGTGTGACTCAACAAAGAAAATAGGTTCAAATGATGAATAAGTTAATGAATGAATGAAGCTGTAAATACCTTTTTGTGTCCACTAGGAGAATGCTTGGGTAAGATGGCATAAGGCATCTTCATCACGCTGTATCTGGCCAGGCACTCCAGCATGTAATGCTTATAGGATCTCTGAAGGAAGAATTTACAAGTTACTAAATCAAACTCCCCAGATGTTTATGACAACAATTTCTAACCTTTCAAAGCTTTACATGAGGGCTGCAGTTCACTAATAATACAGTAGGAGGCGATGTAGCCTTATAGAGACGACCTGAATCTTCATAGGACTATCTCTTTGACATTCCAATCATATGAGAAGCTGTGACCACCGGCTAATGAATTTCCAATACATTCACACATGTGCCTTGTATTACAGCATATGAGAGCATTTAAATTCTCACTTGGAGTACCTCAGACAAGCCAGGTAGGGAAAAAAACACCACCAACAACAAAAATAGACTTACTATTTTAGAAACTGTACAAAAACAGTGTATGCACACTTGCACAAAATACTTGAATACATAAACAGCCAAATCTAAATACAGCAATTTACGTTCCATTTAGCAACTGTTTTCCAATTTGTTGAGCCAAGTATCTGCGACTATGTATGTTAGTACATTTAAGAGCTCAGCCAACACAAGTGCTGACCTCCAGTCAATACAATCCAGTATTTGCTGCAGCTATTCATCTTTGCCAGCCTCACATTTGAGGTTTTAGGCCTCAGTGTTTTCCTTCTTGATGCTTTAACGAATAATGGCTACATACTTACTGCCAAAGCCTGACATGAGAAAATACACAGAAAACAATGGGAACAGGCAGATCTACAGGGCACAGCCTTTCCTGTGCCATGCCAGTGGTCATGTACAGTACAGTGTAGTGTGTTTTCAGGCTTTGTCTCCTGCTCACCTCAATGAAGGTCTCAGCCCAGACGCGGGAGCGCACTTTCACAATGGCAGTAGTCCCTTTCTCAAGGAGACCCACATTACACTGGAGCGTCCAGCACTCAACATTAGAGCAGGACTATGGAGACAGAGAGTAGCAGCATGAGTAAAGACAGTGTTCATTCAGTGTTACATCATTTATTTAAGAATTACTCTTGAAATCAGTTTGTGCAAAGCATTTATAAAATTGAAGTTGTCGTTCCTCAAAGTATAACTTAAAGGCATTGGTCACATGACCTGAAAACAGATGGAGGAAAGTCATAAAGTCACAAGTCAAAACTAGAAGAAGAGATAAGGCAACGCAAATAACAGCCATGTCAACGCTGCAGTCCAAATAAATATAACAAAGAGCTCAATGTTATGATCCCTATTCCAGGCCTGCTTCGAATTAGTGAGATTGAGGGAATGTCATGAGACTGTAAAAATGCAGCATGCAGTCACCGCGCTCCACATTATTGCCCAACCACTAAAACCAGCCCATTTTTCGCAAGACTGTTGAATACACTATCTTAATTGGATCCTCATAATGCAGTTTGGTAAGTTCAACATTTTAAACCGTCCACAAAGTGCATTTTAGAGCTGGTGCTAGGGCCAGACCACCCCCAGACTGAGAGGTTTTAGTGGGTTTCCTGCGGGAGCGCATTAGTTTACTTATTACACCGAGGAGGGCAAACACGGGAGAAGACAGTATCCGCCTAGCTCCCTAAGGCTCAGTCTTAGACAGACTTAATAAGGGCACACAGACAGACAGGGAGCATATCAGTCCACTTCCTCCTAGTAGGCCTCCCCGAAGCCCCGGGGCACGCGGGCACTGGATGGCCCTGTAAAAACTGGTGGGTCTCTTGGAAATGGCCTAAATGTGGCCCATTGTGGTCAAGAGGTGGAGTTTGGGGGTGCAGAGGCTGTTCCCACAACTTCATAAAGGATGGGCCTGTCTTTTGTACTGCTGTATGCACAGGGCCTATGTAGGCTGACACTTTATAATTAGGAAGAAGAAGAGCTTGTTAAGTCATGCAAATGAAAGCAGGAATATAAACAAACGCTCTGATAAGGGCAGACTTGCATTTGGTTCCATTATTGCCAACGGATCATTAAAGCAAATTACCAATTAATTATTATTCTACAACACAAATCCTTTACTATTCCAAATAGCAGTTTAAAAAGGCAGTCTCTTTTTATGCATAGCTCAGCTCATCCAAGACAAAGCATGTCATTCTCCGTCTCGCACTATTACTCAGGCCTACGACTTCATCCGAGCAGCGCTAAACACTATGGCACTTTCTCCTTTCATCAAGAGACACTTTGAACAGAGAGGTCTGCCATCCCCAGCATTAAAAACAAAAGTGCAGAGACGGGAGAAAAGGGAGAATGGGCTCCTTCATACTGACGTGTCATCAGACATGCTTGATAAATGAGCACGGTTAGGAGCAGCAGGGAAGCAGACAAAGCCCCTTTTGGTAAAGGCAGGTAGCCCGAGACGGAGGCAGAGGGAGCAGCTACCTGCAGCTGGATGGATCAATAGAGCCAGTGTGTGGGGGGCTGTGGGCCTCAAAACACCCAGAGTTGAAAATTACAGAGTGGTCTGTAAAGTAACCAGAGCATCACTGACAAAGAGCCCTCATTCCCGTGTCCCATGTCTTCCCAGTCCCACCAGCACCACTAAAGGCCCTTTAATGTTAATCACCACAATGCCACAACCCCATGCCCTCTGACCTCTCCCTTTTAACAACATCATAACCTAATTATCCAATCCCAGGAGCCTCATGTAAGAGAGGGGCCAGTGCCACCAAAATAGATCCAGACATTTAACTTCAAGCAACACAGCAAAATATCGTGTTTGGGTTCAAGCCTTAACCTTTATCTAATGGAGCGCTTTTGACCTGCCTTATGAGATTCAAAACACTTTTAACTGTATGACAACATTTACCATAAACTATAAACTCAAGCCCTTATTTCTCTCACTTACAAGTCACCTATCAGGCATTTATTGAAACAGACCTTTCAGCCTGGTGATGCTGATTCCTATATCCAATATACTGCCACCTCACGCGGATTTGAAGGAACAGTTCACCCCTTATAGCAAGAAGTTTTAGGAACTTCCAGCCAAGGAGCCTAAATTATATTTAGCAGCACAAATTCAAGGTGGATTTGTCGGTGTTCTTTTACAGAGAATAGTTCCCAAAGAAACTCTTTAATTCCAGGCACGGTCATTATGCCAAGTACATGTGTTATTGTTTTTGGATAGAGCTGTCGCTGTTGAGTTTTTCGCATGTAAATTTTTGACAACTGCAGCTTCACAGATGAATATCCATCCAGCCCCACTGTATTTTGGTACTGAGAGACAAGGAGGCCTGCATTAGACTGGAAATCTCAACAAATCGCACGGAAATTATCTGGAGGGATAGATTGTACTAGGCGTTATTGTATTTTTGGTGAATTTCTCTTTTAAAATCTTATCTTTTTCATTTGAGCAGCTTCATTTCAGATTGTGTATAGAAATTAAAGACTACCATATCCCAGCCCAAGTATCACTCACCAGGTTGGTCAAATGGGCAAGCTGGTCTCGGTGGACCTCCCTCCTCTCGACATGGTGCTCATGGGCCTTCAGTGCCAGAATAGGCGGAAGCTCTGTGGAGGTCTGCTGGAGCTAAGGAGGGAGCAAACACACACACACACACACACACAAGCACGAAAACACACCACCCATTAGATTAACACAGACACTGACCTCACCAGAGAGAAGAGCACACCACCCTTTCTGTCAATACAAGAGCTAATGTTAGCATGGCCCAGAGGTTTTTGTCATTAATCAGTAGCATGTGAGCTTCACTCCACATGGGTCCCTGTGGAAATACAAGATGCTTTACAATTCCCCCGAGACCGAAAGAAATTACAAAAAAACACAACCGAGACAGACAACAACCCAGTGCCCTGTTCAGCATCTGGCCGGTTTCAAAAATAAACACAAACAACTACATTAAGTTGTTTTGACCATAAAATCTCAAGGTTACAGCTTCGTATGAGGGGGTGTGTCGGCGTCATCTGATGTTGAAGATGAGTGAGCGTGCTACTAGAGAGCACAGAGAGGAGCTGTGACATCAAAGTGGTGGTTGGATGGGAGTCCCGGGTGGGGCTGACAAGCAGGGAAGGGAGGAGGTGGGTGTGGGCCCACCAGCGGGACGGCCCATCTGTTAGTCACACAGTGAAGTGGGAACCTGTGGGACATCTTCACTGCTCTGGCTGTCTGTGAAGTGTGTTCACACACCCAGCTGGACTTTGCCTCATCTGACCCTGAGAGGTGCCGATATGTGTGTGCATTTGTGCGTGTGTGTTGTGCTTACTTTGAGGTGGAGATGGTTCATGGTGCGGTTGGCGGTGCAGTTGAGGGGGCCTTCAGTGGAGAACTCCAGGGGATAAAGGAGAGACTGACCCTGGACTCTGAGGGGGCAGCGCAGCTGAAGGAGGGTGTGGCTAATCCGACTGGGCCCGTTATTCACCAGCTGGAAAAGACGGAAAGGCAGAAAGAGGAAATTAACAAGGAAAACTTTAATATGTCAAGCATTAGAGCAGTTCAAGAGTAGCAATTTCGTACTTTGGCTCATTTTTATTTGTGCACTTTAATGGAGTCACAAGGTTACAACTGATTTTTTTTTTTTTTTAATCAACTTTGAAAAGATCTTACAATCTTTTCGTACTCTGCAAAACCACCACTAAAAGTACAACTCTGTCAAATGTTGCTAAAATTAAAGTGGATCTGCACTGATCAATAATAAATCACTGTAATATCTGGAATGTTTTCTGTGTGTATGCCTCATTGCAGCCTTGGGAAGTCTGCTTTGCTGCATGAATTGTAGGATCTGCTTTCCAGGCCTTTATGCTCTGCCATGGTGAGTCTGTGCAGCTAATAGCTTCCTGGAAGAACTGAGTGGATTACCTCAAAGATGTGCTCCACTGCAGGGCCAATGTCCTGCTCCACCTGATAGCTTTTGGTCATCTTCCAGTTGGCTGGTGGGAAGAAGACCTTATCAGGCCGGGACACGCTACACAAGAGAAGGGAGAGTGAGAAATTGTGTAGGAGGGCAGAGGAGAGTTTATGGAGACTTTATGAAGTTCAAATGAGGTAATCCTAACATTGAGCTCACCCTTGTAGAATAACATCAGCTTGGACAACCACCTCCAGCTTGTAGGGGATAACCTCACTGTGGGAATTATTCTCATTTTTACTGTGGAAAGAGAAAGAGAACCAACACAGGTTATCCATCAAGATTTGCGAATGCAAATCTGAATCAAAATATGAGGTGAAAGGAAATGATAACAAATCACAGTTGATGAAACAAATACACACACAGTTCACACGTGTGCTCTGACATGAAAACAAGTCCTACCTGCGAATCTGCAGGTCAAACTGAACGGTCTTGTGTGTGTCCTTGAGGCGTGGCACTGTGAAGCGCAGGCCTGCCCACAGCTGCAAGAGGATGACAAAATAAAGTTTTATTATTATTATAGTTTTATTCATCTTTACCATAAATGGCTGGAGCAGTTACCAGATTTACTATAAACCGTGATTAAAATGTCTGACAGTTAATTACACTGTTTCAATTTTAAATATCAAGATAAGTGTGTTTTATTGGACTTAATAAGTCATAGTTTTTGTGGCACACACTCTCTAGCATCAAGCAAAGTCAGTATCAACCAGTCAAGTTAACAGCTTTCAATATGAATGATATCAATGTATATTAGTAATTAGTAATGTGATTGTGAATTTTCATATCATCCCATCTCTATTATCATCATTATTACTGTGTGAAAATGCAGATCCCAAACCTGAATGTCTCCTGTTATGATCTAAAAACTAACAAAGAGAACAAAGAAGCAAATAGCAGACCTAGCCCTAATTTAAACAGTGGAATGGTTCTTTAATGGGCCATGCACATGCAATACTGTAAAACATTTTTGGCTGCCATGGATGTCAATCAGCTATGCCTCCTCTCTCTTCTCTTCCCATCTCCTCTCTTCTAGTTACTGTATGTTGCTGTGGGGTCAGTCAGTGTGTGAAGCCCTGCCCTGCCTGGCAGACAGCTGTACCACACCTGGGCAGGTCCTGACTGTGGCCAGCAGCTTCATCTTTCCCTTTCGCCCTTTATTCATTTGTAATTTCACATCCTTTGTTTTCCACATAAACCACACATGCATGTTCTGCACCATAATTGCATTCAGGAGGCTTGTGCACAACAGTTTATTGTGCTTGTGTGAGTAAGTTTGTGTGTGTGTGTGTGTGTGTGTGTGTGTGTGTGTGTGTGTGTGTGTGTGTGTGTGTGTGTGTGTGTGTGTGTGTGTCTGTTTTCATGTACCTTCTGTGCTTGTGTGGGAGAATGAAAGGAGAAACAATTTAAATGCAACCCATAAAAAAATTGGTTGCTCCCTGACTCAATGAATCATTGGCATAGTCATAAAGTCTCTCTGCACCTACCTACACATTTATGAGTTACAACAGACTCACATCAGAACAATAACATGTTGAGCCAATGTTTCGGCTTGAGACCTCAGTGCAGTACAGTGGGAGACATTTAGAGACAGCTAAAGGTCTCTCTCTCTGGATCTGAATTGTAAACTCAGTGCTTTCTAAACCCTTTACAAGCAACTGACGTCCCTTCTTCCAGAGACTCCTGTCCATCTTTCCCAGCTCACATCCGACTGACAGTCTGATTCTGCAGACCAATTAAACTGTTGCCAGCTTGCCGATCATTAGAAAGAGGAACTCTCTCCAGCAGGGAGCCTTGGGCACAGATGGAGAGAGGCTTCCTGATAGCCTGAGGGCCACTTCCTGTCACGACGCTGCCTCAACACACTGCCTCCCACATGAATCCCCCTCATGATAGACAATGTTTCCCTTCTAAGAGCAAGAAACCATGATGTCCTGTTGTAATCATTAGGCTCAGAGGTAATACTATACCCTTTTTTGCAAGGGCTCAGAACTCAACCGGCCTACAAACAACAACTAACCAGGATCCTAGCTAGTAACAGAGTCAAACCATGCAAAAAGACCAAAAAAAGGATCCTTACGCTGGTGCCCGACTTCATAGGGTTGCCCAAATCACAGCTGAGGTAGCGGGTCTGGTTCTCTGTCTCGTAGCTGCAGGTCAGCTGGGTCAGGCTCTGGGCAACATGACGAGAAAGACAGAAAGATGAGTTAATAAAAGCAGCGGATAATCAAATAGGACAATCAAATCTACGAAGAGTCAGGAAAAACAACTGTTATGTTGTCATGTCCTAAGACACACTCATAGTAGGTTGCAGAAAGTTCCTTGTTGATGCCCGTTGTCTCTGTAACAATATCCTTTATAATAATACATATGTAATTTCAAGGAAATATACTATACATTGAGGATCTGTAAAATGTCAGATTGAGCATGTTTTGCATGTGCCCTCACCTCATTATTGCGGGCTATGCCGCTGTAGTCTGCTTCATGAGGCAGCACCACGTACAGCTCTGCCTCGTATGCCCCTCCCCCCTCATTTCTGGCGTTGAAAGTCAAGGTCAGCGAGTTGTCATCACCTAGGTAGACTTCCTTCCTGTCCCTGAGGACCCAACCAGAGAAAAAATTGATTACTAATAGGGTCAACGGTCAGGTCAAATGGTGTCAGGCATCTTTTAGGGTGAATAAATACAAAAAAGGGTGTGTTAGGGTGTCATAAGTAAACAATGGGATGCTTTGTTCGTGGTTATTGGCAAAAACCAGCCACTAGCCTGGGTAAAATATTGTTGTTGCTTTAATGAAACTAATAAATCCTCTGGCTTTGTGCTCTGCATATCTATTAGGTTTGGAGCTGGGCCGCAACCCAAAACACATCGGTTAGATTCATCTCAGGAAGCCTCCGTCCCCCCCCAAATGAAAACTTTTCCAATGTAGCAATAAAGTCATACATGCACTAGAGCACAGAGTAGAACTGTAAAACACCTCCCCCTTCCCTGCTGACCCCCCCACCCTTTCCATCTCTCTCCCCATGCCGCTCCAGAGCTCAGAACAATGAGAAATTCCATATGGAGGGCCACACAGACGCTTTTAATTAAAGCCCGGTCTCATAAAGCAACGCAGGAGGAGCAACAGAAAGCACGTTTCTACAGATGATTCCCTGGTTGGCCAGAGAGCCGGCCATACTCTTTCTATTCTCACCAGCATCCCACTTTGAAAACCAAACAGAGGGTGAAAATCAGAAAACACAAAAAAAAGAGAAAAAAACATAAAGATTCCCCAGGGAATCTTTGGTCCAACAGGTTATGTGCCTTGGCAGTGGAATAGCAGAAATAACACTGGAGGTATGATGGATACTTACAGTGAAATTCCACTAAATCACAGAAATCCCTTAACCCGTCTAACTACCATTAGGCTTACATAAACTACTATACATCGGACAAAAAAAAAGCCAAGCTATTATTTCAATTTTAATAATCTCTTTCTGCAGCTACAATTTATGTAGCCGCACTTGAGTGGGACTGGGCAGTATATAACAGGCACTCGCAGCAGGTTATTCCATATGTGATGGATAAACTATACATTGAAAAACATGGAGGCAGAGGGTAGATAAATATAGAAATGTGAAATTAAAATGACAGAGCAGAGTGGGAAGTTTTGGGGAAGTTGTTATTTTTGAGAAAAATGCTAACAGCTTTCTTAAATCAAAGTGTGGCAGGGCGCTCCTAACAGCCTCAGAAGCAGGCGGCGGGAGGGGGGGGGGGCGACTCTTTGGCACTCTACTCCCATTCTTTCCAAACGCATCTCTTTCATCTCTCCTGTCTTTTCCCCTAACTGTTGTCAGCCAATCATAGCACCTGTAGAGCAGAGCTGCTTCCTGTTTTCAAAGGACAGTACCCCCCCCTCCCACACGCACACACTTCACTGCAGCATTGTGGCTATTAAGAGAACTGCTTGGTATGCTAAACTAAACAAAGCCAAGGAGTGACAAAAACAGCTGTATTTATACTTCAGGACTCAATACCAAGCTCCCAGTTGCATAAAAGAGGTGAAGAGTTCAGTGTATGTGACCCTGTTCGCGGTTCCCTATGCATTATCCCCAGAATTCGAGTGTGTTTTCTAAAATCTTCATGCTGTATGATTTCTAGAAATATATGAGGGAGGAAATAAACTCACCCGTGAACCGCCAGCTTCAAGTCAGGAACACAGATGTTGTCCTCTCCGCAGTCAAGCAGAATCTGGGCCTGAAAGATGCACATGGGGGGAAATAAAAGCTTTAATAGGGACTGAATAACACGCAACAGTGACATGGATCATGCTTACTGTAGGTTCTATCCGAAAATGCACGTTTTATGAGCATAATTTGGATTAGGCGCACATTATAAATCACATATAAGTGTAAAGCAGACAACAGGGTGAGTGCTGCAAGATGGGACATGTGGTGTATAATGACTAATAGATTCCATTACCCAAAACATACACACAAACACACCTGGGCTGCGGTCTTCAGACACTTTTTTTGTGCAAGGCCATCACTCCACATCTGACACCTACAGCAAGACCGCTAATAACAATCTTATCGCTCAGAGGGTAAACGAATGACTCAGAGCGAAGATGACAGGCACAGACACACTCCCCTGACCCAGATTTGCCTACAAAAACACACACACACACACTATCTGCCGGCACCAAAAGTGAAGCAAATGATGAACGGGCTACGGTGTTGCTCAAAACCCCAGAGACAGATCCAGAGGAGATGCTCCTGCTGAGCAGAGCGCGGAGCTGCCAGGCCGGCTCTCGCCCAGCGCTCCACATCACAGCGCGATGTGGCAAACCGCAGTTTCACCACATGCCACGCCACCCAGCAAACCACAGCAGTATATGATCATATGGAGAGGGAGGGGTCTGAGGATTAAGGGCACTTACTGAGACACGGGATACCTCTCTTGTCCTGGAAAGGGGGAGGGGACAGCCGAAGATTATGGTGGAGAGAAAGAGAAGAAAGGAAGAGTGATACTGCTGGGTGAACAGATGACCACTGAACGTGTGGCGGAGCGGCGGCAGGGAAAGCTCTGCGGTATGGTAAATTGCTCCCCTCTGTGACTGTGACATAGTGTGATGATGCTGATGACGATGATGATAATAAATAGAAATAGAGGAGGAGATTAGAGAGAGCCAAGCGCCTCCCTTGTCATTATAGGATCCAGGGGCTCTAATTATGGACACCATGGTAACCGCCATGTTAACTTGCCCACATGCGCGTTCACTGGCCTGCAGTCTCTGTAGGGCAGGAAAACAAGGTCTGTAGGGCCATAGCTCGGGCTAAACAACAACTAGGAAGCAAAAGTGACATCAGTGAGCATGTGATGTATTGAGGACAAGTATCACATGCAGTATAATAAAAATAACTTGGCGAAATGAGGAGTACATTAATCAAAGTCATACTCGTGGTAAGATATTCTTATTTATTATGAAGAACAACGGGGGCATTGAGGGCACAAATTCAGAGCTCCTCAAGGTGACAACAACTGGCAGCATTCATGATTCTGCAGAAGCGCATTCCCGCATTCATATATCATGTGAAGAATGTGTTTGTGTCATCTGAGCAGTTCACTGTGGCAATTAAAATATCTGTCATGATGCTGCAACCTCATAGCAACATGTGGACTGTGTTACGATGAGAGAGCGAGACCCTGCAGAGGTGCATCAGCCATCTCTCATTCTCACTCACGCATGAAGAGAGCTTGGCTGAGCCAGTGAAATGTTGCAAGGCCTGCAATACATTCTCAAAGCTCATGCAGATATCAGCAGGGCATTGTGTGTCTGATCAGGGCCAAGGCTGTGGTATAATAGTCACCCTTTCTCTGTTTATATACCATTTCATTCACACAGCCTGAAGTAACATTAACAAAATCTGTTAGCAGTTTTACACTATTCCACCTCCCATTTTACACACACATACACAGATGGGGGTTTTACATCATTGGATGTTTAGAAAAAAGCTGCACTTTTTCAGGTTTTAGGTTGATATTTTAGCTCATCATCTCAAGGCCTTGGTTCAGCCATAGACCACATCTGTTGGAGCCCCAGAAGCTTTGATATCCAGGGAGGACATGAATGACAGGGTTCAGTCCTGATCCAACAGGAAAAAGATAGAAATACACAAGGATAGAGAAGAGAAACACAGAAAGTGGGGGAGAGGGGGAAGATCAAACTACACTCACTGCCTTCCCCCAAGCGCTCCAATCCAGTGGCTGTTGCTGAACTCACATATGGCGCATGCTGCGCCACAGCTGAAAGCATGCCCACATGTTGAGCCAACCCTGCTCACTGCCAGATGAAAACTGGCAAAACGCCGATAAATTTCAACCAGATGGGCAAATAGCCTGGCTGTGCCCCACCCAAAAATATCTACTAACCTTCCATGTCTGCGCAACTCTGGAACGAACCACCTATGAACCGTTACACAGCCAAGCAGGGCAGAGAGATATTCCTGCTGGGGCAGTCAAACACTCTCCACTATACACATGCCTCACATTTTTATATTGAAAACTGCTTTCCAGACACCCTGGACCCCTTCCCAGCAAAGTAGTTGAAAATAAAAATAAAAAAAGAGCTGCCTCACTCTTTCATCAGGAGACTGGAGAAAGTCACAGAGTAGTGGGTTGATGATAAGGAGAATGGCTGCTCAAGGTGGCTGATTTTCTTACCATCAGCTCAGAAGGAATGCACTCAAAGTTTGTACACTATTAGTGAGCACTGCTCCACCTCGGCTGATATACTGATTAAAACCTCTGTAGGTCACTCCGCGGCAAGTAAAAACTGATGCCCCAAGGATTTGGGGGAGTGTAGTGGAAAAGTACCTTCTGCTCAATGATGGTGGTGGTCTGATAGTTGAGAATGGGCCGCAGGCCATGCAAGTCAGCGGCAGCATTTGGATCCAGGCTGAAGTTCAAGGCCACAAAAATGGAGGAGAGCTTGTCCCTGAACTCCTTCTCTTCCTGCAGTCAAACACAAACATACATTCATTCACTGTATTGTAAAACACAATTTGTCCCGACAACACAGCCAGTTGTTCCCAGGAGATAAGTTCTCCTCATTATGTCAAATAGCCAAAATTACTGCTATGGTTGTGGTTATTTCAAATCTTGGCTTTATGTGTGGGTTCATCACAGGATGAGTGATTGTCATGGGGGAAATAAAGAGCAGGCATACTCTTAGGAAGATCTTGGTTTGGTGACACACGCGATCGCCATGTTTCACTGCCACATTCTTCTGGAGCAAGGCCTGCTGGGAATCCAAGAACAGAGCCCGCTTCACTGCACCTTTCTGCTTGTGCTTATGGCTATCCAGCTGTACCTCCACCTGGAAGTCTGGAACACATAACACACACACACACACACACACACAAATGAGCATTCACGGCTTGATGAATGTTCCTGAGTCACGTAATGACAGCTTTTAAAAAAAAGAGACCATAAATACACAAGCGTACAGACAATGCAGTCAATGTAACTGAATATAATGACATACATATCAGACAGCACTTGTGTATAGAGGAAGGAGCAATTAGAGATAATTACTAGGGGTTGATAGTGAATGGGAATGAGTAACAAGAGGCCTGGTCATTAAAGGTGGATCACAGCAAATATTTGGCGCACCGCACTGCCTCTCTTGTCATAACAGAATTAAAAACCTGTGTTGCTTGCCAAACTACTTTAACCTAAATACGGCCGAGGATTTAAAACTTCACTATTTGCGGCTTATTTGAGCATTTTCTCTGCATGTAATACAGCGCAGATGTGAAAAGTTGGCTCACCTAAGTGGGCTGGTAGATGCTTCCCATCAGCAGAGATGCAGAAACTCAGGTTGACGCTGTTTTGGACAGAAGGGACAAGGACGTGATGAGGGGAGGCATACGCATTTATGGCAATATACACACATGCTGATGCTAACTTTCTCCCATGCCCCGCTTTTCTCACTGACTGATTTCAGCTCTCAACATACCTCACATTTCAAAGCATGAGGGGTAATGGGAATAATATGAAAAATGTCATATGTTTGGAGACGCACTGGCATCTGACTGCTGTCGCCAGCTAAGCTGATAAATTGGTATAGCTCCCTTTCCACCCTCAGCCCCCTCCCACACATATGATGGAATGGCCAAGTTAAGAAGGGTGAAATTGAGCAGCGTTTCGTGTTTCAGCGCTGACCAGCCAACGGCTAGCGTCTATATGAGCCTCCAGCGCTCTCCCATGACATCAGCCACACAACATGCCGCTGCTGTCCAAGAGTCAGCAACCCCAAAACCCCCAATCCCTTTACTAGGAAACCCACACTGGAGGCACAGAGCACAAACCAGAAGGAGTGAGGGGAGAGAGAGGGAGAGAAAACAGTCTGTTAAAGAAACACAGGAAAGGGAAGAGAAGGGAAAAATGAGAAGGGAAAAGGACAGGGAGCAGAAGGGGGACTTCTGCTGAGGAGTGTTAATAACTAAATGTGTGTGCTCCTGTGTCTGTGTCTGCTTTTGTACAAGTGCGTGCGCATGCTCACGAGAGTCTACGTGTCCTGATGTTTCCCAGCTGTGTTCCACCACCAAACAATATCTCATTCAATGCAACACCGTCCCCCCTCAAAAAAAAAAAAATCTCTAGCGCCTCCCTCCTCCCTCCCACTCTCCTCCCACCCCCACCAACAACTCCTCATTGCCAGGCAACAGTGCGTAATCAAGGCACATGTGTGTATACAAGAGTTTCCTCTACGGATCGGGATCTGGAGCGGGGGAAAAGCAGACACATGAGCCCGGTGTCGACCATGTCGAGCAGCGAGCAGCCGTCGTCTGTTTCCTCTCCCTGTTGCTGGAAATCAATACCGTGCAAGTTTCAAGGAGGTCCAAAAAATGTCTGACAATGCTGTTATTCAGCACTTTACTTCTCTGAAACAGTGCGCTGAGGCCATTTTGAAAATAGGTCAGCCAATGAGAGCAGCAGTTGATGGAAAAGATATTCCTTATCAGAGTTTCCTGCCAGGATAAAACTGTTTATGCATGTGAGGAACGGGGAAGCCCATGTTGTTGGAGGTTGGCCAATAACAAACTGATTGAGTAGCAGTTACACAGCACTCGTTCAAGACAAAATAAATACTCACCAGGACACAGGAATGCTGGTGTTGCCATTAGTGACTGTGCAGAGCTTCTCCTCAGGGTTGATCATGGTGGGAGAAATTGTCAAGGAGGCACTGGTATTGACTATTGGACGGGATCTGTGGGTAAAAAAGATTAACGTTAGGGATTCAAACACGGGAAATTCATATATTTTCCTTTGTTCTGTGGCAGAGCAGTGAATAATGATTATATGAGTTTAAAAACAACATACCTGTAGAGAATGGCCTTGTCAACACCAAAGGCACCGACAATAAGATCTGAGGAAATGGAACAAACAATTTTAAGACAATGAATAAATGAATATGGAGTTTAAAAAATAATGATGGCAATTACTTGTGCTCTAACTCACCTGGGTATCCGTTCATGTCAAGATCCTTAGCGCCTCGGAGAGCAAATCCAAAGCTGGCAGGCATGGTCCCAGCAGCCCATTGTCCAGTGATCACCTGAGACGGCGTGTCCCTGAGTCCTGCTGAGTTGCCATTATAAATGTAGACTAATCCCTGACGATCGTCCCCTCCAAACGGACAGCTGATGGCCACATCTGCATGAGGAGAAAGAGGGAAGACAGTTAGCTCATTGTCTAAAACAGATTATCTTGAAGATAGAGGACTATTTTCTGTCAAATTGAAGGCTGAAGTCCTGCATGTTGTGTTCTTATGAAGCTGAATGTTCTTAGGCTTCATAAGAACACAGGAGATTGTTGGGAAAAATGAAATCTAACCATGCTATGTTATCTAGCCAGCTGACCTTCCACAATCATGAATGTCAATGTCATGGAAAAATGAAAAAAATAAATGAATAATAAGACATTGCCATTTCTATTTACCATTTGGATTTTACCAGAGTTTGTTGTGCATCATTAATTTCCTTGCTTGTGCACTGAAGCTCTCTGGTTCCACCCTTTGATGTTTAAAAGCTGAAACTGAAGCGCAAGTTGGATTCCCCAATTTCCCTGCTTTCTCTCTCCCTCTGGCAGTGAAAAAGTATCTGAAATGCTGCTCAGACTAAACCAAAGAAGATCTAGCAACCTAGTGCAAATGCTATCCTCGGACCAGGTTATGTGACTTAAAGCAATTGTAACTTTTATAATGTAATTAGGCAATAGCATTGCGTATGTCAAAATTCTCAGTAACAGTCAATGGAGGGCATCCCTAACCATGGTGATGCTGCCAAACTATGACTGTGTAACCCGATTCCACAAGCCAGATAAATAAAATATTTATTACTGGGGAAAAAAGTCCAGGGTTCCAGCTTCAGCTCAACCAACAAAGTTATTTATGCCAACAGAGAAGGCTTTCCTCTGACAACCAAGATATTTAAACTTCAAGCTGTGGCCTCCATATTTTATAAAAACAGGAGCGAAGACATTTAACTTTCTCGTCACAATTCCCATTCTTACCATTGAACCCATCCTGGTTCAGATCTCCCAAAGGTGCAATGGTGCTGCCGAATCTCCCAAACATTTGGGTGCCTGTCAGGTGAGGTAGGCGGGGCTCCAGGTCTAGGGGGCCACGCTGCAGGTAAACATAGACCCGGCCCATTTCTTCCAGACGGGCGTCAGAGCCCCGAACCATGAACATGGGGGCTCCCACCAGCAGGTCAATCATCCTGCAGACAGGGAGAGAAGATCGCTCAATTTCAGTTCGAGTCAGACACATTGACGCCAGAGGTTTCCACTGTAATGGGATGTTGGTGGGATCCAATCTAGATACTGTACTGAGAGACACATGCATAGACCGCGAGAACAATGGTGAGAGTGAGTGAGAGCAAGACTCAGAGACCTGTCACCTACTCACCCATCATTGTTAATGTCAGTCGTTGCCACGGCATAGCCAAAATACGATCCCATCTGTGAAAACACCAGTGTTACTCACAATTCCATGACTGTGATTATAGGAAAAATCTCAACATCTAAAGTCATCACTTACATCAAGATTTGATTAATTTCTTTGTTTATCCAAAACAGCCATGCTACTGTAAAACTGGTACTTGTGTTTAAATCTGAAACCACCGCTCGAATTAGAGATTTTGTTGAGAGTCACGAAGGGCTGAAGACTTTTCACGCTGTCTGTTACAGCTCTGCTTCATTTCGAGAATTATCTGTCATGAACTTAAGCCCGAAGTACAGAAAACGCAGGAGCAGCCCCGAATTACCAGACTCCAAATGTAAGCAAATACACTCATGACTTTATTTGTTCAGCTGAGCCAATCAGCGCTGTTAAGACCAGCCCAGTCGCGCTCCTTCTATTCCCAGAACCATTTGCACAAATTGCCTCTGCACTTTCCCCTCGATAATTGAGCTTTAAAGCAAACCACGAAAAAGCCTGAAAAACTAGTAAAGGGAACGTTGCAAAGGAAATTATTTTTGCTTACACTGACTCAACAAATTAAGAGCTCTGATGAGGCACCAGGCAATGAAAACACAGAGAGACTGGCACTTGGTGTTTTCTGTAGATGGAGGGACACAGGCCCTGCGACTCACCTGTTCACCAGTGTACTTCATCATGGACTGCAGATCAGTACCATTCAACATAGACACCTGTAACAAAATGGCCACATATGGTGAAATGTCTCAGTATATAATCAATATACTGTATTAACAGACTGTCTACTCACAAAAACCTATTCGCTCTGTGATATACATCACTAGGACTGTTTTCTTTCTATCATTCTCCTGCTGTATTAACTCCCCCCATGTCTAAAGGACAGCCCTTTGAGTCTCTTCTTAAAATGAGAGTAATGATTATGCTTTCTTACCGAACCATAAAGCTTGTCTCCTTTTGGAACCCCAGCCACAAAATCTGAGCGGAGCACAGAGAAAAGGAGCAAAGATTTAGGAGGGAAAATATCATACAGGTCAAAAAAAAAAAGAAAAAACACTTGGAGCTCAGGAGAATTCCAGCATTCACATGAACTCCAGCTCAATAGAGAGGTAAAATATTGTAGATGAGTTCAGCTCATGTTCATTTCAGGTGTAATATATGTGTCGTTGAGAGAGAGAGAGAAGGAGAGAGAGAGAGAGAGAGAGAGAGAGAGAGAGAGAGAGAGTGTTTGTACATGCACACATAGCCACATTGCCTTATTCATTCCATGTACAGCTCAGCAAACATTGGCCATGCACCTTCACAGCATTTGATGTCCTTACCTTCCACCTCATCACCACTGAATTCCCCAACTGCAACAGAGTAGCCTGTAAACAACATAAGAGCACAGATATTAGCCTTAGCTTTTATAGTTTAAAAAAAATGAAGATACATGGTGATGTTCATTTATAATAACAGCTGAATGTTTAGTTAGCCGCTCTTACCTTGGTAGCTGTCATCAAATTCGGTCCTGACCTGTCTGGTCTGGATCTGGCCCTCCACAGACTGCATGAAATAGCCCGGGTAGTACGCTTTAATTATCTTGTCCTTGGCGGCAGAGATCACCTGACCTGGAGCAAAACAAAAGAGAGAGGATGGCAATGAAAATAAACTTAACACTATCATTCTTTTTAAAAAATTAATTTGACTTTTTTTTTTTTACATTCTACATACCTTGCCAGTAGTAGCTGCCTGGCCCTCCTAATACCACTTTGCCATCCTGAAAGATACAGTCTGTGCATTACTATGATGAACACAGAAAAGGTTATCCTGGAATCACCTTGTGCTCCGTGAAAAAGAGCGGACAGTACCTTGGTGAAATCAGCACTGAATCCTCCTTGACAGTAGCCCTGTCCCTTCTCCTCTCTGAACTCTGAAACAAAGACAGGAAATGGTTCATGAATCATTTGCCACTCATAAACATCTCAAAACTGCTAGATAACCTAAATAAACCATTCAAACAGTGTGGTGTAGGAAAATACCTCAAAGGATAATGTTTCATGAAAATACTGTTAGCATATGATAGTTTTCGGTAAATAATTGATAGCAGGTGTCAGCTCATTATTATTGCTAATGACATCAAGCTGTCTGATGTCAGGGCAGGGACTGGACTGGTCCCCATGGAGTAACATGACTGATTTAAAGATGTCTTTCTGTAGCCGGTACAGTTTCTGGAAGTTGTTACCCACTGTTACTTGATAGTATTTCCATCTCCTCTGCCCTGCCTCATGGGTGGGAGAGTTGACCCCTTATCTAATTCCCAACAGAAGGGACAGCTGTCATTTCGAGGTGGGCTACAAGAGGCATCAATCAAGATGCGGTGTCAAATTTAACGAGTAGCGATACCAACCTGTGCGACAGGGAGCGTACTCCACAAATTTGGTGAAGTTACTGACTGAGAGGTAGCAGGTCCCTGTAGCATCCGAGTGGGGGGTGTCGTCTTTAGTTCGCCAGGAGTAGAGAGGGGCACAGGCCTGGGAAGAGGGGTGGAGGGGTGAAGAGAGATGGGGGGATGGTAGGGAGGAGGTGTGGAGGTTAGGTGAGAGATGTTTTTCCAGTTGCAACAACAGCCCAATGAACTCAGGAGGAGACCCTGGCAGAGGTCAGTGGTACATCTGGAGTGGGGTAACTCAACCCAGGTCACAGCCCGAGCAATAGGAACAAACAAGTGGCTCAACTTTGATCTCACGGGCAACACAAAACATTTCTTTTCCGTGCATCGGGACCGGAAGTGAAAATTGGCCAGCTCAATGGACAATAACCTTGGAGACAAACGTATAACAAAGAACACACATTCCTAGTGACATACAGACGACAAGACAGACGTTTCTCATGGCCGTGTGACCAGAGCAGCCTACTCATAACAGTGGAGGGCATCAGTGCTGTGGAGCAAAGTTGAAAGCCAAGTCTCCCTCTGCTCAACCCCCGACATCAGTCTCTGAGAGGGTCACCTTACCAGAATGGTGTCGTCGTGGGAACGCACAGTGGCGCCGAACCATTGGTGGGATTTGACTTCAGCCTGGTGGTTTGTGTCATTGAGTGAGACGGTGCGGTCCCCTGGGAGAAACAGAGAAAAATGACATTGGGAGGCGGCACTTTGACAAAGCGTGCATGTCTTCAGCTGAACCCCATGTATTCACCCGCCCCTTTTCCCCTGCCCCTCCTAGATCTTTGGAAACATCTGGACATTTGGCACAAAGCAAGTTTACAGACTCCAGTTCCACTATTGTTCATGTAAAAATGATCAGGGTGAGAATTCGGAAAGAATGGTATCTCGCTACACAGCCACTGTTCAGATGTCAGTGAGAGGCAGTTTTCCTCTGTGGCTTTTTGTGGTTTGGACTGGACTGGACTGGACGAGCTCAGCCTCACTGACCCTTGACTCTGTTTGGCCACCTGGCCAGTAACCCTGATCTCCCACTTCAACCCTGTGACAGCAGCAGGTGACATGACAGATGGTGTGAGGAGTCAGGTTTAAACACAACTTTATTGGAAGACAGATGTTGCATCTGCGCTGCAGTGGAGGGTGAAATTCAAACAAATTGACTGGGCAAGGCCTTTGCTTCCACACCATATAGATCATCCACTGAGGGTTTGTAATTCAGAAATGACATATCTGGGGGATTTGCAAATATGTTTTGAGGAGTCACACAGGCCGTGTTGAAAAGCCACTCCACCCAGTGATCTAGTTCATTTCCGCCTATAGATTGCGTCAGTAAAAAAACCACAAAGGCATGTTGCAAAATAGCAGAGCAGCATCTCTGAGGGAGAGGGGATTGATACTAGGAGAGATTGTGACCTCAACTGATGTGAGGAAAGCGGGCTGTGTGTCAGCCCACTCTCTCTCTCTCTGTGGCTCTCCTCCTCTCTCCTATTCTTTTCTCCCCTCTCCCCGGCCAACTAGGCAGCCTGGAGCTGGGATGAGGGCCTGCTCCATGTCTTGGTGGAAACAGAGAAGGGGCTGCAGTCCAAGGAAAACATACACTCTGGCCCAGCTTCCTCATAGCAACCTCCCAGTCATCTTTGTTTGAGTACACACTTCTCTCTGTCTCTCTCTCTGCTCTATCTTGTCATTTTCGATATTATTTACATCTCTTTATTCATATTTGTTGACACTGTCTCCACTCTTGATATTTTTCATTTGATTACCCACATTTTTCTCCCTCACTTCCAGGGAGTGCTGCCTCCCCTCTGCCCAGAAGGTAAGCAGCAAGGTTATGGCTCTTTAATAACCTAACTTCTGCTGCAGTTCTATCGCCAGCCTCTCTCTCCAATATGACTCATCATGGGCTAACAGCAGCAGATTTTGCACCCACTTTAAGTGTGCTGCAGGCCATATGTAAAGAGACAAGCTTTAGCCACAAGAGCAATAACATGACTTGCACATCAAAAGATCTCCTGAGTAGCTTGTTACTTTAACTAATCCACCAGAGCAACACAGTACCTTTTCACACAGCATACTTTCTTGATATTTTCATAACTCAGGGGCCTTTGTTTGGATAAGGCCAATGCGGTGCCACCAGGGAGATGTCGAAGCCGAACAGGACTGTGTAGGTTGGAGCCATGTTACCACGGCAACTAGATGTATGAGGATAAGATGCGACCTTTAAATCATATCGCAAAACTGTAACCTCTCTATCTTAAAAGACAGGAAGCAAATCTATATCAGTGCCTTGTTCTGTTTCATTTTTAAGGACCTGGAGGGAGAGATTTCTCACAAGGCAGCGCTTTGAGCTCTGTGTCACTGACGGCATTGTCCATGTCTGGGACGCCGCATCGTGGATCATTCAGCGTGACGGATTGAGAGATCAAAAGATGTGTTGGTTAAGCATCTCAGCACAGCCGCCCAGTGCAGCCAGCCAGAGTCACGCAAAACGCTCACATCCAAGCACGGGTGCGATTCAGTGGGGAGATAAAGGGAGAAGCAGACACCAGGCCACAACAACATGTCATCTGAGGTCCTCATGGGAGGCTGGTTAGCACAGTGTGCTGATGTGACATGGTGCCTGGCCCAATCTCTCCCGGGACAGCAAAGGAGTGTGGGAGTCTGGGGCACGTCCATATATACTCACTTTCCTCTTTGAACTGTGTGAGAGGACAGCCATTAGAGGGGTTAGAGCCTCTCAGTAAGAGTGTGTGTGAGTGTGCATGTGTGTGTGTGCACGCGCATGTGTGTGTGTGTCAATGGGGTAGAAGACAAATGGCCAAATTCACTCATCACATCAGCTATCCCTGAGGGAGTACTGACGGACAAAGAATGAGAGGGGGGACAGAGTAGAGGAACAGTGTCTGATTTCTCTCTTTCCTCCCTCCCTTTCCTCCCTCTGCCCTCTTTGCCCTCCCATCCTCCCACCCTGTGTGTCCCACTCTCACACCCGCCCCACTGCCCTCTTTCGCCTCTCCTCTCAAATCCATAGACAGGCTCTTATCTCAATGGAAAAGGAAGTGGATAGGAGGGGGGCCTCTGGCCCCTCTAACCCAATTAGTTAGGCTAATTAAGAGGGTCCATGGCCTGTGGGTCAGTACCAGGAGAGAGGGAGACCGCTGACACTGCTCCACCACAGGAAAGGACTGGGTACCAGGAGTCAGGCCCAAGATAAAATCTAATGTACTTGCAGCACTCATTTTAAGTAGAGCAAGTAAAAAGATTAAAGCAAAACTGTACGTATCCGGCATCATCACTCAGTGTCATATCTTATCGTCTATCCTTTATTTCCAGGACTGGCAAAGAGAACATAGTGAGCTGAATCAATTACCATAGTAAATGGCCATAGGCATCCATGTAACAGTTCTCTGGCACATAGAGATTTACATGCGGATAATAATGTACAGAATGTTCCTCCTCTGCACAGCGGTTCTGGTCTGGTCCAGATGGCTGAATTGGCTCTGGCACACTAATCTACACCTTCAAAGCCCATCAGAAAAAAGTAAAGGACAGTCTCTGACAACCCAGGGGACTATCCTTCACCCTGAAACCACGCTGCTTGCACATGACATCACTCACTGTGGCCTCCAGCCAGCACACAAGGATGTGTAGCACATTTTCTGTTGCGAGATAAAGGGTAGAAAAATAAATGAGCAAAGGGCAACCAGCAGTGCACTGCTATGCAAAGAGGTTGTTAAACGAGGCTTGTGAAAGAGTCAGTGGAATATTTCTCCCCTATTGTGCATTATGGACAGTAAATTTAAGTTGGCCTACAGTGCAAGGCTTTGATTTCTCAGGAAAGAAGCCAACAGTCCCCCACTAACTGGGTAGCATGCACACACACCGACGTGTGATGTGTGATGCATACCATTTGTGTGTGTGTGTGTTTTCAGAGCGTGTTCACTCTGAAGTCTAGTCTAAGTCTAGTAAAATTTAACTTGACACCCTTTTTACTTTGATTGTACCTTTCCTCACGACACCATTTCCCCATTCCTTTCCAAAGAGGTTGATGGGTGTTTGGACTGTCAGCAGTGAAACAAGAATCCATTCACTGGAAGATCTCAGACATTTCCTCGTCTTCACTTAAGCCAATTTGTCTAATTCTGACTCAACTCCATCCTTTTTCTCAGGACCGGTGGTGTCTGCTTCCATTGTCACACAAACAGGACATTTCTTTGTTTGGCTTATTTGTTTACTGGTTGCTTATCTCCCTATTGCTCCTGAGGCAGGGCAACACAAACACAGCCCAGAGGAAGGAAGGAGTATCTTTCAAAAACCTCTTCAACACCCCATTATCCTTTTCATCCCCAAAGACAGGACACAAACAGGAAAAAGGATCATCTAACTTACAGGAACCGACGTAGCCAACAACCCGTTCAGTGGAGTGGAACACTGACGCCTGATCTGGGCCTGCTGCTGACTGCAACAGCATGAAGGAAACAACCCACTGGCTTGAGAAGTGCACAGAGAAGCAGCAGAGCTCAGCCAGCTTTACAGTGTTTAAACACTGCCTCCACTGTCCTCAACCACTCCAGCAACCAGTGCAGACAATAAGAGGCTGCTGCTCACTTTTAACAGATTTTGCATGTTGGTCTTGTAGCAGTACATATGATTTAGCCATAAAATGCAACTGCAAATAATAAAATGCTGTCTCATGTGTAAATTTCAATAAAATGACCCATATTGCGCATTCCTGCATTCATGTGCAACTGGATATATCAGAAGAATTAATTTTCTACCTGTACATTTCATAGGAAAGCCAGTCAAAGTCTACAGATGAAGCTGTAAAGATTTTGCCTAGATTTACATTTAATCCTCTCAACATGGTGGGGGTTTTGTGCCAGTAAATGGTAAGAAAGCATGCACACATGCACCTTTACTATGCATGTATTGTATTTATGTTACATTATTTTCTACACATTGTATTTATCCAGTTACTCTGTGTGCAAACGTTTCCTCACATTTTGGTATGATCTTCCATTAGTCCAGCACCTGAACCACTCTGGGATGTTCATGCCTTTTGCTCGGCATTTATCCAGTATAGCCATCACAATTTAAATTTGTATAAATAAAGTTTGTTAAAATAGCTTTTAAGCCTGTTAAGTGAAGGACACCCATGTTTGTTTCTTGTTTATGTTCCCGGATTGCTTTGGCACTGCGGATCTGGAAGTCCCAGATGTCATGAGGTGAATGCGGTGTGTCCGTGTACGGATGACAAAGTTTACCTTCAGTATCAAACTCAATGCTGTGACATTCTGTCTGGCTGCGGCTCCACGGGCAGTAGAAGACGGATCCTCCCTCTGTGATGTTGAACTGGCTGGTGTTAGCCTTGGGAGCCCCTACCACCACACTCACACTGGGAAGGAGAGAGAGGGAGAGAGAGAGCCGTAAATCTAATGTCACACATCTACCAAACCACAAGACCTTTATAAACCTGAATTTCCTTATCTATCCAGTGCTAAGGTTGGTAAAATTAGCTCTTGGTCTGGCATCAATTAAAAAGTGCATGCCAGACCTCCCACTCGACAGCTTTTACATAATGCAGAACACACATTTCACTGCTTAGTAAGCTGTATTCTGACTTTGTATCA
This sequence comes from Myripristis murdjan, assembly GCF_902150065.1. NCBI lineage: Eukaryota > Metazoa > Chordata > Actinopteri > Holocentriformes > Holocentridae > Myripristis > Myripristis murdjan. The sequence continues at coordinate 23,413,691 of NC_043986.1, read as the reverse complement.
AAACATTTTAGCAGGTTTCAGCTCCGAGTTATATAATCCTATGCAACGGAGGGGAAATGGTTGCCATGACATGTTATGTTCACATACACGCATACACTCGCGCTAATACTTGCGTGCAGCTACACACACAGGCAGAAACGCTCGCACACATGCATTGACACATATGCGTCCCTATGGGGCAAATTCAATAAGAAAACAAGAAAGCAGACGGCCTAAGTGGAGTCACACACTTGTTTCTACAGCTGTTGCGCATAGTGAACATCCATGTCCTTGGAGCTTTGCTGTAGAAAAAAAAAAAAGCAGACAAGCAACCACTTCAGCAGACAGACCAAGAACAAGCAAGACTGCAGGTGACTCCAACATACAGAGCCTAAGAGCAGAGAGAAAAGATTTGAGAGGTGGAGGAGAGCTTGAGTAAACAGAGAGCGATGATAGGTGATGGGTGGATGGAGGAAAGGAGTGGAGGGTGTCAAGACCCGGGCATGGTGAAGTTGGAAAGACTTTTTCCCCCCTGGTAGATAATCGGTCTTAAGTGGATGGTTTAGGCATTACCTCATTGCGGACCCACTTATCCTACTATCATCACAGACATAGCTGTAGGCAATGATGTGGGTAGAGGAGGCATGGGAGCATCGGCTGTAGACCGGGTCTGGGGAGAAGAGGGGGTCCCAAAACAGGAAGAGCACACCCTTTCCTGCCCCAGATTTTCCAATAGTGCATGAAAGTTTACATGTTGGCTAAACTTAGAATCCTGCCCCCAAGAGTGACAGGTCAGTGGGTCCAGATGAAGGGAGAGTGTGAGGCAAAAAGCAGCTAAACTGTAGTGCAAGACATCTACAATGTTAAGAAGACATCAAACCCATCTTTTCCCTGAAATGACACAATGGCACAGAAACGTATTGGATTCAGGATGGCTAATGAAAAAAATAATCTCGCTTTCACAGCAAAGTACTGGGCCAGGAATGTGGTCTTTGTGGTGCAAACACACAACGGTAGGAGGGAACCAAAGGCAGGTTGTAAAGCAGAAGTTATGAGTTTAATATCGCACCGTTACCTGTTTCCTCAATATTACAGGAAGGATACAGCAACAAACCCCAATTCAAAACACTGGGCAGAAACCCTCGGTTTGTTTGGGAAAGAGAGGAAAAGAAACACATCCGTCTCACTTGAAGAAATAAAGAGAGTGCCTCTTTTTTATTATGTGTGCAGACGGAGGGACTATCCCAGAAGAGCAGCAGCGCTCCAGCTGTAGAATAATGTAAATCCCAGAGAAGCTTCCCTGTCACGGATTCTCACGATGAGACAGCTGAGAATCTCCCTTTCTCCCTGCCTCTCACACACACACAAACACGAGTCGTCTGGTAAACATTTAACACTAGGAGATAATATATAGACTGCACTTGTGTGTTAATCTGTTCTAGATAAGCTCGGGACTTACCTACAGGGTAGCAAGGCTGTCAGTCACTTGCAAACCCTCCGAGTCTTCCCAAGGAGAAGAGAAAACATACTCTCCCAGAAATTCCAAGACATTGACTACAACAAATGAATGACTAGCAATGTTTCTGGCAACTCCAAAATTCCTTTGGGTTGTGAAAGTTTCCTAGAAGATTGCAGAGCCGAGTTTATCTGAGGTTTCTATGGCAAAAAAAAAAAATAATAATAATAATAATTTTGGAAACAACCTGATGTCAAGCACATCTACACGCAAGACAATAAAATGCAAAGGAAACTGGAAGCCATGGCATCCATTGTTGAATCATATCTGACCACGGTCCAGCTCTCGTCGGCTATGGCAGATTTTCAAAGAGGAAAAAAAATAACAGGAAACAACAAAACAAGCGGATCATGCTTTAATCACAAAGTTGGCGGTTGAAGCAAATTTTCGCCGCCTTACTCATACACACAGACGATTAGAAATTGATAGCAATCTGAGTGTACTGTAAATAAGGAAGAATTAGCATTTAATGGGCCTTTATCGAGTCAGAATCGGTCTAGCTCTAACTGGCATTTCCCCTCCCCTCCACTTTATCTGCAAGCTCTCCAGTCAAAGGTAGAGCTGTTGCATCGTTAGCATTTCATGAAGCTCTAACTGCAGTTTGCAGAGCGCTGTGCTGAGAAATCCTTTGTTTAAGCAGGGAGAGGCTCTTGGATTAGTATGCAAATGCATGCAAGCGATAGGGGACGAACGATGAAGGACAGACATTCTTATGGGTTTGTGTTCAAGCCACAGTGGCAGAGGTGGCTCCAGACAAAACACAGATTCACAGTGGGGGAAAAAAAAAATATACATGCTGCATACAAAGAGCAAACTGGTTGAGGAAGAACGACCTTGGGCAATTTACTTGTGAGGGAGTGGTTGGAGGAAAAAAAAACATTAGCGGCCTCACCGTAGTGAATCCCACCAGCCCAATCAGCTGCCATGCACCAGCCACTAATGAGCCCACCACCCCATCTGTCAGATCAGCATTTATTAAACTACTGTAATTGATTTAGGCTGCTGCTGAGGAACGCGTAAACACCACCCTCACGGTAACCAAAGACTGGGTTTGTCTCATTTGAAGCGTTAGCAATCAGACGACACTTTAAAAAAAATCTCTCACCACACCATAATTGCTGCAGCGCAACCACTATTTTATGTGGCGTTGAGAAATTAGGGGTGATGCAGTGCTGGAACTTGCTGATGTGACATTATTGCGCATAGCCATGGCTAATAGAGTTTATGGTGAGGTTAAAAGAGGGCAAATTCCTCCTTTTTGCCCCCCTCCTCGTCATCCCAAACACCATTTTTCTTCCATTCCACATTTAATTGTCTTCCTCCCAGCTGCGAGGTTTATGTCACTTGAACAGTATTATAATTGCTTTAAGCTAGAAGGGAGGCAAAAAAAAAACACATGCAGCTTTGACTAAGCAGTAAAAAGATTACAGTTGCATTCGTTAAGTCTGCTGGTACCCGCTGCAGTCACCATCTGCAGTCGTAAACCCAGCAGACTCAACACTATGGCACAGACACCGGGTGAGTGCCACAGTGGATTTTTTTTTACAGTGAGTTTACACTCAACCATCACCACATACTTCAACACTGGAGTGGTTCCATATCAGTGAAGGAATTCAGATGCAGCAGCCTGAGTTGAACTCAGGGCAGCCCGCTCCACTCATGAGAAGCAAAGAGTAAACAGCGACTCCCAGCTCTCATTAGCTTCAGCTCCAACAAAACTCCACTTAGTTGGATACATGGATCAGTAAGGAGGTGGATATTTTCAAAAAAAAAAAACACCATGAATGAATGATCACTGCAAGCGTGTGAGATGAAAGTCCTAAAGCAGCATTGGTGTTTGAAAGTATGCGTACAGTGAGACCGGCTGGATGACAGAAAAACGAGAAGCTCAAGTCGTGTGTGATGACTTATTCTAGACCACATGGAGCCATAGGAATAGTCTCGCATCCTCCCCGAGCCAAGGCCAGACAGAAGCTGTTTGAGTCCTTACGGCTGCCATACAGATGATCGTCTACTCAGTGTCCAAGTGAACACACACTCAGTCATTCACTCACACACACATAAATGCACACACACCGCATGCACACATGTTCTCATCGCTGCTGTCCAGGAGCTCGAGGATGATGAGAGTAGCAGTGCCTGCTGGGATGGCGTGTGCTGACTACAGAGAGTCTACTGTGCTGCGCTGAAGCCACATTTTCTTTCAACAGTCAGATGGTGCTGTAAGTCACAGAGCAGGAGAAAGGATCTGTGCGCCGGACTACAGGCCCAGGGGCGTTCACATCTGATACATCCTGACAAAAAGCCGATACGATGCTCTCCAAAGATGCAAACTGTAATGCCATTTATAGATGTTTCCAGATCTCGGGAAGAAATTAAAAAGAAGCCTTTAAGAAATGAACCCGCGCCAACCGCTGCTGATCAGATAAGCACTCCCGCCTGTTGGACCAGATCCCACCATCACCACAAAAGCATTTCCTACATATCCTCAAAGGGTGTTGGCAGGTGGCCCGCAAACTGCATTGGCCCAGGTGACCAAACTGTTCCAAACGCTGTTGTTTATTGTCAGAGCAGTATGGGGGCATCCAAAGGTGACATCACATGTTACAGTTCAGGATATATAACACCAAGGGTAGCAGATATTAGTCTACTTTGGTAAATGCATCAAGATGTCCAACAAGCAGCCGTTCTTCCTCGCCATCTCTGCAATTCGGACACCACTTATATCATCTTCATCTCAACATGTTAATGTGTGAAAGCCAGTGGCTAATTTCCCCCCCAAACCACCAGCCTTGTCATTTAACTGCTAAAAGGGATTTCACAAGAGGCAAGTGAGTAATTACACACACGCTGCAACTTAACAAAAAAAATCAACATGACTTGAGGTTCCAGCCTGTGTATTTTCTGATACCAAATTGTAGTCCACCCCTCTCCCCGTATCCCCCTCCCCCTAAACCACCCAACCCCCCCGGTAATTCACAGCTCCACTGACCCTAAAACCCTCATGAGGGGAGTTTAACTGCCGGTGGTTCACACCTCGCCTCGGTGTTCACGTCAGGGGGCCCAGCGCTTCACACCTCTGGATAGAGAGGCTGTTGTAGAAAATGTGGGAGTGGGGACAAGGAGGGTGTGGGGTTGCCACACAACCACCTCTCTGATCACTCCCAATTACCACAGCTGTTGGAACACTTTGTCTATACAGCCCCCTACCCACAAACACACACACACACAATAGTGACCAGAGGCTGGATAGTCTAATTCTCAGTACAAATCTGAATCTGCGAACTATGGCTGATTTGAATTTCAGACACAAGTACACCCCATTTCTCAAACAGACAATGGTGTCATTTGCTTTTTTTTTTTTTTTTTTTTTTTTTAATATCAATTTTCATCCCAAGTTTTTGATATTGCCAAGACGTCCCATCTCTTTATATCTGCGCTATCTCCCTTAGTTCTCAACATGATTTTTGTTAGCAAATAATGATCATCATTTGTCATTTGCTTTTTTTTCCATGTGAGGGATAGCCTTTATCAAGTTACCAAAGAAATGAGTCATGCTGTGACCCAGGGGTTAAAACAAACCAGGCCAGTCAAGAGATTGCATCTACCAAAGTGTGAGTCAGATTGACCCTGACCAATCGCCAGCTCATTTCCAAAGTAGACGTGATGTCCCGTAGGCATCTCCAATGCCATACAGCAGACGTGACGGGGTCCACGGGCCCTTTAAACCCATCAGCACTATCCACGCCGACATCTTTTTCCATGGAAACACACACAGGCTCATTATATCAACCCCCTATTACCAACAGACCAGTAAAAGTTGGACAGCCACATATGTTAGCGACAGACTGCTGTGTAGCCAGTGTCACCAGGCTAAGTATATCCCAATTGACCTTTCCAACAACAGCCTCTACTGTTGTTGGCCTGACTATCACAGATACACACACAGCTGTACAGAAGAAAATATAAGCATCTTTTCAAAAAGCCCATGAATAAAGAAAGACATGAGTCACACAGAAAGCTTCTTCAATGAAAAACAGCAAACAAGTTATGTCGTCAAACAAAGGGCCCCATTGTCTGCGCGTGATGGTGGGTGGTGATTGCTGAGAACCTGGATGAAGAATAGCTTGGCAGCCCAAATATACAAGTTCCTTCTCTGCAAAACAAACATGCACCAATTTGATTTAGCAACAGGTCCATGCAATAGGACAGCAAGGAAAACAAAAACTGACATCAGACTGATCATATATGGAGAGGGACCATGGTGTAGACACAGGGAAAACATTGCTGGTTTGGTAGCCAAAAGAGCCCCCCAAGTCCAACATCAATATTAGTTCAACAGTAACCCTGTTTGAGAGGGTAAACTCCAGGAGAGTGACCGACATGCACCGGATGACCTCGACATGCGCTCGTCACGGCCAAAGCATCCGTGAGCTAATGCACATCACCAACACCCTGGTGAAACACGCGCGGCCGGGAGGGGTGGACTGGAATACATTATTATCTCCATCATCAGCTGCATTGGGCCTCCATTACACACTGCCTGAACAATTTAATGAGCCCCTATTCTTGCTGAGTGTGGTTAGGAAAGGACAGTGCATGCGAATGAATGAAGTGTCCCGCTGTTAAAAGAACAGTGAGCCTGAGAGTGGGACATCTGGCTATTTAAAGGTGTTCACCCAAACTTCAACATGAGTCATTTTTCTGTTGTTGCTGTTGCCAGCATCAGAAGCAGATTGGTCCTTCTAGTCAGCCCAGACCAGGTCTGCTATAAGTTACAGCTCTTGATCTTTGACCCTGGCTATCTTGGTGTGATCCACTCCCTGATCCCCTGCCTGGCTGGCACCAGAGAGAGCTGTTTGATTATTAAGTGAGTGAAGACAGTCAACATGAGTGTGTCCAAGTGTAATTATGATGTGGAATGGGACGTTTAAAAACCACATCCAAGTTGGGAATAGTTGATCCTTACTAGACTGAGCAGCTAACACACACACACACACACACACGCAAACAAATCAGGGCCATATATCCTCTCTCCCTTCCTGTGTGTATGTGACAAGAGCTGTCACACACAGATCACAGAGCCTCAGGCATTCTTCCATGGTGGGCTGCCAACCAGTGTCCGCACTTAATTTTATTACGCTGAGCCGAGGGGTATGACAGACACGCATATACAAACTTATTGTCAAGGACCAGTGTCAAAGTCAGGAGAAAGTACGCCTTTGTTTCTGTAGGCCTGACGGGGTCATGACTGCGTGGGTCGGAGAAGTGGCTTCCTGTCATGTCTGTATATGTATCTCTACTTGTTCATCTATTCTCATTCAACTGCAGAATCGCAGCAGTCCAACTAGTGACGAACGGATGTTTTGCACTGTTTATAAAAACAAAACTGCACCTACGGTCGGAGCTGTGCTTTGTACATCTTGCACCATCTCATCCTGACGTGAAGAAACTCCCCGCGCAGCCCTGAGCTGACCTCCCCTCTGGATTCCAGCTACTCCCCAACTCCCCGTATCTCCACAGCATGGGCGATAATGACGTGATGGCCAACACAAGAGATAACAGAAACCCATTTTATGCCTGGCTTTCCAATTTATTGATGTGTTTTGACGTGTTAAGTTCTGAGAAACTGTGTGAAAATAGTGGGAGATACCTGTGGTTTGCTGATAAACTGATGATGCATGGCATTAAATCTGCTCTCCCTTACTTTGTTTGGGTATGACATTTGACTTTTGAACACATATCATCCACAGGGAAATTAAAGGAAGCTATGTTATAGGAAGCTGCCCTTAAAAATTCTCCCAGCTGTTCATACAGAAAGCATTGTCTCATCCCCTCCTCCATAACCATGGCATCTCAACTGTAAAAAGTTCAGATGAAGTCATCAGTGAGGTGACGTCGACTCTGTCTCATGCTTAATGAGACGGGGAGAGACGTTAGGGAGGGAGGCTAGACAGCGGGGGAAGGATTGGGGGATGGAGGGATTAAAGAGCCCTGCAGAATGACATCAGCATAGGAAGTGCAGAGGGGGAACATTAGAGAGAGGAGAAGGGAGACTTTAACATGCTGTGCTCTGACTCAGTGTCTGTATGCTTCACCTTCTTCATGTAAATCAGCTTTCCTGAAGCTCCTGTTTCCCAGGCAGAGAAACGAAGACCAGCAGCAACAAGCCTTTCAAGAGAAAGCGAGTACCAGGGAAAGAGGAGGGGGATCTCCCAATGTCTGAGTGTCTGATGTCCTGAGAAATGGGGAGGAGAAACAAGGAAACTAGAGCTGCTGGCGGCCCAGTCGGCACAAAGCCCTTCCTCAAATCCCAGCTTGCTGGCTGGTGGAACGGTGGGACGAAACGGTGCAGACTCAAACTCAGTCAGGAAGTCTGACTGTGTCAGAGCAAAACCGTGCCTGGGCACCTACTGCATAACTTTCGGTTAATGATTACTACAATCACAGGCTGGGGTCCAAGGCAGACCAAAATGTACTGTATGCTGGCACCAAGACTGACTGACACGGTCACAGCAACATAAACACACATCTACCGGCATGCAAATAACTCACGCTCTCCCTCCAACTGCCGTCCAACTTATACAAAGACCAGATGTTGCTATCTGCTGGGCACAATAATGTGACAGTCAGGACTCTTTGCCATATTGGGCTGTTATACTCTCCTCAATATACTAGGTCATTATACTTGACCACAAGCATGACATCAGCTTGAGTCCACGTGAAGATTTCTACAGGAGGACTGACGGGGCTGTTGCATGCCAGAATGCTGAGACAGTGGCAGCATGTTTGTGTCACACAGCCAGAGATCACATCCCCACTGAGAGGAGCAGCCCTGAAATCAGCTGGAGCACTTCAGACCAATATGGTTGCGGTTAACAGGCTTTGTTGGGCATTTAAAGGCCAAGACAGATTATAAGGTCACCACTATATGTCATTTTATGGGACAATGAGATTAGAATTTAAGGATGATTATCTGAAAAGTTTTTTGTTTTTGTTTAAGGGGATTCATTTTTGACAATGAAATGAAATTGATACATTTTTTCACTTAATATATACAGCGCCTTAGGCATAACATATAATAGCAGCAGCCTTTCAGAGCATAAATACATTTCCTCTGAGCATCTTCATCCAAATGAGCCGCTTGTGCGTTTGCGGCTTGCGCGCTGTGCGTAAAGCTCTCCGAAGAGAAACACAAAAATGTGATGCGGTGTAAGAGCCAAAAGAACATCCCACGAATGAATGAAAAGTTTTCCTAATGGAAACCCCACTCTCTGACTTTTAGCAAGGACCCGTACAAGCACTAAAAGTTTGTCAAATTCTCTGATTCAAAAAAAAAAAAGATGGAAAGTTTTGAGTCTCACGGTGCGCCTTTGTGTAGCAACCGGGCATCGCTATGTGCCAAGATAAGATTATAAACAAATGTTCCAGATTTTGTACTGGAGTGTGTGATGTGCGAGCTGCTGCTGGGATCTCCCGACTTTTACCTCACTTGCCCACCCCGTGTTTTGTAGCATTTTACAACACAAAGAGAAACTCACCTCTTAGAATCTGTCAAGTAAAACTCCACTGCATATCCGAAGTAGCTCCCGTTGGGTCCGCTGTACACAGCTGGGCTCTCCACGTCCAAGTTGAACGCCTCGCAGACTGGCGGAGAGAAAGTGAGTAAAACCCCGGTGATACAAAGGAGTGTGCGGGCAAGAGGGGCTGCTATTCCCGGCGTCTTTGAGCGAAATCGTTCCAACCCCATTTTTTTTTAAAGAATAAATTAATCCACTAAAGTTTGCGCTAAACGGCGAACTGGTCCCGACTTTTGGTGCTTTCAAATCCGCAGAGACCCCCTGAAACAGTGGTTGGCTGTGGCTATCTCAACTGCATCCCTGTTAACTCAAACTGGGCAGTATCTCATAAATGCTCCGTCAGCTCCTCTGAGCGTCCTCTCTCTCTCTCTCTCTCTCTCTCTCTCTCTCTCTCTCTCTCTCTCTCTCTCTCTCTCTCTCTGCTCACCTAATCACGGTATATGGAAAGCAGGGAGTTCCTACACCCGTGACAAACTTGTGGAGAGGTGGAGCTTGTGATTCACAAAAAAGTTTGGAGAAGCCTCTGCAGCGGCTATCTCAGAATAAGGTTCAGCTCTCCGGTGAAAGCCTGGACTCTGTTTCACTGAGTCCTAATTGAAACCGCCGCCTATCAGTGATGATATCGAGTTTATTAACCAAAATGAACAATGGATCCAAGACCCTCTCTCGGTTTATCTCACTGTTATCTTGACCTGATGTTGCTGGCAGAGAAGGAGAGCTGATGGGTGATGGAAAGGTCAATGAAGCTGCACATGTCCAACCCAGACTGCTGGTTATTTACATACCTTTGTTGTCCAGGTTAATCAACCAGTTGATGTTTATCACTGGAGAAGGTTTTCACTGATAAGACAAGAATGCAGACTGTTATGAGCATTGTTTTGCTCTCTCTTGGGGGCATTCGTAGCCCTAATGCAAACTTTTTGTTTGACTTTATCAGCTCTGACATTTTGCACCAGCTTGTTAAATGATTCCATAATTTTCTCAGTAATTCGTGCCAAAACCAAGAATGGGAATAGTCACTGCTCCACAGGTCAAACACCCCAAAACTTCTCAAATGTCTCATAATAAAACAATTACTAGATTATTGCATAACCCCACTGTAATTATACCTTTATTGCAGAATAACAAGTAGATGTGTGATCCACATGTGCTTTTATCTAATTATAGTGTTGATTTGATTCAGAAATATGATGTTCTCTGATGTTCCTGGGGGTGTGGGAAGATTTCGTATTTCTGCTTCTGAGTCACACGAGACCAACGCAGTTGGAAAGTGGTTAGGCTGCGGAAGGCAACTACTCACTGAAATGAGACCTTTAATAAAGCTATCCACACTGGCTGGAATTAGTGACTGTTGGTTTAGCTGATTCTCTTCAAGCCTCGAGGATTGAGCACCGGGGCCAAATTTGGCGGTGTGGCAGTAGCAACATATAGGACCTCTCTGTCAAGTGCTGCTCATATTTATAACTGGCCTAGAAACACCAAGTGGAGAAAGGGAGGTCCAATCGCAGACTGATGGGAGTAATCCAGAGTGTCTGGGGGGCAGTTCACAGCTGTTGGGGGCAACGTGATGGTTCAAAGCCCTAATCCTGGCGGGCTCTCTTTCTCTCCCTCTGCTTTTAGGTCTGCATGATGAGTTTGCAGATGAATGAAAAGCGAGAGTTTTAAGGAGTGGCTGCCATCCAAAGCTAGATCATGTAACCATCAAAATGATTTGGGAGTTAAACTTTCCCACTGGAAAAGCGATTCAGTTTTCATAACAACTGTAATAAAAAAAAAAAAAAAAAAAAACACTCTGACATGAGAACCTGCAAACTGTTTGGTTGGGGTGCATGTTAGCTGCCACAACCACACTGATCAATTGAAAATGATAGGTATGTCGGCACACTTTACCTTGATTTATTTGTCTGGATATTCCAAGGTCTGAGGCTGGCCACTGGTAGTCACCACAGCTACAGAAAGCCACATGACATCATGATGAAACACAGTCAAACGTTTGAGATCAGCCAGAGGAGGTGAGTAAAGTACTTTGGGGATATAGATATAGATAACATTGGAATGGTCTTTTCGTCAGACATTCTCTCCTGTGCTGTCTGCTTGGTTGGACTGTATAATACTTAGTGGACTAATTACCCCTCTGTCAAGGGTAAAAAACTTCAACAATCTGACCTCTGTGGAGGACACAGGATTGCCTGAGGGCTGCAAAGATATTTCTTCACCAAAAAAAGGAAACACTTTCTTCAATGTCTCACTCTCTCTTTCCCCCAATTTGTCTATGTGTGTCATCCAGTAGCAACTTAACGTACAAGCCAGTGTACACAAGTCTGAGCCGTTAGCATTTCGTGTGCGTGAGGCCAGAGGCTGTTCTGCTTTGGGTGATGCATAATTGGGTCTGGATAAGTGAACGGTATTTTCCATTTCACTCCAACTGTGATTTCCGTTGAAAAGGGGGTGTGGATATTCCAATGCCTCTGCTTTGACATCACCACTGGGCCGCTATGGCAACAGATCTGAAGTGCAACAAAACACTTATAGAACATTCACCAGGACTCAACACAGCTGGCCAGCTTTTATAAATATAGGTCTGACACATTGGCACTTATGCACAGCCAGGCATATATTATGCGTGTATTTAAACACACATATGGACATGCACACACACATGCGTGCACACACCTCCTCTCAGGGAGCTGAGCACATGTCTTTCTATATAGAGGGACAAATTATTAATAGTACTGCCACAAGGCCAGTCAGCACTGTTATCTTGACACAGTTAAATCAAGCCAAGGTGGCATGAACCCAACACTCTCAGGCACTTACTTCTCATTTGTTTACACATTTTTAAAAATCCTTCTAGGGCAGTAGAATAAATTTGGGCATGAGAAGAGTCTTAACTGCCACTTTGTCTTCTGTTAATTCATTTACTAATCAATCGAGACTCACAGCCCATGTGCTACAATTTTGTTCCCTAAACATTTGAAGTTCAAAATTAGAGTAGTTGTACTACTTCAGCAACCAACGTGCAAATCTATCTTCCACATTCAAATGATCTCTATTCCAGGGGTCCCTGCTGGCCTCCGCCCCACCCTCTTCTCATTTCTCAACACTAACAGTGGTCTGACAGTGATGGACTCCATGGGGGCGGGGCGGAGGGGCACGCTGATGACTGCCATTAGGCAACTGTTAGCCTTTTAAGTCCCAGAATAAACGCCATTTTATCACTCAGGAACAGACGGCAAATAAGGACCACAAGAGGCGACATGGCTTGTACACACACAAGCCGGGCCGCAGCAAACAAAAGAAGAATTCAACTCCTGTTTGTTCCTTTACCACATTGCAAATCTCTTTGGATGTAGTGTTTTTGTGATTCATTTAGCAGTGGATAAAAAGTTTTGTCGAGGAAGGAAATTGGAGGCAGCAATGGATATTCTTGCTTTTGAACAAAAGCCTATGTTGTCATGAAAAGGCTGTGGTCAGTCGTGAATGGTGTAAGTCCTTAGGAAGAATGGGCTACTGTGGCTTACGTTCTGAATGGCAGAACCTGCTCTTGATCTAAACCTTAAGCCTGAAACCTGTTTCGAAATACAGATCCAGACCCCGCCGCCCTCCCCTTCCCCTCCCTAAGTCTCTCGCCTCGACGCGAGCGATGGAGTGATACGCATCTAACAGGCAGGAAATTCCTCCAATGTAAAGGCCTGCCTGGGCTTCCTGCTTCAGCGAGGTTCTCCTCTTTGCCTCTGTTACATTCAAACACCGACACTCACACACACTCAAATCCCAAGTCCCTCTCCTCTGTGTGCTGCGTAACACTGCAGAAAGAGGAAGGGCGGTGAGGTGTTGCTGATCGCTCCAGCCAGGCATTGCGCAGTGGACGACAGATTTGTCATGAAGGAGTGGAAGTCCTGAGTTGGCCGGCGCTGCTGAGTGGACTGTCCATTGTTTTCAACACAAGCTCTTAGCAACATAGCGGCTGAGTAAATCATGTGATTGTTTCAGATTGAGAAATCATCCCAGTGTCCCCTTACAAGGCAAACAATATTGTTTCTACATTTCTGTACCATCTCTCTGTCTCTGTGGTGGAGCGTTTACTGTTGGCCCAGACAAATTGAGGCAACGTGTGTGTGGAGCGAGACGATCCAAACAGTGTCCATTGTTCATGTTACCTTGTTAAAACAGCTACAAAACACCTGAAAATGAGCAGTTCTGTTTTATGTACATCCGCTAATCGGTCTCAGGGAGGTGGGTAGTAAAGCAGCAGTGTGCAAGTCGCTGGGGGAACACGACCCGGCTGTCGGCTCCACCAGGTTCATTCCACACTCCATAACACACATAAGTATCCCCAAACACCAACTCTGACCCGGCTGCATTTACCACACATGTCTATCAGGCATCACTACATGCTTCACGCCGTGTTTAGTATCTGTGTCCTGCTATGCCGAACATGTTTGCATAAAAATTTTTAAGGGTGACGTAAAATGCTTGACATCATTTGACGAGAGGTCACTGAGGCACTGAGTGGCCAGGCTGACAAAAAAAAAAAAAAAAAAAAAGACTAAAACCACAAGATTCAATCGTTATGCTACAAAATGTAGCACACTGTGGGCTAATAGGATAAATCCTGTTTTGAATTCCTGAATCAACACTGAAACATTGTATAACTTAGTCCGGGGTGTTAGAGGATCACAGGTGATATTTGTAGGTTAAGATGGTGACAAAACTGTAAATGTGCGATGAACCACAGAGGATGTGACTCCCGAAAGAGGTCAGAGCACTTTCATTGTGAAAACATACCAACAGGAATGTTTGTTGAATGTTGGAATGGACACATGCTGCCATTGAACAAGACATGTCTGCCCAGCGAGCCGACTGCTTCTGCATTCAGGTCCCGTGTGAAGGGTGTCGTGTTTTATTTGCATGGCCTATTTGTCTCTCAGAATAATGTGTGCCCCCTGACCCCCTCCTGTGTTTTCCTATTGCAGGGGGCGTGCCGCGAGGCCTTGGAGGGAAGGAATGTGGCTGTAAAGAGTGTGTGTGTATCTGGTGGTACAGCAGGAGAGGGCAGTGAATCAGTGTGTGACCACTGGAGAGCCGCGGGGTATTGTTTCACACGCACACAAATACACACACACACACACACACACACACACACACACACACACACACACACATATACATACACCAGCCTGATCTCATGGCACGGTCGTGATATAGTAGCGAAAACTTAATTTATAGAGTCATGTACATGGATATGAGTTGTCCATTTTTTTCATGACAGTCAGCATGACTTTCAAAGTAATGTCTTTCAATTGTAAGTTTACTTTCCTTTTAGCATGATTAACTTTCCTTCAGCAGATCCGAGTTTTAGTCTGTTCATTTCCCGTTATTTTACACAGGATTAACGTTTTCTAATGTTAACCATGACCTTTCCCAACCTTAACCAAGTTAAGCATGCAGCTACCTGAATTTAGCTGAAGGAAAAACCATGTTTATGGACACAAATTAAAATTGTGTTCATGCACATTAGTTTACACAAGAAAGTACAATTCATGTCCATTAAATTTTGTGTCTGTGCACAAACTGCCGTGAGACTGTGTTGTGCACACATACACGCATGCCCATAGACACACACTCCCTCCAATTTGCCACTGTGGCTTTCCCACACCCACTCCCTTGGTCGTTCATGTTTGACACAATGCATATGGAAACACAGACTCACCCAGCTTCCCATGGCAAAAGAAAATCTGTCCTTGAAGTGAAAATAGTTACATAAATATAGATATGTAGCTGTTTTTGGTCATAGACGTAAACATAAACATAAACTCATGCTCTCACATGACTTTTGGTTTGTGTTTGTGTTATGGAAATAGCATGACCAAGAATCCATTAGTCTGTTGCAAGTTTAAGCATAAATCTCCTCTGCAATCTGTGTGCGTCTTGTAATGGAACCAGACAAGAGTCTTCACCAGTTGTATTGTCACTCGAGACATCTCATTATAATAAATAAATGATGGCACCAATGAAGACGACACACTTGACTCTTCATGAGGGGAATGGCGACACATATTTCCTCCATGGACAAAGACACTTCTAGAAGAGATTGGAACAACAGTAATGGTTGCTGGAGAAAACAAAAGCTTCCTGTAATGTTTCCTCTCTGCTGCTGGCAGTATAAAACAGATTACCATTGGAGCTACATTTTTAAGCTTATACAGGACTTTTGGTCTCTAAAGCTCGCAATCTGTCATGTGCCATATACACCCGGATTACAGACACATTACAGACACATTTAAGAGTAATTTCCTGCATGTTTCTTGCTAATGTGTTCAAGTTGCCTCTTCCTTCCTGAGGCCAAATCTGTCATCAGGTGGAAGTTCACATTTATCAGATAGATTTTCATCAAGTGAGGCAGGGTCATTCAGTATAGCCATTTAGAAAAAAAAATATATTGTAAAAATGTAATACAAACTATTTAACATGTTCTGAGAAATGTGACTCACCCATTACAAATTGTTATTATTCCTGCCCTGTCACACATCTTACTATTTCCTGGTGTATTGTGTTTAATGTCCTGTCCAGACTATGCTGTGCAGTGCAGGGCTGAACCCTGCGGGGAACTTAGAAGAATGTGCCGTACTTCACCTTAGTGTCACCTTCTGTAAACATTAAAAACAATGTTTGGGATGGTGAGTCACAATATCCTATTAAAACGTTACACCTTCCCTGTTATTCGCCATAATCTGGCTTGCTCCTCCTTATAAGTCAATGTTGATGTTAATGCTGTCCAGACCACCAAGGTGTCATGCCGACTCACACAGCCTTATATAGAAGCCATTGGAGGTTTGTGATCAGTGCTGTTAGAGAATCTGCCAGAGGGGATTGCTGGTGTGAACCGACATGCAGAGTGGGATTCTGTCATCCCGCTAATGTACAAGGCACACGGAGGTCACATCCCACGGTGGGCTGGGAAATTGTTTAGAAATGGCTGATACCCTTCCCTTGTTGGGGCAAGCAGAGGCGCAGGATGAGGGGTCCTGGGAATGATTGGCGTGTTAATATCTGTTTGTTTTGGGGTGAGTCTGAGTCAGAGGACACCTAGCATGTAGCATGTCCCATGTCAGGATAAGGTTACACCCCAAACAAACCGAAGCATGGTCACAAGCAAACAGTGCCGGGGTAAATGAAGTGTCCTCTCTAATGAAAGGGTCCAGGGTCAGCGGCATTGTAAGGGTTCAACTCCAGACTTTTTCCTCCACTTGAAATCTGACACATCCTCAGCTTTAATAACATGGATCATGTTGTACATGTTCCTCAAACATCTAAACCAAATTTCTACCTGTTTTCAGGGCTGCATAGCCCACCCTTTGTGCTTTGGACTTATAATCAGACATTTTGTGTAACAAGGCAAGAAGAACATGTACAGCCCAAACTGCTCCTGACTGAAATTCAAATAATCGTCGGCAGATGAGAAAACAAGAATCCACTTAGGCTTTCTTTACCTGAGCAGGGACTATAGCTCTGGGACATTTCCATGGAAAAACTTTTAGTGGGCCTTTTAGTTTCTGGACAATCGTTAATACTGAATCCGCTACAGCTTGTAATACTACTCTCCTGGCTGTAAGAAATCCATAATTCAAACAGCCTGCTTGGGACTAAAAATATCTCCTTGCTCTTGCTTTCCATTTTCCTCAGGACAGGCAGGTTTATCCAAACAGGTCACAAGCTAACCAGAACCTCTCTCACCTCTGTGTAGACTAATTCTGAATATCATATTGATTGGGTGTCCTTGGTATATTTTTTCAGGGAGCACACACAGCACTGGCGGGACAGTGTGTTGTCCCCGCAGCCCGTGCACTGCAGACGTCCAGTCCCAGTCTTCCTGCTTTTGTGTTGAGGAATGTTGTGTTTTGGTGCTGCTAATGTACCGCCAGCCCTTCAAAGGAAAATGGGCTCCTATCGCAACTGACTTACCATCTCATGTTGTGAGGGCAAATGTGTTGACGTCTCCAAAGCAAAACAGGCTTGTGTCGTGGGACACTCACGGAATTCTCAGTCTGAGCCAGAATGGATGCTGCAGAGTCCGTCATTATATAGCATGGAAAATCATTATAATAACCCATATGTTACATCAATCTGGTATTAGAGGTATAAGAGCTATAATTGTATTTTAACTCATTATATTAACAGCGTTGAAACATGACATGCATTTCCCTGACCGCATAATCATGACAGGCATAACAGCTGATCCTAATGTAATGTAGCACAGCTGAAGGGCTAGCGAAGGACCACCTACGTGCTGCAGCAGCGGCAGTGGCACTCCTGTGGGGAAAATGACAAAATATACATGTTTGACCAACAGCACTTCAGCTCCTATTCCACTAATAACAAATTTCAGCAGTGGAACTCCCATTTACAAAACAACAGGAAAACATGTTTTCTTGCCAGTGGCTCTCATCCCAAAAAAATTCAACCCAGGAGATGGACCACACTTTTTTTTTTCTTTTTTTTTTTTAAATTTGGGACAGAGCAACCTTAAAGAAGACTGCACTACAAGTTGAAAGTACCTTGGTTGGTGATAGAGAAGTGTTTTGATATGCGCTTTGCCCGGTACACACCCAGACAGCTGGAGGAGCTAATGAGCTCATCTTTTCCTTTGGATTTTGACGTCTGTGTCACTGACACACCAATGCAATCGTGACCCATTTTGTCCATTTCTGCTCTCAGTTTGGTCATGACCTTTCTTCCCTCTATTATCCTTTTCTGTAACTCTACTGCAGACTATACAACACAGAGGCTGCTCTATTAAAAAAAAAAATTAAATTAAAATACAAAAATAAAGTAAATCAGTATAAATTAAAATAAAATATACGTGGCTTTAAATCTGGGAGAAGCTTCCAGGGGGTCCATATGAGAAAAATGAGAAAGTTTACTGACTACAAGCTGTTGCAATTAAAAAATGAGAGTGATTATGTTAGCATTATGTTTAAATCTCATCACTTTGAATCTATTTGTCAGTATTCAAGTATGATATATAATTTAATACCTAACAGAAACTAAACTACATGTTCATATCAGAGGCACTAGGGCAAAATCACTCCACATGGGAACCTGTGGCCTCATGAAAGTCAACTTGGGGCTCCAGATTATGATGAAGTTTAAACCCCCCCTGTGCTAGACCATTCAGGAAGTGACACCACTGTTCTGAACACTGATTCATCTCCCCCGTCTAGCACCACCTGGGGAATAAATGTCTCACCCGAAGGAGGAATTGACCATTCATGGCAATACCTATCATATGAAGCCTGTGGAGCATAAACACCAATACCTAATGTTTGTGCTAAAATGCTGATTCATTCTCACTAATGAAGCCCCTTGAGAGCGACTTTGCAGTCGATGCCTTGTGACTCAACCCGACTTCAAGTACGATTCTAAATAAGGCAGTGTGTTGCTCTGTACGGTTTATCAGTGCACTTCCTAGTCACTTAGCACTCACTGTTCCTGCTCATGACCTGGCATCCATGCCGGCAGAGAGAGAGAGACTGAAGTGGAGCCTCTGTTCTCGCTTGCTGGATGCCTCACACATGACCAGTATGCTACTCTCCGGGCAATAAAAGAAAGAAGAGAGAGAACAGAAGTGTGAGGCAAAGGCCTGAGGAGGAGAGGAGAGGAGAGGAATAGCCGTGGAAGAGGGAAATGGCAGTGGCAGAGAGGCTAAAAGGCATGGACGTCTTAAGCAAATATCTGAGTCACAAAATTCTGATTACGAATCATCTGATGCAACGTCTTAAATTAAACACATACTCAAATTCTTCTCTCCCTCCTCCTATTTCAGACATATTTTCTCGAGTAAACCACTGTACCACCATGCTCAAAGCTTCCCATTTCCCCCACTTTCATGTTTCTCTGCTACATTCCTAATGTCAAAATCTTGATATAATGTCAGTGAGTTCAGTGAATACATTAGGTGCACGTCTTTGAGGTCGCACTCTTGCACGGTTGCGTATTTATGGACGTGAATGTCCATCGAGCCAAATCAAAAGTTAAAGTTGAAGAAGCAGATTATTTTCACACTTGCAGGGAGGTTTGATTTCAAAGAATTATCTCATTTAAGTGCTATGCTGGCTGCCCTCCTATCTGTCACTAATGCTCATCTTGCCAGTGGATGGAGCAATCTAAGATTAAAAAAAAAAAAAAAAAAATCTGAGAAACACTCCCATCTCAGCGGAACTGGCTTTTGTAGGGCAAAGTAACAGATAAGAGTTGACTGCCCAAGTGAGGCCTTACAGCCGCATGTAAAATTTCCTTCTTCCCACTTTCTTTTTCTTTCTTTCTTTCTTTCTTTCTTTCTTTCCTTACTCTTTCTCCTACTTGACTTACACTTCCCTCCTCCTCCTCCTCCTCCTCCTCGTCTCCCCCTCACTCCTCCAATGGTTCCCTCTGGAGCTGTGCAGTGAAAACCTCACTCGTCATGCGCCGTGGGTCTGGTTTCTATTAGTGATTTGGCGCAGGCCTGTGCGTGCGTTCTGCCTAGGTACGGGAGCTGTTAAGGCAGAGATTTGCCTTTTACAACGTAGCCCCTGTCCCTCTGCCTGCCTCTCTCATTTTGTCTCACGTACACACACACTGATATATATACCCACCATGACCCCTTCACTTCCCACCCCCGCCACCAAGGGGACTGGAACAACCCGGAACATTTGAGTCCCCCGGTCAGCTTTGTGTGTGTTAACACTTTGGTTTCCATGGGTAACAAGGAGGGCTGGGTTCCCTGAAGGATCCCTGAGGAGCTGCCATCATGGGCGCGTCCGGCTGCGATGCGTGGACACAGCTCTGCACATCATAGTGTGGCCAAATGACAGCCGCCAAGGAGTTGAGCAAGTCTGGGAAGAACCTCCTCGTTGTCTTGTAATAACCCATCCGATGTGAACGCCGGTGACCTCAGATTGAGCCGAGGGCCAGATGAACGGAAATAGTACCGGTGTGATGGGAGGATCAGACAGAATGTTGGACGGGGCTGTGAGGAGTGGTGAGAAAAATTATCATCTGGATTCGGAAATAATTACACAGACCTTGTGAGAATCAAAGTTGCTGGTGCCGGTCCAAATGCGGAGAGTGATTTATGCGAGCGTGTGTACTGCTTTTCACCAGCGCACAATGAGGCTTTCACATCCACTGGTATATCCTGATAATTTACAAGACAGAAGAGTTTCATCAGTGCCTTCTTCAGTGATCAATGCCCTGGCAGACTGATGCAGAGCCAGAGCTTTGATTTTGTCAGCTTGCTCAGATTTGAGTTCAGCCTGCTTTAAACGTTCCCGTGCCCGCTGCTTTATGCTGTAATTGCTTCCATGTTTCTCAGTTGTGGTGCGGCCTGCACTGATGATGTTACTGAGAGGTGGAGAGGAGAGTTTTTTGGATGAGGGCAGCAGAGACTGGCTGGGTGGGGTCATTTACTGGCTGTGGATCGCCCATTCTGTCAGCTGAGAGTCCTGCACGTCCATGACACTGCTATGGAGACCTCTGTGTGTGTGTGTGCTGTATGAGTAAGGCTTTCCCTTGCTCATAATGTACTGTTTCCATGGCAGTCATGTGGGGTGTCCTTAAATCTTGAACCACAACCTCCTACAGCCAATTAAATTCACCACAAACTTAGCAAAAAAGGAATGTGACGAATTCAATGTATAAGTGAGTTTGTTACAGGTTCTGCTGTTTGCTGCGAGAGTCTTTCAGATGCGAATGGGAGATATTTTTATTCGAAACACATTGGGAGGGATTTAGAAAGTATCAAACTTCCAGTTACAGAGCTTTCTAGTTCTTTTTTTTTAAATCCCTGGAAACTCTACACAGGCATTTTAAGATTGTTTTGATTCATTAACACATGTTGGCCAGCCTAGATGTTGTAGAATATCAAGGGGCAGATGAGGACGGGCACAGAGACCCTCACACAGAGACCAAATCAGACGCAAAGCTAGATATTGTCAGATAGACAGATTGAACTCGGTGTCCAGACAGCAGCCAGGTGTTGTGGAGGCTCTGCACCCTGACAGCAGGTGAGGCGGCCGTCTGACCTCTGTCTGCCAGGTGTGCCTGTTTCTCTGAAGATCTCCTTTGATAGCAGCAGATACGAGGTGATACCAGGACAAACATGTGCAGGCGCGGTGGAGCCTTTTCATGAGCTGAATGACTGGCCTGATATCAATCCCCACTCTCATGCCACATCACACAGAAACTGCAGCATTACAATACTGATGATCAGGCAGCTACAGCTGGAGCGGCAACAAGGAACTTCATGAGAGAACAACAACCAATTGTTCCCCCCTTCCGGGGATCTGGAGCGTCTTCATTCATTAGCATGCCACATTTATCTGATTGTGGCCTGCACTTTCTCTACTTGTTTACCACATAACAGGAAACATGCACAGTTTGTCTCTTAATAACACAACTGAATGCATTGTTAATCAAGTTTGAGCAATGAGCAGTTCCTCACAATGAGGACTTGTTTCAGTCCAGAGGTGCAGGGTCTTGATTTTGGCCCCAGTCTCTGACTCAGTCCTCTCCTACTGGCTTCCACTGTCTGAGGGTGAACATCTATAGCCATGCAGGGAAACAGATGTCTGTTTAGCACCAGTGACACAACACCCACATAGTACTGTGCTGACTAAGTGTCTGTGTGTGTGTGAGGTGACAGTTTCCGATATGATTGCTGTGAAAAAGGAAAAGGAAACTACAATATATACAAAACTCATATGCTTGTTTGAACTAAATACCCACTACACTTAGAATTACTAGTGTATACATTACAGCAATTAGTGATTATTTTCATTATTTATTAATTCATGTTCAATGTCCTCTTCTCTGTTTATTACCATTAATGTTTCTTATTGTTTCTTATAATGTTTCTTATTATAAATATCTATAGATCTATCTATAGATATTTATAAGATAGATAGATAGATAGATAGATAGATAGATAGATATGTATGCAACATCTGTGCAGCATCTGAGAACCTGTAACCAGCAAATATTTAGGATTTCCTACTTAAGAAATGTCTAAAACTATTACTCATTTATCAAAATTATGATCAATTAATATTCTGCCAACTAATTAATTTCTTTAATCTTTTCAGCACCACTGTGGATTACAATATCAATGCCCTCAGTTTTCAGGTGGCCAGCTGCAGCCACAGTGCATCCATAACCTGACTGTGGGGAAAGAGTAAATCTTCTTACTGGAACAATTGAGGGGCAAAGACATTTTGTGTAACAATGTGCAATAATACCTTTTTATGAGTTATATGAGGCAACTTCGTTGCAAAATGTAGCAATGTACCACAAAGTACACTGCAGTGCAGTACAATATGGGGACAATGTATGCTGTCAAAAAGACAATAGAATAGTCCTGGAACACCATGACTGTGTTCTCAAACAATAAACCCCAAAAAAGCACAATCATGCTGAAAATTAGTGTGTGTTCTATGTAGTCTTTCCGATAATGAGGCCGCAAGGAGTCAGGCAGAGGTTACAGCTCTCACATCTCGTAGTATCCTTTCTGTTAACCCATTTTGAGTGACTTTAATTTGAGTGGTTTGGTCATCAAACAGCATTCACAAACAATGAAATTGTTACGCTTTTTAAATTGAATTACTTTAAGTTTTGCCTTTGAGGAGGGCTCATTTCTGTATCAATACTCCAGAGAAAAGAGAAATAGCAATGTCATACATTGGTCTGTATTTTTAACATAGCAGTCTCCAACTAAGCTCCACCATTTTTTCATCTCACTTTATAATGCATTTAGTGCAGTCCATTACTCTCTGGAATCTACTCGTCTGAATCTCTTTTATCCCCCTTCAAAGTCCTCCAAAGGAAAATAAAGTTGCAGACTGACAATGACTGCAGCATTCACACCAGATGCCAAAAGGTCGAGAAGTGTTTTGAATTAACTATAGAAATATTATCCCTCTGCAGTTTTCACATGCATTATGCTATCATCCAAGCCCCAGTGTCACTTCAAGAGGCACACAAATACCTCTTTGGTTCTTTAAGGGTTAATTAATGACTTATGTAAACAAATAAATGAATATACATGACATTATACCGCTGAGAAAAAGTGTCCTGTTGCTCAAAATGGGTTTGTGGAAATAGATGCCAGCACAAATGTACCAAAATGCATCTCCATTTGACACACACATCTCTGCAGCTTGTTGCTTCCCTTGAATCAGCTCAAATTTGCCTCATATGGCTAACTATAAGAGCAATGGAACATTACTGTCAGCGTTTCCGGTGTAAGAAACAATCTCTACCCAGACCCAGTAGCCTTGCACACGCCGCCCTTCAAGGTTCCCGCAGCCTCCTCCCCATGCAAGAGCACCCATGCCGGGGTGAGGCACTGGGAACTGTCATTAACACAGCATGGAACTCTAACTTACCCTGTTCTCTAATTGGGACACACCCTGCACCAACGCTGATTTAAAGACAAGGGTTAGAGGCAAGAGTGCCTACAGCTCCTGCAGCCATATATCATCTCTCCTTGTGCTAACCTCTGTCTCTGTCCGCTTCCCGTTACTCCTCCTCGCTCTGCTTCCCCACCCTCTTCGGCTCGGCTCAGCTCTTCTTCCATTACTCCCCCTCACCTCTGTGTACTCTCATTTGCTGTTTTCCCAAATATTTCCTAACATTTGTTCCATAAATGGCAAGGTGTCAATCCAGGATTCCACAGGCTAAGTAAAACAGATCAGAGGATCCGTGCCTGAAGCAAAACACCATTAAGAAGCCCACAAGTAAACATTACCACAATAAATATCAATCAGTTCCTCATAAGAGTTAGCCTCTTGATGACAAAGAAGGAAAACACAGAAGTAATGAATGAGGAGCAGCTGTTCGTCCAAACCCAACAAAGGCACCTCTCTGACTCACTACTTTTTTTTTCCATTCCCAAACCCCCTAATCAGTGAAAAGAAAGGTTCAGTGGGGAGAAAAGACCTTCAGGTGGTTCAACAAAGAGTGCGTTGATTCACCTGCCTGTTGCTGGTGAGGGAAGCTGTGATTAGAAAATGGCTGGGCGACGACCTCCCCTCCCTGGGTGAGCGGACACACTCTGCAGGGGCCTAATGAAGGGGCCAGCATGTAGAGGAGGGCCTCCAGGGTCAGAGTCTGATGTTAAGGGAGAAACTGCAGAACCCTCTAATCTGGTGACACCCAGCACAAGGTGCAGCAGGGTGGACACGTGTGTGCGTGAGTGTGTGTGTCTGAACATATCATTTACCCATAGCGCCTGCCAAGAGCAGCTCAAAAAGAGCACATTACTAGCGCAACAGTGGAAAAAAAAAGTTTCTGTTAAAGATATGAAGTTGGGGAATACAGGGATTACCCATTAGCTCACTGGGACGTCTGCCATGGAGTCTGGTGAGAGAAGAGGGTGGGAATGAAATGAGAGTACGTCCGCTCGCCTAGCCAAAACATCCCTGAGAAGTCCGTGCCCAGCTCCTAAAGATCCAAATTCCTCAAATCCTCCAACACTAAATGGATGCAGGCAAAGGTGGTTACACTTTGTTGTGCCAGGAAGGGGACACTAATTGGATCCATTTTAAGCCTTTTACTTAAAGATGGTTTTCAACGCTCATGGCCACACAAGCTCAAGGAAACAGGTAGCCACTTCCCAACAGAAATACTGGCTTGTGGGAAAAGATAGCTGAACCAAACAGAGAGTGAAATGAGGCGGATCAGGTCATATCCTAATCATTAACCATCTAGTAGCCCTCCAGTTCGTGTTCCTTCTACAAGAATTTATGGCTGTTTGAATTCCTCATCTCTCTCTCCCCTGGAGCTTAATCCCAGGGAGGGCGTTTTGGGTTACTATTGAAATATTTTATCGGCTCCCAGGATGCAGCCTGACATGGGAGTTGTGTAAATCTGCACAGAGATCTGAGAGGAGTCCTCTGATGTTTTTCAGGAACGCCTCGTCGGTCTCAGCTAACTCTTAAAACCCAGACAAATGAAGACCCCTGGTAACCACATTTCTATGTGATCCCGCCTTGAGGCCCGCTGAGAAAGACATCGCATGTCACGGAAGTGTCGGACCATAACATGTTCACCAGAAGCAGCTGGGAGTGTCTGCTCATTAAAGGAAGGAGAAGGCGATCAAGAGAGACATCTCAGTGTTGTGACCTTCTAATTCTTCCCCTCTCTAAGAGTTTAAACCACTAAGGTGACCCTGCATGCCAGTACTGACATCGTCTTGATCCTGCAGATACTGACACCAGCAACATCTTCAATATCGATATAAAGACTTAAAAACTGATGTGTATATGTATTTTTTCCTTTTGCAAGAAAATAATTTTGAAACATCAAAGTTTCTCTAAAAAGTGAAGGAGGTCAGCCGAAACCAATTCTGCATTCCAGGGCATTATTGAGATTAACCTCATGCTCATATAGTTGAACTGACCTTGTCATCTTATCAGTTATTGATTACTAAAACTTGTAGCCTCACACAAATTCATAGATACAGACCAGAGCCCTAAAAAGCCAAACTGTGAATGACCTCACATTACTTCCCTTCGTCCACAACAGTGAACTGAGGGGATGATGTTCACTGTCCATGCTAACTGTTTATTCTTAAAGCAGAGCCTTGGATACTTAGATTCTCTCTGAGGGGGTCCCATTTCCTCTAAAACCCTTGAGAGCAGCTATAAATAATCTTCTGAGGTCACCCCCTAACATGTAATTAATTTTCAGCAGCGGTTCCCTGGTGAAGAGGGGCTGGAGTGTTATGACAACCCCCTCCATCAAGCCCTTCACCTGTTGGACTCTGCTATGCCTGTTTTCCCAGCAGTAACCTGAGACGAGACCCAGCGTCCTGGCACTCACGGGCACCAGTAAGATACCAGACAAAGGAGGATTAAGAGCGCTTGTAAATACCAAACCCCCCTTACATTTTGTTTTACCCCACTTTTTTAATGCTTTGCACCACTTAGGAGCTATTATGTGATTTCAAAACTAGAGTTATCCATCAACCCTCCATCCCACCTTCCAAAACCAATAATATATTCATAGATGGAAACTCCTGATCCCCCTCTCCAAAACAGGAACCTGGCTGCAAGCCCCCAGTGGTAATTCTCCAAAAACAAGCCACTATGAAACAGGAGTGTGAAATTGTGATTACCTCGCTGAATTCGAGGCATTAACAAGAAATCAGAGATGCGAGAAATTCCATTTATATTGTCTTTTCACTTTTGAGTAGGGGCCACCTACTCAAAACACAGGATCACATGCTCCTTAAAGCTGACAAGTTTCTTATCAGCGTCCAACAAAACTACACCTGCAGCCTTAAGCATTACAATTCCCCAACTCCACCCTTTCAAATTATTCCACAACTGGAAAGTGCACCCCTCTCATGTGCCAAAAGGCCTGCGTCTACATACATGTTTCCATGTCACTGAGAGAAATTACGGAGGGGGGGGAAAAGCGTAGTCCAGCGAGCACAGTATGTGGAAACTCTTAGCTGTGGAGACAACAGGGCAATACATTGTTTTTACAGGTAGACTCGTACACCCCTCCCTTTTGCAACAGGAAATCATGTCATTTGGGTACAACAGTCATCATTTAAGACGGCTACTGAAAGCTGAATCACTGCAAACATCAGCACATGCAGCTTGGCCCCTGCTATGACTGCCACAGCTGGACCAACAAGAGAGAAAAACAAAAGGACTGTAAGAATATGGCACTAATTAGGTTTGTTCCTGCCATGATGGGGAGGGGGGGTTGACATTTGCCACGAGCAGGGACTTTTACATGATTCACTTAATTGTCCATTGGGGAACGGGGTGCACGGACAGGAAGTTATTCTGCTTCCTTTCCCAGATTCGCAAAATCCCACATTCCTCGCAACCACACCACTTGGACGACACAAAACTCTGCAAAGTCACTGGACACAGCAAAAGTGAAATACCTGCTTTGACATCACTGAGTGACATGCAGCTGCAAAGTTTAAATTTTAGTCTGTAGGGAGCAGCGCAATGATACGTTTCTGGAAACAGATGCAGGGCTTAATTTTAAAATGTGGGAAAAATAAGCCCATGATTAAGGCTGTTTACAAGCCATTAGCAGATTTGCACTTTGTAAAACTATGAGTGTTGTCTTTCTCCTTGTCTTTCTACTGTATTTACAAGGAAAGTTAACTTCCTTGGAATCAAACCACAGCTGAACACACTTCCACATGCAAATTTATTTTTATGAGATTAAAGAGATAACCCTATACAAGAATAAGTGGAAATAGTGATTACCAGGAGATCAAGCAGAAAAAGCAATGACGACGCTTTCCTGAATGATAACTCAAGCAATTGTGATGTTTCTGACGAATTTACAACAATTACGCACTGGAGGCTGATGTGCAACAGCTTTATCTTCCCGGCAAATGAATCCCATTGTTCATACAAAGTCTGCTGAATTTTGTTTTGGCAGACAGTGATCTGCTAGGTTTATGTAGCCAAGGGCTGAGAGTATAATAACTGAAATGGACAGAAATAACCCACAGGAAGGACCTGTATAACACATCTGGCTTCATCATCCTGTGACACGATGTACTCACGGTGTGACTGTCATTTCCAAAGTCAAGTCTTTTTTCCCATGCAAGCTTCCTTGCCACATCCTGAACATTCACAAGTACACGCTCACACTGAGGATTTCCAGATGAGTCAGCTATCGTAGGAAATACTCCCAGTCACATAAAGAGTCATCTTCACATGTACATATCTTTTCTGGCTTCCTTACAATGTGCAGCTCTTCCCAGGTTTATCTCATCCTACACTGGAGGCTGGCCAAAGTAGAGAAGAGGGAATAAGACGATTAATGGAAACCTAGGCAACTCCTTCCATATTTCACACTCCTGCTCTACTGGTACATCCCAGAAGAAAGCACAAAACACAGAGGAAAGTGTTTCCGTAGGTGATGACACTATGCACTGTAAGGAATATGACTGACCGAGTTAGCACTAGGATGACAATTAAAAATATGACAGGCTGACACTGAAGCCAAGACTGTTGCTTTAATTACGTTTTCATTGTGCACATAGTAATGCAATATTGCAACGGTGTGTCTGTAATAACATAACGTTACCACACTAGGGGGATGATATCACAACCTATCCATCAGCATCAGTGCTCAAGTTTGCCACCTTTGATCCCTCAACACCATCCACTGTGATTCTTTACAAGCCATTTGATACATTAAAAAAAAAGAGAGCGAAGGGATTACAAAGAAAATCCCAAATAAGTAAAGACAGCGTAACATCAAAAAATTACTCACAGCTTTGGCCAAATCAAAAACAGCCATCATAAAAGACATGCTGTGTGTTTACATTAATCAAAAGCTTCATCATAGCCGTAAGAGCCAGACACAATATGCAGAACTTTGCAGCTTCCACTTTCCCCAGATAGCTTTGAAATGAAGTCACTTCTTCTCTCTCCTTGTGTTAGATAGAAAACATTCAGATGAGGTTATCCCCTGGTTGTTGTAAAGGCACTATGTAACCGTACAGACATTCCAACTTCCACCTCATGGAGGGCTGGGAACGGAGCCAAATGCTTAGCTAATGGGATGGTTTTCATTACAGAAATTAATGGAAAACTAGAACAGTAAAAAAGTAACAACATGCATGATTAACAAAAATGACAAGGGAGCATGTAGGGAACAAGGCGACATGCCACCTTTTTGTATCTCCCATACTGTGTGGCGTCTTGGAGCCTGTTGTGAGGGAGCTGGGATGTAAAGATGACAAAGATGTCCTTGGAGACCAGCAGGCAAAGCGAGAGCCGCCATATTTCACACAGCTGCGGACACACAGCTGTTTTTCTGGTTCTGCTGGGAGTAGCTTGGCGATGTTGTCATGCTTTGCTTTCGTTTAGTTCACTTTCTGCTTGTTCTGGCAGTGCCATCTCATACCCTGGGGTTGATGACATAATTGAAATCTTCTGGTTGCAGCCGTGTGGTGGCCAAGTTGAAACCTATTTCAACGCTGGACCACGTTCCGTCCCGACGTCACCATGTCAACCATCACAGATGAGTCATAGACAACTGAATATTCATTTCAGGTGTGCACGCACGGCACAGTTCAAATTGTGCATGTTTATAGTGATGCTACTGACTGTCATGTACTGTCTGGGGATAGAAACGTGTACACGAGTGTGAGCAGACTGATTCTACAGTGAAATTTATTTCTCATCTGTTGTGCATTACATCCTCCAGCGATTTGGCTGGAAAGCTGAACTATCCTTATAACAGGCCTATATATCAGAGATCCCTGAATATGATAAACATTGGATGTGAATACTACATATATTAGCCAAGTGGCTTTAATGGTACTAAAGTCGCCGGATCAGATGTTAAGACAAATTCAGGGTAAGGTACTGATGGAATTATGATTTCACTGACAGGCCTAAAGAAGCAAGCAGAGGAGAGGCTTGAACAACCGTATAGCAGGTTTTTTTCCGCAGACTAACAAGGTACACCTCAGTGGACCATATAACTTATGCGTTTTGCATTCATCTTTACTGCATACGGTGGGTTTCCTTCCTCCGGGTGTCTTGGGAGGCCATTTGAATTGCGCAGACAGAGTGAACTTTACACCAGAGGCTCTGGATTTTCTTGCTCAGTTCAACCAGCATGTGAAGACCGGAGCAGACAAAGTGAAAATACCATGGGCCAGTTTTATGAATAGTGCCATTTAAGGGGGATTGGGCTTGGCGAAGGGCTAATGATGGCATAGCACTGGCGTCACAGAGAGAGAGAGAGAGAGAGAAAGAGAGAAAGAGCATTCTTTCCAGGCGCTGGAGCAGGGCTTCCAGACTAGTAGACTGGAGTGGAGTGGTGTGGCAACTTTCCATGCTCACTTAAGTTTCTCCTGATGCCCAGTCGCTCTCCAGTGCTCTGTCCATTAACAACAGCAGACTGAAGCCCAGTAAAGTAAAGTTGGTGATTTCCTATATCTAGAGGGCTGGTTATCATATTTAGGTTGTGGAAGTCATGCCACCCAACATTTCCCTGATTATGATAGTTTTTTCATCCCTTTCCACAGTCTTTCCACAGGCTTGTGACTGGCTCCATCATCAGCACTGACACTATCAGGCCTGGCTGCGTTCTTCCGGCCATTGGTAAGGTCAAACAATAGATAGACATGGGCCGGAAAGGCTAAACAGATGATGCATAGTTCTCAGAGATGTGGCCTGTTGCCACAATTGTTCCAGAGGTTCCAGAGGTAGTTTGTGTCTGCATAGTTGTGTGTGTGTGTGTGTGTGTGTGTGTGTGTGTGTGTGGTCTTGCAAATTCTCTGTCTGTTGGGCACACATACGAACACACACACTCTGGCACAGGGAGGGATGGGAATTTTAATCAAGACAATTTCTGGTTTAGCCTGGTGATTAGACATGTCAGTAAAACAATATGCTTAGATACTTTTGAAAAAGTTACACAATCCCTGATGTGACTTTCTTATTTGTACATGGGCACTGGTGTTTGCTTTGTTGGATGAAGGGAAGCAAATGTCAAAACAGTGTGTCTGCATCCTGATCCCAGAACAGAGACCTCAGCGCTGTGTGGGTTACATTGGCAAAAAAAAAAAAAAAAAAATCACTCATAGGAAGCCACTGCTGGCTGAGGCGCACGGGGAATAGAGGGGAGACATTGTGTCACTTTACCCAGCTAGCCACTTCCTGCTATTGAAGTGAAAGGGGAAAAAATATTATGGCTTCCCCAATCAGTTTCTATACCCACTGAAGTGTGAGAGCCACCGAGAGATAAAACTAAAGGGCAGATAGTGCAAAACATTGAATGTGTTTATTTATTGACACAGATCATTGGCCTGCCGCAGGACAAAAGCCAGGACAGTGAGTGAAATGCATGAGAAGCCGTCCTCCTTACCCAGCATGCATCAAGTAAGTAAACAAACAACTATTAAGCACATGTCAATATCTGCTGTTTTGAAATCTCATTTATATATAGCAGAGCTTTGTAATGAAGCTCACCACACAGCCCTGGAAAACCTTTTGGGTTAACCTTCGCAACAGCTGTGTGACCTGCTGCCTTCACACACCATTTATGTCTACAGAGAAACATAAAGGGATTGCAGATGAAGGAGTGGAAAGACTGCACACTGTGACACACATGCAGGGGGAACAGCATCTGGGAGGCGTGAGTGTGCTGAATGTCT
Organism: Myripristis murdjan; assembly: GCF_902150065.1. Lineage (NCBI taxonomy): Eukaryota > Metazoa > Chordata > Actinopteri > Holocentriformes > Holocentridae > Myripristis > Myripristis murdjan. Next base: position 23,382,424 of record NC_043986.1, on the reverse strand, counting down.
ACTGACACCTAGTGGCCGATCGCTCCCGCCTCACCCGGCAGACAAATGACTCATTGTCACGACCTCCATGCTGAGAACAAAGGCTTTTCATTTTCGGCTCCATTCCCCCTCCTATCATTGTGACTCCTTATAATATACACCAGATTTCCCAGGATATTATAATCAGTCAGCAATTAATCTTGGTAGTAAAAAAAACAAAAAAAAAAACTAAAGCAAAACATAAAAAGCAGAGTAAGGGAATGTTTCGAGTTTTTCTTGAATTAGAATTGAGGAAATTTCCAAAAGCACAAACATGGTTCATTAGATGGGAGTTATTTAATAGTATGTTTTTTCTGTAAACTGATATCCTCCACATGGAGACTCCAGTGACCTCTGAGTGTTGGGAATCTTGCCAAAGCAAGGTCATACATCCTGTGATCACATTCTGACTGAAGTATTTCTCACCTCATGACATGAGCACATCACACAGAAGCATTTAGTCCTTTCTGAAATGAGTATTTTATTTTTCATTTTTGTATAAAAACCTTTTGTGTCCACTTTAGGCAACAGTTAGCATGAGAGTAGTTCTCACAGCTCTTTATATGAAGTCTAAATTTATCAATCTTTTTCAACAATCACACACCCCTCTTTCACACACAGAGAAACACACAATCACGTAGTGTATTGGAGTTTGGTGCAGTGGTCCCAAACCTAAGTCTATTAGTAGAGAGCCAAGGACAAAGACTCAACAATAGGCAGCTTGTAATCATCATTACTTCCAGGATGGTGCTATGTCAAGGCATGTCAAGCATACACAGAGGAGCATGATAAATCTGCAGCCTCACAACAACAATAGGAGGCTGCCTTCTTCAAATCCGGTGGATAAACGCGACATTTAATTAGGTTTGAAACCACTGCTTTGGTGCAACTCTTAAGCAAGTTTATATTAAGACAATAAAAAAGGCAAAGAAATACATCAGACATCTCATACACAGCGGCACATCCCGTGTCAGGCGAGCCGTCGCGGAAAGCAACAGCCAGAATAACAGGCAACACAACAAAGGATTGATTTTGTGTAAGAAGAGTCGGCACACTTATGTAGATCAGTATTAATCAGACGTAGCATAAAAAAGACATTTAAAGACCAGAAATGTTATAGGATTGCATTTACATAGTCAATGACAAAACACTTCATTCCATAATCACCACAATTAATGATTTGCAGTGCAATAGCTATTGCATTCCTACAAGAGGCTCTCAAATACATTTACTTCTTATATCAGCCATCGAGACACATCTCCTTGAAGTCACATTTATCGTGATGGTAGAAAAAAAAAAAGCTAAATTGTAAATCTATAACAACAGCACCTTTCAGGAATAAAATATCTATCCTTACCAATATATCTTCCGCTCCCCCCAATCTCCCACTCCTTAATACATATACACCTACATGCACACACAGATGCATACACACCTTTTCTCTCTCAGACACGCGCGCCCACACACACACACAGATTAAACATAAAAAATACAAATTCAGATTGTTGTCATAGTTTGTTCCATAAATTAGTAACATCACATAATTTCGTATAACTACTTTAAACAGCACAGGCTGTGATTTTCTTTGACTCTTTAAATGCTATTTTCTTCATATGAAATTTGACGTGATTCAGAATAATCTCTTCCTTACAGTACAACCCATTAAAAGAGGTGAAAATGCAAGACCAGGATGATCTATTCTGTCATTTCAGCATAACGTGACATGGGTGACTACATGGCATTACAGTCTCAATATACCAGCTATAAAGAAATAACATTTCCTTTCACTCAAAGAAAAACAAAGGCTGCAAGGACTTCGGCTTGCTCAAAACCAAAAGTTATCTAATCCACAAAAGACACATTACTGAAAGAAGTGTAATATAGGTGTTGCAATGGTCACTACAACAGGTAAACTAGTCGTTTTGATAAATAAATGGCATTTGCGTGAGCAGTTCAAGGTGAGCCACAGTAACAATTAAGGCCAGTGCTGGTCTGCTGCTCTCAGCTGGTTTACCTTCATGTCTCCATGCAGCAGAGAGCCACAACACACTGTGCCCACAGATCACAATGTGCATACAAATAAAAATAAAAACATAAACAACAAAAGAAAAAGAAAAGAAAAATTAAAAGAAAAACAAAAAAGCGGCAACCTTGACTCTGTCTTGCCCATTGCAAATGCATATACAGTACACAAAAACAAGTATATCCAGGATTATTAGGTCTATTTTCAGAGGGGGATACTATCAGTGGCCTTAATTTGGCTTGAAAGACAACAGCACATTTCTGCTGTAATGGAAAGTGAGCCAGCATGTAGTTAACTACACTAGCGCCTCGCACACCGCAAAAACAATTTGTATTCAGTGTTGATAGCTTTAAACATCACCAGACAAAAGGCTTATGTTAGCATTCACAAGTTACATTTTCTATTTGCTGCACTGGAAATTAACATAGCACTGCCTGCTGTAGTTTTTCATCGAAAAATGACTCCTACACATTAGTTGTTTTTTTCCATTAAGGCCGCGATCGTCACCCCCATTAGAATTACAATGTTGCCTTGTAACTGCATCCATATTACTTCTGGGGAGTGATCTGCGTGTGCTTTCAGCATTCCCCCTCAGGTTTTGTAATACTCAAGCTCAGTTTCCAAACAAATTCAATGACAGCCACTACTAACAATTGCAACTTGTAACATTAGTCTTGATGATAGCAGTAATAAACATGAAATGTGTAAATGATTCATCTTAGATGAAGCTATTGTGCAAAACATCTGCAGAGAAGCTACAACTAAACCTTGGGAGGCAGCTGATCAATTTCACCCTCCGTGGCCAAGCAGGCCTCGCCCTGGCACGGCTCGTCAGAGAGGCCCTGCTGAGGACCCGAGGATGTCTCCGCTCCTTTCTCACATTCCTCAGAGCACAGAATCACATTGGGTGGAGGCTTGCCCAAACTCTGCCTGCAGGTGATGTCTCCATGCTTATCATCCTCAGACTCCTCTCCTTCTTGTTTTCTCTCCACACACTCGCCTCCTCCCACCTCTTGTTCTCTCGCCACACACTCCTCCTGTTCCACCTCCTCCTCCCTGGGCACAGGCTCAAATGTCTCAGTCTCTATGGGACTGAGCTGGTAGTAAAGCAGAGAGGCTGAGTCTTTGATGAGACCAGGGGCATTTTCCTCCTGGTTTTCGGTGATGCAGAGCACCGTAGTCCCTGTTGGGAACGGTCCCTGCAGGAGAACCTGTTCCACCCCCGCCTGCTCAGGCAGTTCCCCTTCCAAGGCACTGGGCAGGAGGCAGAGTGGCTGCTCCCCGAGACCTCCAGTGCCCAACTCGCGCTGCACTGGCTCCCCTTCAGCCTCCTCCCTCTCCCTCCTCTCCTGCTCCTCTGCGCTCTGCAGGTGCAGCACAGCTGTCTCGTTTTCTCGCTCCAGAATATCCTGCTCTGCCAGGAGATCCTGAACCTCCACGACTGTCTGCACCTCGCTCTCCTCCAGCTCAGAGTCTAGGCCGGTTACCGAGGACAGGTCTGGGGAAGGAGGGCAAGTGGACGAAGGGGAGGAGATAAGGTCAGACTCGGAGTACTGGTCCCCGTTCCCCAGTCCCAGCATCCTCCTCTTCTCCAGGTCCAGCTTCATGATGGTGTGCAGGTAGTGAGTTCGCACGCGCAGAGGATTGAACTCAATACGGCCTGCTGAGTTGCCACATCCATCTCTAGAGCAGCCGCATGGGAAAGACATTCGATCCACCTGGGAAAATAAGCAGATGGAAGAGAGGGATTTCAATTTGAGTTTAATTGCATTTCTAAAACAGGACAAAGTCAAATAATATGCATATTAGTGCACAAATACAATTGCAATTGCAATTAACTGGGCCAGACTCAGATTAAGTACATTTTCCTGTTCTGCAACTTAAGGAATAGGCAGATGATACAGTACACACAGAGATGAGGAGATTGGAAAAGGAGAAGGGAAAAAATTGTAGCATTTATGGCTGTTGGTAAATAAGACTTAGAGTTTATCCTAAGCAGTGAAAAGAGTGCAGGAGTGTGATGCTTCAATACTCCTAACAGCCTCAGCAGAGTGCAGCTCATAATGGCTCTCTTCTTTCTGCACACAAGCCATCAATCCTTACCTGGCACTTAATGCCGGCCTGGCTGCAGCCACAGTGGCGAGGGTCACAGTACAAGCGGCAGTCACAGCCACACTCCTCTCGGGAAAGGCGGATGGCTCGGAGCTCAGCTTTCTCCCGGGCGTCAATGCGGGCGATGCCAGAAGCCCGCAGGAGGGCTCTGCGGCGCTTGGTGGGCAGGGGCTGGAGGAAGAAGCAGTCGTCCACCTCCACCCCCTCCACATCCAGGTCCTCATCTGACACGTCCTCCAGCGTCAGCAGGTCCGCCTGAGCGCACTCCACGGTGCCGTTCCGTGTCAGCTGTGTAGGACAGGTGGAGGATTACACCGTGCATTTTAGACAAAGAGGACGGTTGATTCCTTATTTTAAGCCTAAGTGCTTGATAAGAATCTCTTCTGCAGACTGATACTTCAAAAACAGCCTGATATTTGGTTCTTAGGCTTTTCATGTTCTGACATTCAGATGGAATTTTTTTCAAGTGATTCCACTGATTGGGCCCAACCTTGTCCAGACACTTGACTTACACTTCAGCCGGACCTGATATCAAATTCATAGCTGTACTTATGAAAAGCAGTGCACCCTAATTTTGAATTAAACAGGCAGCAGTTTGACACTGAAATAGTATGTTGGAGAGTAAGAGCGGTGAGGTGGTGGACAGGTGGTTAGATTTACCTTCCAACTCTGATCACATAGGTTCACATTTTCATTTGAAAACAAATCTTCTCTTGTTTAGTCTTACCTGAACCTTGACCACAGTGTTTAAGTTGCCCAACCTTTGTCAAAGTTTTAGCTGCCTAACCTAAACCAAAAATTTGCCCTTAACTAAAGTTATTTTAGTAAAGTGAACCATGTATTGGTATATTGTAAACAATAGGTATAGTATAGGTAGAGGTAGTAATAACAGTGGCTATAGTATAAACAAAATACCACAAATGCATGAGGAAACATTGTAGGCTATATGTGAGTCAAAAACAAAAGCACCTTTAAGCAAAAGTTATTATTCATCAGTGATTATTACAGGATCTACTCTATGTTCCCATGTATCTATTTTCACTCAATGTATTTTTTTTTTTCAAATGCTTCTTCAGTGTAATTGAGGGATCCCATATTCCTCCAATCCTATGTTCTGTCAGCATAAAAAGAAGAATAATGTCCATAATGTCTAACCTAACCTAACCTGTCAGATTATGCATAACCTGATTATGCATAAACTGACAGTACATGTTAGGTACATATCTGAAATTGTGTTTGAAAATGCCTTTTGAAAAATAGGGAAAAATGAGGGAATATAGTTCCTGGGATAGATAACCTCCACTTATCGTTGCACATCCCATCAGTGAAATCTGATGTTGATCTACTGATCAGTCCCACCCTCTTGGATGAAATGTGTAAGCTCACCTTCATCTTACGGGCGTTGAGCTTCTCTTGACGCAGGTGCTGGCGCAAAGTGTGCCGGTGGCTGGTCTCCTGTTCACGGGCAAACTCGCCCAGTGTGTAGTGTCTGATGGAGGAGTGGTGGCGGGCCATGCCCAGGGAGCTGCCCCCCTGGCTGGGCACGCTGGTGAAACCCTGCCGTCGGGGGAAGTAATACACCGTCACCACATCAAAACGCACCCGCTTCCCCCCTGGTGACGGCTTGTGCTGTCTGAGAATGGAGGTTGCTGATAGAGGCAGAGGCAGGAAAAGGTGGCAAGAGATTAGAGATAGTGGTGTAATAACTGGGTAATAAAACTATTGTGACCATTCCTTTCATCTGGTAATTTGCTTCAACATATTAATGCTTTTATTGTGTGTGTGTCAGCTGTTTTGACTTTGATCCTCACGTGTAAATGAAGTGCTGGAAGGGGGGTTGAGGCTATCGCAACTGTCAGCGCTGTCACTGCTGGAGATGTCATCGTCAGAGTCCTTAGGTGTAGAGAATGGAGAGCTGTTGTCCACCTCCTCATATCTTCGTTTGAGGCTGAGGGACGAACCTGCCTCCATGGAAACTTGGTGTCTGAGGGGACAGTAAGAACAGTACACATCCAGCAAGAGACACACTGAGGACGCATGAGGATGCATACTTGCACCAGTGTGGCGCACATTAAAATTTAAACTGAGTGATGAATCACAATCGTGAACTTTGCAAAGCCATTTTATTAACGAGAGGCATCGTGAGCGGTGACTTGCATTGCATGACTGGCACAAATGGCTTAATATAGGGTTAACACATGGTTTGCAAAAATGCAACAGTGACATCTGTCACGGACTTGCAGCTGCCAAACAGCAGCAGGATGATTGCATCAGATTGTACCTGTCTAATGTCAAATCTCGACACCGGAGAAAACATCAGCTTTTGGCCCTGTCTCCTTTCATCTGTATTCCTGCCCCATCACTGCCTCTCTCTACCCCCTTCTCACATGAAATCCTACTCTGAAATCATCAAGTCTGGGAAACATCACCATGGCAACTAGGCAAGCACGGTTTATATGAACAGCCTTAAAGCAAATCATCTCTCTGGCTTCATGCTCTTTTGCTCTTAATTCTGCTTAAAACAGCCCAGGCTGGGGAGGGAAGGTAGTTAACTAGCAAGGGAATTGGAAAGCTGAAGGCAAGCCCGAGCCAAATCACATCATCAGGAAGGGGTCAAACAAGGCCGTAATGGTGGAGGCACTTGACTAGATATGAATCACTGTGTTCTGTATTTATTTATAGTCTTTGGTCCTACCTTTCTGCTAGATGAGATGGATATTGTTAAGGCAGAATCCTCACAAAATCTCAATATGAATTTATAGTGCATGGCATTTATTTTTTTAATCTCCTATGGTATTAATAACACATTCCTACAGGGAGTTTATCCCCAGTGCAACTGATATGCTTAATGGCAAATAGCACTCTGGTTACACTCTTGCACATTTGTACAAGAATTTCCATATCCTTGCACTAGGTCTGTGATGTTTGTATTGATTCTTTCCTTTTGTATTCTGTTTTTCTATGAACCATGGCTGCAAAGAAATTCTCCCTAGAGGGACAATAAAGGTAACCTTGAACTTTGGAGTTTTACTTTTGCTAGGAATATTTATGTAATATTCTTTTGATGAAATGAGGCTCTATTGAGAAAACACCTGTACAGGCCAAATCATTATCTGTACTGGAGCTGGGTTAAGTGCTTAGGTGCTTTAAATGAAAATAATGCATCTGCTTTCCCAAATTGGACAGCTGCTGCAAATAAGCCACAATAAACCCAGCTTTTTAAAGTTCCTGCGTTGCTATTTCGCATAGTGAGGTTATGAACTAAATATAAAACCAACAGAGGCTGTGAAGAACAACTGCAGGCCTTGTGCTTCCAGTGCAATATTGTCATGATTATGCCAACGAGACAGATCATTTTCCCAATTGGAGTTGAGTGTGGTGGTAAAACTGGGTGCACAGTGTAGCCGAATCGTGCATGGTGGTGTTTTATTCCTACAGGGGCTGGTAGTTTGCAGGTGATGTCTGCATAACAAACGTTTAAAGGATGCAGCAGCTGACAGTCAGACTCTGTTGTGGGAGGCTGGATGTAGCAGCCTGACAGTCTAGGCTCGGCCGCCCTCTCTCCCTCTCTCTCTCTCTCTCTCTCTCTCTCTCTCTCTCTCTCTCCCTCTCTCCAGAATACCAGGTCATCCCGTTTTTCCAGCACACAAAATAGCAAAGCGCTCGGTTAATGAAATACTAAACCTTCTTACCTGGGGCAGAAACAGGGACCCTTATTCCGACAAACTCGCTGGTCGTTTCCTTCCCCAATGCGAGCTGCACATGAATCTTTAACGCCCTGCTGAGATGCTTTTTTTCTGCCCGACCGATATGCCTCAACCGTGAATCCAGACTGCTGCTAGAGAGCAACACCAGCCCAAAGTAATCAACCTGAAAAGCCTGCCTGATTGTCAATCTGGAACACTTATTTCGGGGTAGATGAGGCTACTAAGGCTCCATGCTCATTGTTCTGCACAATATATGAGCATCACAGAAGTAAACGCTGTCTGTTAGTGCTACGGGTGCTATTTAAATGTGGCATGCCTATCTATTTAAACGAGAGGGCACCCGGTGGGAAGAAGGACGTCATGTAGGTTAGCAGCGATTTATCTCCAACATTATTGGTATAATATGAATGTAAACAGCCGAATGTCTTTTCTTCCTGGTTAGAGTCTTGAAATGCTTGCAATGGAGAAATCCGCTGACATCTGTGTTCGCTTATCCTTTCATCACCAGGGCGGGTTCAGTCGGCTGCATGCAGCTCGCTGTGCTCTCGGCTGAACGCGGTGAAGCTTCTTTTTTAATTTGGAGTCAAAATGTTGCGAATTTTCTGACGAAATGACGCCCTTCTTCCCCCTTTACCCCTGGCCCGGTTTGTTACAATGTAACAATGGAGGAAGGAATTCTTCCCTGTAGCCATATATACATAATGTGACATCACAGACATGCCCCGCGCGGCGCATGCTGGGAAATGCAGTGATAATGGCTTCTTTGTTCATAATGCGCTGTCATAGACGTGCAAATTTGGACAACTACCTCATGATACGGATAGTATTTACAATAAACTTACGTCTAAATACAATGTGATTTACAGTCTATGACGTGGATATTACTGCTCCTTGAGGAAAAAAAAGGGCAGTTTCCATAGCAACATAATGGCTATCATATCCCTACAGTAAGCCTCCATGTCCAGACAGTACTACTCAAAAAGGAACAGCTATGCGCAGATATCATAATAATAATTACTCATCAATGTGACTTCACTGAGGAATTTGAGATTTTAAAAGAAACCAATTTTATACACAAGTGCTCTGATTTGAGAACTAAAAACATAATAAATAAATAAATAAATAAAAATAACAGCACATACATGGGTAAGTATTTTAATAATTCGGATGAGATGGGTCAGATGAACAACATCTAAAATGTCAAGCTATCCATTTTATGTAAGCAGTACAATGATTGAACATAAACTAACTCTATCTTTCCACATGCAGTTCTGGTGTGCCCAAAAACCCACTACATGTATTAGTATTCGGAGGTGGTAATATCCCAAAACAATGACAAGAGGAGCATAAGTCTGTTAAAAAGATTATAAAAACTGCCAAAGTAACACATGATTCATCATGAAAAACATTATTTTAAAAACAATCACCTACTCAAAATGAATGTTTGAAAATGGCCAAAAACCAAAGACATGTAAATACTGAAGTGCTAAATAAGCTGATAGGGAGAGATAGTGCGTGGACCAGAGACAGGTTGCTGGTGTCGCTACTGTGATGATCACTAAAGTAGGCAGCGTTTCTTCATCATTCAAGATTTATGAGAAAAAAAACCATGAAAGGTGACGGTATGTCGAACACTTACTACACAGCTCTACCAGTGTTCAGGGGCTGGGAACATCTTTTCACTTTCTCTCACAAGAGGGCAAACAAGTGAAAGGTAATAGGGGTGGACAGAGAACCTGCTCTCACAAATTCCCTTGGTGTCCTAATCGCTGACTTTGCTGCCTCTTACGCTTCGTGCCTGTGCCGGTGTGGTTGCATTAGCTGTCAATGTGTGGCCATGTTCCTTCCAGACTGGCTAAAGTGGATCCAGTGAGGCAGCCTAGCAAGGGGCACCGTGCTGCACTGTAGGTTGAAAGTCAAGTACTGTCAGAATAATATTCTTTTTCTTTCTTTCTTTTTCTTTTTTTTTTTAAAAAAGGACAACAAACTCTTGATTCTGAAGCACAGAGCTTTGGCACACCAGATGCTCAGCTAACAAAGAAACATTGACAGTGGCTGTGGCCATGGCAGCCTCAAACCTCTTTTCCATGAGACATACAGTGACAGAGAGGAAAAACCATTTAAGAGAGACAGCGGCAGGGCAAGGAGGAGAGCGTTGCTTCGTCACGGCAACAGTCACTTCCTTCAAAAGTAAGACAATAAGGTATAGAGGAGAGGGCCAGGTACTTCAGTCGCATGTTCCTACAGCATCCTCTAGAGAAGAGTTGGGTCACCTCCACACATTCCAGGAACAGCGAGGAGACGGAGGCTCTAGAGAGGCTGACAGGATCGGGTCTAAACAAGAGAGCGGGGCTGCACTTTCCCACTTAGTGTTCACTTCAAGATGATGTGGTAGCCGTCATTCGTATCATCTGGAAAACAAGAAAAACAGGGCAGACTGTTATAAATAAACTTGCAAAGATAAAGTACATCTCATGGCTCTATGTTAAATATAGAAACAGAAACACCAGAATATAACCCAGATATTGAGCGAAGAGCATATGCACCGCTATCATGTCAGCTTTACTGCTGCCGAGCTCATGTACCTTTCATTGTGTCCAAAACAAAACACACTTCATCCTGGAAGTTCTGAATCATCTGTTAGGAGGAGAGCAAACACATCAATGTCTAAACATTGCCTAGATTTGCAGAAGAGGTTGAAGATGTTAATCAACAGGAGTTCATTTAGAAATGTAGTCTTAATAGAGAGAGTACAGAGAGCAGAGGCAGCACAGAAGAAAGCTGTCCTTACCTCATCACTAACCAGTACATGGATGCCAGTGGGGCCCTGTTTAAAGATCTGGCTTATCTGTCTGGGAGAAATGTTGAACAGCTGAGCAATCTTCTCCGTGAGCTCAGCAGCTGTCAGCTCCTCCAGGTAGATGGCGTGATAAACTGCAGGCAGGTAGACAGGCAGGCATCAGCACGCTCATTATTTTTAGCCATTATTTTAGCTGTTACTTGTATATATTCACAATGATTTCTGCTGAAAGTGAAGTGTGAAAATGTGTTATGGTTTCCTCAAGGCTTTAGACAAATTATGGTGACTGCCAAGTCAATATTTAGTGGATTAAAACCTGTGCACATATGTAATATAGATCTGACCAAAATCTCCATCATATAATAGACAGCTGTTATAAAACACTTGACAAATGCAAAGCTGTGCCGCATCAACAGGCCAATTTAAACAGTAAAGCCAACTTGAAAATTACTATTCCCATCAGTGCTTATAACAATGCTTCATTTTCTATTTCTGATTATAAATACTTTTTATAGTACTTATCTGTGCTATTTTCATATAAATGTGCATTCTGCTACCCTTACAACCAAATGCAAAGACACAACAGTGACTCAAGCCAGTGCCAAACAGCTTCTTCCCAGGAAAAATCCTCATACAGGAAGTGATCAGTCACTACCCAGCTGAATGCAACTGGGTAGTAAGAATACCCAGCAACAACCAGTGTGGGGAAACAGAAAAGGATAAGCTGGACACATACAGAAACCAAAACTTGACCTACATAAATTCCAGGGGACAAAATGTCACATTACTGGAGCAGTTTGATTTATCTCAAAAATATCACAGCACGGCCCACTCTTTACCAAAGACATCGCCATAATAAGAGATTTTGCGGCATATCACTGAAAGATTTGCTTTCCGTCTTTTCTTACAGTGCTGTGTTACCACCATCTTGTGTCGTGCCCAACAATCCCTTTCAGCTGCTGGAAAACCACCGTAAAGCACTGTTTCTTGCGGGTCACGGCTTAATTAGTAGAGTGTATTCCAGTCTTTTACTTATGTATTATGTTACAAAAGTCATGCGTGAACCATGAACACCAGCTGACCGAAGAAAGTGCTCGTGGCAGCGTCTCCATTTTCGTGTTTCTGTTGCTGTTCCCGTGCCTGTTGAGACTCCTGGCAGACGTAGATGGTCAGCCTGGGACGCACCACCCTGCGCAGACAACAGCACAGTGCTGGTGTCAGTGAACTTTTCTTGCTGTATTAGGCAAATGACATGTTCCGACACAGAATTAAATTAAAGGGGGGCACCCACCGTCCCTTCAGTGCGTTGAAGAGCCGTATACCATCTGCTGGCCCGCAGATCTGAATGACATCCTCCCTTGTCAGCTTGAGCAGGTCTGCCCCTGGTTCACAAAACAAGATCTCACTAGTTGTGGTGCATTCATTTTCTTCCTGTTTCTATATTCTCTGATTTGGTACACATAACCAGTGGAGTCAGCGAAGGCTATTCTGAAACAGTCATTCTAAGTGACACTATGCCACAATTAATGAGTATTAGTGCCAGCCCTGCGGTCAGGAGCCATCTTACCTGAGAAGTTGGTGAAGAGCCGACAGAAGGGCGAGAAGCGGTTTCTGTGAAGCCACTGCTGTGCATCCTGCGGTGTTGCTGCGGGTAACAAATTCTGAGAGGAGAAGGATGTGATGGACAGACAGAAAGAGAAACAAAAGCTTTAATCAAAACCCTCAACACTTTTAAAAACACATAACAAAGCACCTACAGGACAGGTGTGAAATTATATCAAGGCTGTATGAATTTAATTGTTTAATGGATACCCAGTGTCACATCTGTTCTAAAAAGGAAATACATGAGTAAATGTAAGAGCTGACTTGATTGACTGATTTGATTGAGAATACACTGAAAGATTGGAGGAGATGCATGAATGCATGAGGGAAATGTAGACCTACCAATCACGATCTTTAAAATCTGTGACTGTACTCATGACAAATGGTGACTGATATGCTTCCCTCCAGAGAGCTGATGATTATTTGTTTTCACCAGGAATTTTCCAAGCATGAGTACGCTAGCCAAAAGAAGCAATCTTTTACGTAAGCTTCTGTGTTTGTCCTATTTACGTAGTTCAGCCAATGAGTGTCCTCACTGATGCGTGTGAAAACATTTCTTTACTTTCAAAGAGTATTCAGTCTTACTCTTGTAAGTAAGTAAAGACAGCCCACTGACTGCAATGAAATAAGTTGCTCATGCTAGATAAACACATATGCACTCTAAGGACCACTGAAGCCCCACTGAGTTTTGCAGTGTTCAACAGAAGGCAGGTCATTGCAATCTCTAAAGTTAGTTAGCAGAGATCGAATAAAACAACCACAGAAACTTATCTGTTAATAATTGATTTCAGCAAACACTTTAACAGAAATGACTGCAATCTCATCAGACACAACAATGTCAGCTACGTGTCCCACCAAATACACTGCCCACCTTTGTTTCAGAAAAAGTTAAATCTCACAGTTTATATATAAGAATGTGGCAAATAAATTCCAACATACCCAGTTGTTCTCACATGTAGATGACAACAACTGAAAAGCAGAATATCTAGCATTAACTATGTTCTTTCAAACTTCCAAAAACATACAAACTTTGACTGCAATTACTTGGGATTAGACAGGATGAAATATGGAGTGACAAACTTGAAAAATAAACAGAACCAAACAATATAAAAGCAAAATGATATTACAATCAACTACAACATATAATATTTAGAAATGTGTATTAGTTTGGAAGAAAACTGGGAGGTGAGTGTCATAATGCAAATGGGACAATCATTGCTCTAGAAAATCCTATGTCACTCCACTAAAGTTGCCTTAGCAGCACCTTTAGGTCTGATGTGCTTTGTACAATATCAATTAATATCTTAAGAGGAGGATAGATATGAGATAATGGGGGACTCATGAGGAAGATGGCAAAGAGGGGATTCAAGCTTTCTAGGTCTATAAAAAAAACATAACTACCAACACTAGCCAGTTAGTCTCTATTAAAGCCACACAATGAGAGCTAAGTTTAGTGTTCAGTTGTTAAATGGCCTTCACTAGTCTTAGTAACACAGTAAGTGGTTTTGTAAAAAATTGGTCATTTTCTCTTATTACTAAATAATATGGATGAAAGTAAAGTAACAGTTTGAGTTGCTGAAAGGTTTGTAAATGCTATGTGGGGTTAGTTACAACAGCGACCAGCCTCAACACTCCCCCCTCCCTTCATTTCCTTGTGCCCCATACGTGAAGTCTGTGCACCCAAATATCAGCCAGACAGCCGCCCAAATGTTTTCAACGATAAGGCTTCTTTTCAAGGAGGAAAAATGAAACGCCTCCCATCAATGGCTGAATCGCTTTGAAACACCAAAAAAACCCCAACATGTTTCAGTGTCCTGCGTTTATCGGTGGAGATCCTTGTCTAATGACTTAATCCACACACTTTGAGGCAGAGACTAATAAGCAGCGGTTGGACTTATCTTTGTTTACTTGTTCAATATGCTCCGGCAAATTTGCCAGGAGGCAGGAAAATGCCAGCAACAATGTCAGCTTTGCATCTGTGAATATAGCAACGCTATTAACATGCAGGGGCTCGGTGAGGCGGGGTGTAGCCAGACGATAAATCCAGAGAGACAAACTGAATTCATACTTACATCTGCTGCCTGAACAACAGGCTCGGGCTGGTGGTTGGGGGATCCGTTTCTGTAAAGGACGAGAAATCGAAAACGCTGGAATAAAAGAAGACTGCTGAAATCCAACCAAAGTTTCTTTTTCACCCCACATATCCACCATGCGTGCGTTTATCGGCAAATTAAGCATCCACTTACAGCAAGCTGTATTAATCATGCGGCATTGGCAGAAATCGTCATGCACTCATACCCTTCTGCGACCGGGAAGCTGTTGTGCGTGCTGTTGAAGCCAGGAGACGGCGAATTGTTGACATAGGTGACCTCAGGCCAGGGAGAGCACTGCAACAGACCAACACTGCTGTTATCCTGACAACTCAGGAGCCTTAAAAACAGTTTTGCAGCCACAGACTATAAACAGCAGCCCTCCGCCGTGAAACATTTTAGTGTTCTGTTTTTCCTGTTGTCATGTCTGCGTTGACTTTCTCTCACTTGTTATTTATGCACGTTGTTTTTCTTGAATCCTGGTGTTATTTTCTGCTACTCAATTCACCCGTGTAGCTTAATTTGTTTTCACTTTGGGTGAGGTTTTTCAGTCGCTTGGAATTTATTTGCATCATCTGCACAGGTTGTGTTTCTTCTCTCCTGTTCTAGTTTTTAATCATTTGTAGGATACAAATTAATGACATGTAAACCTGAATCAGTGCACTGTTGCTTTTCATTTTGTCCCCTAACGTCCCACACTATTTTTTTCCTGTTTCCAGGTGATGATTGTAAATAGACTTTCCTAGTTAAATAACAGGTTATATTTTATTTTTACAACGCTACCTCCTATCCAAGCTTTGCTTTATCTCTTCCCATACATCCAAAATTCACAAAGTGGTAGCATTCAAACCTCTGTCAGTATGGTGGTTTCATAAGAGGGCTGGTACTTCTCCTTTTCCTGTGGCGCCCTTTTCTCCATCTTCTCCCTGTCAGTCTTCTGCTTCCTGTCTGCACCTTTAGGCTGAGACAGGTTGAGTGAAGTCATCAACATGGTGATCAGGAATGAAGAGTCCAAAGACAGCAGCACAACTATCTTTTGCATTAGACGTTTGAAATTATTTTCTTTATTTGCTCTGTCTTTCACACTTTTCCTCTCACCTTGAAGACTTTGACCTGGCAGGAGGCAGAGTGGAGGTGTTCTGTGTATTCACCACCCTCGTTCTCTTTGAACGTGTCAATCTGGATGCGGAAAGGCACACCTTTTTCTCCTCCGTGCTTGCGCATGGTGAATTCTGTGCTGATGCAGTGAACCTAAAACAAGGAAAGGAATATACAGTGTAAACGTATACATGGTGGGATGATATGATGGAAACGCTTGGCTGAGTAAAAAATAAAAGATTTGGGCCAGAATGTTAGTGATTACTGCCCGGAGAATTAAATTCACTTTGCCAAACAGAATGGATGAGCACGCTAAATGTTAAAAAAGCTTATCTCTATCATGACAAAGCCTTTTAAGTTGCCTGAGATAAGAGCCAATCCTTTCAAGGCTGAAGCTAATTCAGGATTACACAGGAAGGGAAGTTACAGTAACAACAGTGTTGTCCACAATGCTACCTGGATAAAAACTGAGGTTCTTTTTGATGGGTCCCAAAGGAACTCCACAGTGTTAAGCTGAGTAGGGTTAGCCCTGGGGTCGATCATGCCGACAGACATGGGGATATCTGCAATGGATCAATGTGAAACAGGTTGTTAAAACAAGAGCTCTTTATCCACGCGATACTCTGCAAAATATTAACATTGCATTTTAAACTCTGCTCAGTCCAAACCAAACCACCCACTGAGCTTATGTTAAACGTCTCTATTATCATGTGAACAGTCAACGTCCTGCACCGACTTTATCCAAAACCTACTGGATGGTTAATACACATACAAAGCTGCACAGCAACATATTCGCCACACAGAGATCCACTCTGACCCACGTCTCTCTGGATCATCCAGAGCACAACAGGCATTTCCAAAGAGACGGGCAGTGAACAGTCAGTGCTCACCAAGGTCGAGGATGCGGTCCCCGGGCCTGTTCCAGCGCCAGCCCTCCAGCTGCTGGTGCTCTGTGTACTGAAGGCGTCGGTCATGAAACACGACGCGGATGATGCTCTGGAATTCATAGAGCAGTGTGATCAAGGAATGCTGGAAAGACACGGAACGGTGAGACTGTACATGATAATGCGTGAACTGCCATGTCTTACCTTTACCATTTTACCAGTGATTTCTGGAAGCTCCCCCATTTTCCGATTGTCAAGCATTCGAATTTCATAGGACTGTCCTGTAATGACACACTGAATAATGAGATCTAATGTCCTGAATGGTCGCCATAAAGATGGTTTCCTTTACCAGGTAGCAACAGTACCCCTGCTAACCAAATACAAACATGGCTTGTATGTGATTTTTTTCCCCCACTATCAACCAATTCACCCCAAAGTGAGAGGGTGTCCCTGCCACACGGATGCTGACCTTGGTTGAGGTAGGTGAGTGTTTCATCATGCAGTTTAACGGCTGGCGAGGTAGCTGCACACAGAACATACTGGAAGGGAAGGATCTTGTTATCAGTGTCTGGAGGCAAGTTGGACTCCTCCTGCTTGAAGATGGGCAGGGCAAGCACATCACTGCAATGCAGAAACAAAAAAAAAGAAGGTGGTCAGTGAGCTGGCAAAGCCCAAACACCTGATGTTGGAATATATTTCTGTCCTGCTGTTTGCTTAAAGCAGTTCTACAGAAAATGAATTTTTGTGTTCAAACGTTAGAATTAATTCCTTCCCACCTCATGAGACAGAACAAGGCTAAATCGAATGGATAGTGCTGCACTATCAGCCATCACTAGCAGCCTGTAGAAACTGAACGGTGTGTTATTTTGTTCTGCGGCCTCACAGTTCATTAATTACAATGGAGGTAACTAGGGCAGCACTACCAAATACCAAGGTATCCAGTCAGTGTATCTCATTTCTCCTCTCAACACAAGAATTTCAGTAACAAACAGGCACTTTGCAGACTGTACAGTATCACGTAACAGGGCACTTACGAAACCAAAAAAAGGACATTGAAAGGGAGTGTTCTTTCCTTGGCAAAGCAAGGTGCCTGAGTCAGCAAAATCTAAATTGATTTCACACAACTACCAAGATGAAAAACTGTCTGTTAAAGTACATTTAAAACAACAAGTCAACTTCCTAATAATATCATGAGAACAATGCTGACTCAAACATTAAGAGAGGGAATTTCCCCAGAAAAAACACAGGTCTGAGCACAAATGTTCACTCTAAACAGATGAATGATGTGCAGATTATTGACAGGCGGACTTCACTCCTCGTATTCAAGTCACTAAAGCGTTTGCATTACCTGATGGTGGTTATCAAGCTGTGCACTGATTTGCAATGCTTTTGGCACCTAGTGGCATTCTACTGTTTTCACTCAGCAGAGGACCTTGTTTATTCACAAACCCATTCAAAACTAACTAGCACTTTTCTCGTCAAACTTTAACTTGATGATGGCCAGAAACACCAAACTGAAGAGGAAAATCTCAAACATGGTGCAAATTTTACCAGACTCATATTTTTACTAAACAGCTGTGATTAGTGACAGATAGGGAAAAAACTAACTAAATACTTACATTCTATGGTTATATCAAGTGAACTGATTAATTAACAACAATCAGTCCTGTGTGATCAGCGATTCATACGGAATAATGAAAGCTGAAGGAGAGACACTTTTGTGAGTGTTTTAAAAAAGCCACAGCCCAAGTTAACCCCCAAAACAAAGTCATTAGAAGATGTGTGCAATGTGAAACCAATTAATACGGTTCTAGACTCTGTATAATAAAGTTATGGGCCAGATGGCATCTTTCTGTCAGTGATCAATGTGCAGCAGTATTCAGTCAGATAGTTGTAAGTGATACAGAGGGTTGAAACCTTCCTTCAGCCCACACTGTACCTCATGCTGTATGCCCCAGCTCCCAGCTCTTGGCCAATGCCTGAGAGACTCGCATCAAAGTCCTGGACCAAACCGGACTCGATCACTTCATCCGTGAGCGGCAGCTTCAGAGCCCACGCCATGGCCACGGTGGACACAGCCTCGGGAGTGCAATCCTGTAAAACTTAAGCCAAGTTTCTGACCTGCGTCCAGAGAACCTGCAATCTTCCGGAGGAGAAAATGAAACACGGCATTACCAGCTTGTCACTTGTCACAGTCAAGTGTGCTAATAACTTCCCAAACTGCGTCCAAATGTGAACCACAACAAACACTGAACAAGACATTAGGAGGAAAAATAGACATGTGTGCTGTGCTCAGTAACAGGTTTGAGTTTTGAACATTGCTGAGCTGGTAACAAAGCTGCTCGAGAGCTGCAGGGATCCTGCACGTTTCATGGGATCGTGCACTGACTGATGAGCAGATGCAAACAACTTGCCATACATATGTATATTTTTTCACTTTCCTAAGTGTTAATGGCTAAATACACAGGTAGGTAAATAAATAAGAGAATGCATATTATCTTACCTTTCAATGAAATAAGTGTAGCTATTTGCTAACACTGCGATAATTTCACGCCATCATGTCTCGCTCCTTCGACCCAGCACTAAAATAAACATGTCGAGCTAACACTTAGCTACGTAGCCTGCAGGCTAACTCAGCCAGCTAGCTGTCCTCCGCTGGGTGTTAGCGCTGTCTGTCTCAGCCTCGGAGGACCTACGGGGACCAACAGCCTCTGGTATAAATATCCATTGATTAACTATTTATCAAAAGTCAGACAGACTTTGTGTGGGAATAACGGAATTCTTTTGTTTGTTTATCTATCTTGGTCAGGAAAAGAAGCTTCCGTAATTTCCGTTTACTTCTTCTTGACCTTTTGGGGGGAGACATCCAACGTGGCCGTGCATTAGCGCCACCTACTGTTCCGGACCAGACATGACGAGGAGGAATGCTAGCCCTGCGTTCCAATACCCATACTACCATACTATTTAGTAGGGAAAACAAGAATTAGTATGTCCCAATACATACTAAACTACATACTTTTTAAGGGCAGCTGCAGTACATACTAAAAGTAAAAAGTATAAGTATGCGATTTGGAACGCAGGGTAGGACTTAACTATGGAATCAACTAATTTTCTCAAGAGCACCTCAGCAGGGCAGATAAATGCCACCACAGCGTTTTAACCTGTTAGTTTTCCATTTATTAGGCCAACCTGCCCTCCTATTAGCTTCACTTATAAATACCATAAGTTTTAATAAGATATATATCTTGTTTAGTCTACTGTGTCCCAGCCTCATACGTCTGATAACTTCCTCTCCCCTATTTCAGTCCAAACTTCTTTCTGTATTTTATTTTTCATAATGAATTCCCTCTTCTATAGTTGAGAATCCATAAAGCAACACAAAACAGTATGGGATGATTAATAAATTAATATTTTATTTAATCTGATGGAAAATGACAAAAAGTATCCAAATTATTTCCCCCCCCCCATGTCTCACAAATAACTGAGATAACATGATGCCTCTGACATTCTCAAATATTGTAATAATCACTAGCATTATAATTATTCTACTCCTAACCACCTTGTTATTCAAATTCTGCTTTTCATTTAGTCTACTAATGTCAATTAGTATTGAACAATATTATATACTGTATCTTATAAAATATTGAATATGAATGTATGACAATGTTAATTTAAAGCATGATGTCTAGTATTTATAACTTTTCATGGTTATACTTTGTCCATTGGAAAATAGGCCTACTGTTACATCTAACAAGGCAAATATAAGGTGAACCTATAAAATGCACCATTCAGCATATAGCATTTGCAAAGAAAATCTCTGAAAGATGTGAATAATGCATAATGTTCATCTTTTATATTTAATCTGCATAAAAAGTATTTTATCCTTAGTGATAGAGGATGCTTGTCATCTTGATATTTGTAATTTTGTCAATGCTTGCTACATTTTGCAAAGGTTTTGCTGCTCAGGAAAAATAACAACAAAGAAATTCAACCCTCTTGCAAGCCTACGTGGAGCCTGGCGATATGCACAAATCAAAAGCAACCCTTTTTCTTTCCCACTGTCACTAAAGTGCAAAGACGAGGGACTGGCAGAGGTACGGAGCAGAACCAGCTCAGTTTTGTCCCCTTATAAAATAAATCTAGACTGTACATGCAAACTTAAAACAGTCTTACCCATCCAACAGAAAACAATGTCCTCTTGGCTTAAGTTATTTCAAAGAGTTTAACCAATTAGATTGATTAAGATTAAAAGTCTGGCACGTCTGAATCAGGCAATTTTGTGAGAAAATTTCAAGTTGACTTCATTTGAAGCCAAACCAAGCTCTTATTTCACAAATACTTGGTCTATCTTCAGGCCACCCCCCCCCACCCCCACCCCCCCCCCCCCCCCCCCCCCACCCCCCCCACCCCCCCCAAAAAAAAAAAAAACAGCAGAAGCAATGGCAGGCCATTAAAGAAACAGTCACAATGGTGAACAAAGAGGAAACCTTTTCTCCAACACAGAATACTCTCATAAAGTATCATAAGCACAGAAAACATAAACAAACAGAGAACCAGGAGAGCTGAATGAGCAGCTACGAATTATTTGAGAACTACTTTGGTGGCACTAGCGTATCATCCAAATATCAGAGTAACGTTAGCCATTGTGCCACAGTAACATCGCGATGAACTGCCAAAAAAACATTGATGTGTCACCACTTAAAAATGTTTTAGGAGGATATAAAACCACTTGTATCAAAGTCCATCTATGTTAAGTATGACATGTTATTATCACTGTATATGACAAAAGAGGACCATGCAGTTTGACGTAGTACCCACCACACATATGTAGTGTATACATATACACCTTAAAAACAGGGTAATAACTCGTTTGGAGTACTCTTTTTGTAACTCAGTTCAAGTGCTATGTCCTTCATTGCCTCCGTCTGTATTGTTTCAAACTCATCAGAGCTTACTGCTTATATTTACAACACAATCTACATCTGCTTTACTGCTTTATCCCTTCAGTTTCCTAAAAGGGCAACGGATCGCCGTGAGCTCCCCCAGCACCGAGGTCATTACTGGACCTGAAAGACATTGATCTTGCTCGTGTTTTTCAGCGTCTGTCGCCGGTTGCAGAACCATACTCGCACAACCTCGCGGTCGTAGTTTAGCTCCCTCGCGATTTCCGTGATCTCCTGGCCCGTTGGCAGGGCGTTCTTCTCAAAGTAAGTGTTGAGAACTTCTATCGCCTGCGGTGTGAAGCTGGTGCGCCGCTTGCGTTTCTTGGAGGGCTCCCCGCCGACAAACTCCATCAGGTTCTGCTGGCCCTTCTGGTTCCACAGCTCGGCTTCGGCCAGCCACCGCTCCAGCACCGGCTTCAGCTTCTGAGCACTCTTGGGGGTGATATCCAGCTTTTCAAACCTGCAGTACAAAAAATATTATTAATTCATCAGTAATTCCAATTCAAGGAAATTCAGATAAGGTCGAAGGCCCAATTTGCAGGGAGAAATTAAGGATTCTGGACGCTGGCCTGCTGAGCTAAGCAGCCCTGTTTATATGAAACCTACAGCCAAATGTGTTAATTTGTTTACTCCATAGAATGGCAAATCCATTGTCGTTCAGACTGAAATGCCACAACAAGATTATATTGATCAATAAAGAATAAACAATACAAACTATTTGCTGATTCTAACATCCATTTTCATTATTACTCGTGCACAGGGGCTGGTGCTTATCCCAGCATGCATTGGGTAAAAGGCAGATAAACACCCCAGACAGGTCCCCAGTCCATACAAACTTACTCGCACACACATTCCCACCTATGGGCTCCTGCATGTGTTTGGAGTTTGGTGGGAAACCCAATCAAACACAATAAGAACATGCAAACTCCACGCATGAAGGACCCCTAATATTTTAATAAATTCTCAATATTTGTATTGAGAGTTGTTGATTTCCACGCAGCCTGTAGCATAAGCAGTGAAAATCCTTATTATGTGACCTAAATGATTTAATGTGCTTTAGTTTATCCGTCCTTGAAGCTGCTAAGAAGAGGTTAAATGTGGAATTCATATGAGGATTTTATAAAAGTGATTCCAGCCTGGTTAATCTAATCTAATTTATGTGTGTCGACTATTACCAGCTGTCCAAGTAACACAATATTGATACTAATTCATTTACATGATCCTATTAAATGACTTATTAACCAAGCATTCATGTGACATGTGATTGTTGCGGCTATTGTCTGTTTGAGAAAAGTGCCTCCTCAGCTCCATCACCAACAACACAGACACAACCAGATCACACTTAAAGTGATGCCACGAGGGTGTGTACGATTTCTGACCAGTCCCAATTAACAGAAGTACAATTAGAGTGATCCACATATGTTACTGCAATTATTAATGCCCGATCAATACGGGATTTTTGATACCAATACCTATTTTAAAAGGGGAAAAAAATCACTAATTACGAAAATGACAGCCGATAATGCGAATTTTTGAGCTGGAATGAAAACAGACCTTTTCTGTGTCATTTGTGCACTGACTCTGGGTTTTCTAGTTTCATACGACACCAGTATCTTAACTCCAGCTTTAAAACTACAAAAGCTTTCCTATCGTCAAGTATTGGTTAACGTACACAGATATGCTTACTGCTTTTAAGAGCATAATCAGAATATAGTGGTTTTACATGGGTCCTGCCTCTTTGTTCGCATGTCAGTGTGGTCTGTGTCACATAATGGATGCAAAGTGTAAAGCCTGTTACTAATATATCACTGCTTCCTTCCTCTTAAGAGCACTATACTGTTAACTCTGGTTTGCTCTAACTTTTAAATACCATGATCATGCAGACTGCAGTCTTTAAAAATAGAATTGCAGTTTTCTCATTAGTTGGAGATTGCTCCCATATGCAAAGCAACAGGAACGGAGGGTGTAGTTTACCTGCAAATGGCAGACTGGCTATAGGCTGGACCCTCCGTTGCAGTCAGAGCCTGCCCCACTTGTGTCTGAGTAAGCCCCAAGGAGAGCCGCCGGATCTTGAAGTTCTTGGCAAACTCTCGAATCTCTTCGAGATTAATGCCCTCCTCGTTGCTGACTGCTTGCTGGGGTTCTAAAATTGTGAAGAGACCCGTTAAAAATATCTACCTACTTAAAAATGGATCTATGTTGGGTAGAGGAGAAGCAGGTGTACATACTGCTGACAAGCTGGCCCACTGTTGCCATGTCTCCACAGGTGATGGGGACCGAGGACGAGAGCGAGGTGGCTGTCTTCATTACAGACGGCTGTGGGGCGATGACAACTGGTGACTGAGTGACAGTTGTTACCGAAGCCTGGCAGGGAGAGCAAATGTGTCAGACTTAATAAACAATCTACTATAAGTAATAACATGAAAACTAATTCAGTAAACAATAAATTTCAATGAAACTTTTAATAAATCCATGCAGGAGAATTCAGTATTATCCAGTGATCTTCAAGAAGGGTCAATCTAACAATCTGTTCATTAATCATCTATTTCTGTAGCTGTACCAGCTGACATGGCTAATTGTAGAAATAGCTTAGTCCTTTTCAGATTTCTGTCACGTACCTGTGTGCTTGGCTTGGAAAGCGCTGGAGGCGCAGCAGCCTTGGGCAGGACTGCAGCAGAAGAGGCGACCGCTGTGGCTCCATTCCCTAGAGTGGCAATAATCTGGCCCTGGGTGTTGAGGAGCAGCTGTGGGGTGACAGTCTGGACCTGCAGGCCCTGAAGGGGGAGGGTGGGAGTTGTAGCCCCTCCAGCCAGAGAGGCTGGGTTCACAAACAGTGGCAGGGTGCCTATGACCTGTAAAGAACATCATTCAAATCAAATGTCCTAGAGCTCATTCACCAACCCCTGCCTTAGGACATTCAAGAAGCTATCATGCTTGTATTTTTGTCTCTGGGAAATCAGCGCCTCCTGTTATCAGTTTGCTGGCATTGTAGTGCAAGTCAAATGAAATCAATCCGTGTTTTTCAGTCGTATGCAAGCTATTCTACGTACTTCCATAAGCCATACTAACAGTAAAAGTAAGCAACTGAGCCGTCTGAGAGGACAATTCAGTTATCACAGAGAATGTTTCATGCCCCATTGACTTGCGTTAAGGTTCCTAATGAATGGCAGCTGGTGTCCACTCCTTAAAGGTGCACTATGTAAGACTGCCAAAAGTAGACTCAGATGAGGACCATTTAGCTTCAACATACAAAAAACATGAAATAAGCATGTAACTTGATAGCTGAGTCAACCAGGTTCTCATCAGCAGCCCAACTCACTAATAGATTAGAGTGTTTATTCCAGATTTTTTATTAGGTTTCTGTCACTTCAATCCACATTTGGCATAGTGTACCTTTTGAATTTTGAAATATCCTTGGAAACTATGTGACTACTAATCAATATGAATAGTTTATAAAAATGAAAAGATGCCCTATATGTATGAATTCTAGCCAGCTATATTTTTTCATTTGCTAATAATACACTACTGAGCCTAGAGTTAGCTGATATATTATTTTCTGAAAGGCTGCAGTGGCAATTCTGTATCCATCAATGTGGTGGTGCTGTGTGAATGTGAGAATGGCAGTATTTTGTGATACCCACCTGTCCTTGGGCATTTGTGATGATCTGGCTGGTGATGCCAGCCATATTGGACATGGCACTTGTGATGATGGGGGTAGAGGTGAGGGAACTGAGGAACTGAGGCTGTGCTCCCAGAGAAGCAGCACTGATCTGAGAAGAAAATTAATCAACATTCATACAGCTCAAGGTAAAAAAAAATATAAATAAAACACCACACTCGGGTCTGATTTTAACTATTAACTAGAGATGTATGAACAGTGGTAATCCTTGCACATGCATTCTTACAATGGCAGGATTGATGGAGAGTCCCGCAGTGTGGAGCGCTGCCACAGATATGTTGGACTGAGAGACGGTGGTGGTGGCCGAGGTCGCCTGGGCAGCCGCCACCTGAGCAGCGCTCACCTGGGCACTGGTCACCTGCGCTGGCTGAGTTGTGACCTGAGGCACAGCAGGCTGCATTGGCTGGATGGAGGCTGCCTGAGGCTGGAACACTGTCTGTGCAGCCGTCTGCAGCTGGGGCTGCACCGAGTTCAGCACTGTTGCAGCTGATGACAATGCAGAGAAAAATGCACAAAAATGCTCATAAAAAGGTTCATGTTTACAATCTGTTTTAAAGGATGTAAATAATATTAGAGGAAGTGATGTACACAGAAAGTTGCATTTTACAAGGAAAAGAGAAAATTGCAATTTTAATGTCAAGTGTAGCTGTAATCCAGCAGCTGTGTATGGTCTGCATGTTGATTTTAATTGTAAAGCCACACAGAAACACACAGACAGTTTGGGTTTTACCTTGGAGGCCAGCTAAGGGCAGTTTGAGGAGGTTTCCAGCCGGAGTGGCTGCTGCCAGCCCAGGCAGAGTTGCTACATTAGTGGTGGGGAGGGTGAGCACAGCCAGGCCGCCTTGGCCACCAATTGATCCTGCCATGCTGAGGGGGATGAGCAGTGGCTGGCCCAGTGATCCGGTCTGGGCCATCATCCCAGTCATCAGAGTGGCCAAGCTTTCCTGGGTCAGCACCTGAAGAGCGTAAAATACAACTGTGTGTTTCAGTCACCATTCAGGAGTGTATAGGATAGACCTGAGAGATATATAAATATTCCATCAATGTCATGATATGAGACTAGGTATCATCTGGGATTTTGGATATCATGACATGGCACAAGCATTACATTATTATTTGTCTCTACCTGCTTGGTCATCATATCCACATTACTAATGACTGTTCTTGGATGTAAATATGTTATGAAAACACCAATAATCATCCCTACAATATCACCACAATATTGATATTGAGGTGCTCAGTCACATATATCGTATTTAAGTTTATTTTTGTTCATGTCACCCATCTCTAGAATAGAATCAGTCAAGGGAAACAACTGAGACTTGATCATTAGATGCAACAAAAGTCTTTCTGATAACTACAGAGGAACATGGGAAGTGTATCTCAGTCTGTAAATTTGTATGCATACCTGCAAAAGAGCAGGTGGGAAACTGTATGATGTGACTTAAAATATATATCTATATATATATTTGCTCTCCCTACAGCTATAAATAACAAGCACTTCAAAATGAGAAATAGGCTTGGTAAGACAGCTACTAAGCTGCAATGCTCTTCCGCAGGCACCCAAGCTTGAATCCTGTTGCAAGTAAGTACCTGCCTTTCCAAGCCTATTTTTGTGTCCATTTCTTGTTATGAAACGCTTGTGACTTACAGCACTAGTGATAGCAAATAAATGTTTTGTTTTGTGCATTATGCAGTTTCCCTCTTGCTCTACTTCATGCGCTCTAGCCCACTGGGAACCTTCTATTCCCCCCACTGACTTTCATGCAGTCTGACCTGTGGACAGCCTTGCACAGTGATGGGCATGGTGGCCTGGGGCTGTGGCAGGGACACACTGATGGGAACAGCAGGAGCCAGAGTTTGGACAGCAGGGGCTGCAGCCTCTACAGATACCACCTGCTGCTCTCCCAGCACTGAAAAAACACACCCAGAGTTACTGGCAACTGGCATTTTAAGTGTTTTTTGTTGTTGTGTTACATTTGTATTTTGATACCAAGTGCCCTGTATGTACCAGTCATAAGGTGAGCTACTTTCAATTAAACCACCAAACCTCAACAGCGCAGGGCAGTGATTTAAGAACTTACCCACACCCCCTGTGCTCTGGGTACAGTGGGGCTGTCTTGTGTGCTGCTGGCCTCAGGCTGTTCTGGGACCAGAGTCCCTCCCTCCTCAGCCCTGGAATCAGCCTTTCCATCCGGTACTGAGGATGGAAGAGATGCATCGACCTCTACCTCTAGCACACGGATAGTCTCATGGCCAGACATCACAATGACCTGCACAGTGGTTGGGAGCAAAAAGTAAATCCAAGTCAAGTGCACAATAAGATCTCTCCTCTATGCTTGTTGGAAGCTTGTTTTCAAAGATCTACAGTCATTTTATAATGGGTGTATGACTGACGCAGAGCAATCTCTCTCCTATGTATTCCTGAATGATGGCTGTGCTACAACTACAGTGAGTATAACCTTTCATTATGGTCAAAATGTCATTTGATTTATCACCTGAGGGGTAACAAGGGGTAGTCAAGGGTTAAAATCATTATTTCTCCAGCTGAGCATCAAATTATTAGCTCTCTGCCTACAAGTAGTACATCTGCGTTTGAAGTAATAGATGATTCATGGTGTGTAATAATGAAAGACCTAGACAAGAGGTAGCGAGACAACCTGGGCTGGAGGACAAGGTGCAGAGAGACAATGCAGGAAGAGATAGGATGCATACCTGGCTGTCTTTGGCAGGGAATTTCAAAGTGCAGGAACTAAATGGCTGAAAAAAGACTTCTGCAGTCAGACAGTGAATGGCTAAGGAGAACAGAGAAGCCGAGCACACGTTAGGACACAATGACCCAAAAACAAAGAAATAAAAATTAATTTTAAAAAATTAAATAAAAAGAGACACAAATGAAAGAGCATGAGTACACCAAAACAATGATAAGAGCATCAGCCAGCAAGCAGCTCAAGCAATGCTTTCTGAAAGCTCCCCTGTCATCCATGAAGAGCATTGCTTTTGTTTGCTATGTCTACACAGAATGTCACTAGAGAGGAGAAAACCACAATTAATCATTAAGCATGGCAGAGTAAAGACCAGTAATCCTCACAGGCATAAAGCAGAAGGTATTAATAGATGATAACCCAGGGAAAGGGGAGTCCAATCTCAATGAATTGCTGTGTGGAGTTAATCATTCTGTTATGATATGGTATGCTTGCACATGGGGGTGACAACGGCAAATGGCAGCAGAGAATTTGGAGACCAGTGAAGTTCTCAAGAGGTGCGGCTGCAGGAGAGGGCCCCTCACTAAGTTTCGATGGCAACTTAAGTGGTACCTGTTCATTGACAGTGAGTGGGGCATCTTTGGCAGGGAGATCCTGGGAGTTCATGGCTCAGTGCACCAACATCCACTGTCCTCCTGGCATTCTACATGGACAATAAAACAAACAACCCTGAAAAATCCTTCTACTTAATTTTTCTCCCTGGACACTTGAAAAACTTGGTCTATTGTGCAGCAAGTACACTTGAGGGAAAAAAATGCCACAGTGATGGTAGCCCATGTGAGCACGCGTTTCAAGGCAGCCTAAAACACAACCACATGGAGGGGACCTGGGTCTTTGATTCAACGCTGTATGTCTGTCACACCAGGACCAGACTATTTCGAGGGGCCTATAAAACAGGCCTCCTCTGTTGCACTTGAAAATGCTGCAGAGAGCGTGATGAAGCACGCCAACCACGGACATGAAGTGCTTGCAAATTAGGAATCAGATGTCAAAACGATATAAGGTGATGCTTTCCCCGCTGCAGAGCCCCCTCAGAAATGAAGATCTGTCAAAACTTCAGCGGGTGTGATGGGCTCCCCACCCCCATCCTGCCCAATAAAAGTCTCGCCGCGTCGGCTACTTTTGGGGACAAGCTGTTACCGCCAAGTCTGGGCGACAGAAATCATCCCGACCCGTGCCTAGAGACCGAATATTATGTATTTCCCTCTCTTTATCATAAATATATAAATTATGCTAATTACGAACATTGCATATTAACCAAAACTCATTTCCTCTCGCCATTTCGCCGCTACGCGCGAGTAGCAGGCTAAAAAAGAGCCTGGGTATTATATTCAACTTACCGTGTAGATGCAGCTTATTTTCTCTTATCCGCCCCTTTTTATAAATGTCCTTGTCACAGTTTGTTTCAGTCACACATAATTAAAAATTCATCTCAGCTCCCAGACAGGCGCTGTGACTGCACACAAAAGAGGTATTTGCATTGATAAGGAGGCTTGCAATGTTAGGATCTCCTCTCTCTTAATATTTAATGACGGTGCCCTTTCTACAACAGTTCAGAGCATCCAAAATCGTCCAGGTGTCTCACAGAATCCTGTTTATGGTGTAAAGTCGGACAAAATTACAACAAAAATTGGCCTTTTGCACTACGTCATGAACATAATTTATGCAAGAAAAAATCTTGCATTGAAAAATGTCTGCCTCGACTTGAGAGGAGCCATGGTTCTCTTAAAGGGGAAGTGCATCTTTATGAAGCCGGACAGCGGCACCAGGAATGAAGCACTGCCTCAGCTCAGCAACTTCTTATAAATATAACAGGTTAAAGATGAACGATGTCTTATTGGTCGTGTTGTTGATCAAATAAAATAAAATAAAAAAAATCCAAACTATTGAAATGGTGATGGATTTGCCAAGTACAAAATAATGCAAATACCTCGTATGGACGCACTGCAATGGTTCCATATAGTGTGGTGCACATTTTATGGAGATGTCTGATCATCTGTGGTCTTAATTTGATTTTTTTCATAATTAATTTGATTCATCCGCTTCTTCCTATGTTGCTTCTAGAAACATGGAAATTCTGTAGCTACATCTTGCACAGCCATTATTAACAAAAGAGGGGGGGAAAAAACTCATTAGTGAGAGGCAAAGAGAAGATGCACCATAACGTGTGACAAATCACAGAGTTCAGCTTTTCCTCTGGGCTAGATATTCAAGAAAATTTTCATATTTTGACCTAAGTTTGACACAGAGGAAATAAATATGCAGTAGTGATTTGCACTGTCCACTCATTGTTTGTGTCTAATCTGTCTGTCCTACACTCCTTTTACCGATTTCAATTATTCCTATCTTTTCCAATAAAGTTCCACACATTTGGGCAGTCAAGTGTTGTATATGGCGCCCATTATAATGACTACATGAATCTGTAAGCCTTTGAACTCATCATATATCATTATACATTATTACAGGCTTATCTGAAAGGAAATAATCCCTGTGTATGGTAGTGTTTAATACGAGTTCAGTGATGAAAATAAACTGCTTGAAGCACCAAAACCCACTAGACGCTGCCATCCAACCTGCTTATTTAATTTCTTTATGTAAAGCACTTTGTAACTTCTTTTATGAAAAGGGCTGTGCAAATAACATTTATCATTATTATTATTGTTATGATGGTGATGCAATGATGGTAATGATGATACTCTTCATAAGAAATCACCTCAGTGAAAGAGACTCCTCAGAGAACCTCTCAACAGAAAGCTGGAAGCACAATGAGTAACTTTATTTATTTATACAGGTTAAAGTTACAGGAACAGTGCACAATAATATACATTTCTATAAATGTACCAGTTTAACCATCTCGGCTAATTTTCAGCTGCAGTACCGGGCAGATCAGTGAATTATGATTTCTTCAGCAGGTGACAGTGTAAAAAAATCTCATATGTGCAATGCCTTGGATAAAAGTGTCTGCCAAATGTGAATTGTAATTGTAACTGTAACAATAGTAATGGCTGTTTGGATTCCTGCCAAGCACCTTAAGGGCCTGGAGGTGCACTGGCTGCACAGGTTTAAGTGTTGAACAGGAGGTTTGTGCCAAGCTAGTCATACAGTATGACAAATATGACATGATCAAGGCATTAAAATATGGTGTCGCTATAATTTGATAAATTAAATGTCAGGTAAGATTAGAATCAATCATTACACCAAGACATTTGACATTGGAAACCACTGTCAGCTTTAGATGTGAGATTATCATACAACATACAAACATGCAAACTGTTTTCTTTATGCTTAAGTTAAGACAGGAGTTTTTAAGCCACTATGTGACATCATTGTTGTGAGCTCACATGCTGCTTGCTGATCATTTTTTGTAAAGGCCCTCGAACTGATCCCTGAGCTACACTGATATCACAACTAAGGGCAGATGAAAGCTCACCATTTACTTTTACCCTCTGTGCTCTTTCTTTCAGATAGGATTGCATCCATTTAATAGTACTGAGGGAGAAGCTGAACATTGAAAGTTTGAAAGCAGAACACCATGATCAACAGTGTCAAAGGCTTTCTTTAGATCTAAGAATTTGACCCCTACAACTCCCCATTATCTAGTTTAATAATTTAATATAATTTACATTATGTCACACATTAATGTAAGCCACCAGTCAACAGCACTTAGCTTCAATGGTAGTGGAAATCTTCTTAAATTTCCATAATTATACAACCATCAGTTTCATATCAGCTTATAATTGTGTCATCATTACAAATATTGGACCATGTAACAATAAGAGAAACAGTCCAGTTACTTGTAACTATTTAATTATAGTATTACATATAATGATCATTACATATCGTTTAGACAAACTGACCCAAATATAGCCTGCTCTGTTTAGCAAGTGCTCAGAACTGCCCCCAATGTCCACAAGACTGTACTGCGTGTCTGCACTCTGTCTCACAGCAGTCGGTGGCCTTGAGTGGGCTTTCTATAGTTCTTTTCTATAGACTTTGCATTAAAAAGAGAGAAAGCCCAACCAAGGCTTTCATTGTCTCATCCCTGTTAAGTTTGTCCACAGCTCAACAGGCAGTTTAGTCACTGTGGATCAGAGTCCTAGCACCAAACAGCCGAACAAATCTCAGGATGAGAGAAAGGCAATTTGATTATTCATTGAATCTGAAGGTCGGAGCCAAGAAACTCAAAGTCTAAAGTAAATACACAGAGTTTATAATATTGACTAGTCATGATCATTATAATACAAGTAGGACTTAATACTGTTTCTGGTCAAAAGTTAAATGGTCAGTGAACTAACCAATTATAATTAACATCGACTTTAAGAAAAGGTAAGGCAGGTGGCATTGAAAAGATACAAGCATAAACATACAAGCTTGTATCAAATGACAAAACACAGAATATTTAGGAATACAAAAAGTTACATGAGTTCAGTGCACTCTGAGAAACTGAGATTAACTGACAACATTAGATTATTATAATAATTATAATTCATACATAAAAACGGTCATACTGAAAAATTTCCACAGGCAATACAGTCTGGTGTATCTTAATACTTTTTAATCTGTTTCCACAAAATGTGTAACTAGGATTACAGAAACGAAAGGAGGGGAGAGATGCAGCTACAAAGTAATGGCATGTAGGCTATATTTGAGGAAAACCTTTGACTGAGAGTCAAAATGGGAGATGAAGGTGAGAAGCTCCTCTTCACCTGGAACCACGCCGCATTTCTACCTGTAGGGGGCGCGCGCACGTCGAACACCGCCTGCGTGAGAAGCGTAGCGAGCGAGTGACGTAACCACTTCCACCACAACAAGCTGAAAAACAAGGAAGTGAACTGTAACTGTCATAAGGCCGTAAAAAAACAACCGGACCACCGTTTAAAGCTTTTACTCATCAGCCTACGGATCAATTCAGAACAATGAACAACAAAGGTATTTCTACAGTCACGGTGTCGGTAATTAGATAGCTGTTGGCTACAGAAGCGTACGTTACGGCTAACGTTAGATCTTGGTTTTGTCGTTGTGGTCAGCGGACCTACGTACATGACAATAAACCAGCGTTTGGCTGCTAAACAGGGTAGCAAACACGCTGAGCTCGGATACGCTCGGATAATTTTGTTCAATATCTGGTAACAAATGAATAACGAAAGCCTTAGCTCGCCGTTACCTTACATTACCAGCTAACTCGGTCAGTAGCCACCAGTGTATTTAAAGTGAGCTAACATCAGTCCACCCCCATCACGGCAGCAAAGCTAACGTGACTTGGCCTTCACCTCTCCTCGCGGGTCACATTTGTCTCAAGCATAGAAATCTTTGTCGGTGTCAATCATTTGAATAACAATTATTAACCCTTCCTCGTCAACAGCCGTGAGACGTGTGTGAAGTTCAGCCATGTAAATACCACTGCTGTCCATTGTCTGCATTGTCTGTCTCCTCCTATTGAAGCTGTCAGGTTTCCCCATATTCTGACAACATACACACCGTGGTCGCGAGCTCTGTCACATACATTGTTATTACCGACGGGAAAAACATTAATATTTTGAACCAAATAATTGTTTTTATTAGACAGTTGTATTTAAATGTTACACTGCTACCCTAACATTATTTTGAAATTCGTCCCAGGACATCCCGTTCACGGTAAACTGTTGTTTTGCAGGTTCATATCCACAGCAAGCTGTGTATCCTCAGCAGAGCACTGCTCCTATATACCCCCCTGCTATGCAAATGTCTCCTCAGGCACCTCCCTACACAGATGCACCACCTGCATATTCTGAGGTAACTACAACATTTACAAGCTCTGTGATTACACACGTCATGTTTATCCTGCTCTGTTCAGACACCACCGTGATAATCCAAGAATATCTAACCTCCTTTTTTTTAACATCTGTGTTTGCAGATATACCAGCCCAGATTTGTGCTTCCACCTCAGGTGCCTGGTCAGGTGCCTCAAATGTCTTCTCCATACCCCGGTGCTCAGGTGTTCATGCACATGCAGCCACCCATGCCTGTTGGGCCAGTGAGCCAGAATGTCCCCATGGCCTATTATCCCATGGGGCCCGTGTACCCTCCTGCTTCAACAGTGATGGTGGAGGGGGGCTTTGATGCCGGAGCGCGCTTCGGAGCAAGCAGCGGTGTTTCCATCCCAGTGAGTATCTGCTCTGTTGATTTTACGGAGTTGTACTGATTGCATTGAAGTCACTCAATACTGCTTTTGTCCTAAAATGGCAAAAGAGCTGCGAGAATGTGCTGGTCCTTGTTTAACCAAACATGGACAGTTCATCAGAGTTGTATTCATTTTAATGCTTATTTCTCCCCTTTTCCTATCACGCTCCAGCCCCCACCTCCTGGTCACCCCCCCAACGCAGCTCAACTGGCTGCCATGCAGGGTGCCAATGTTGTAATGACACAGCGCAAGAGCAACTTCTTCCTGGGTGGCTCCAGTGGAGGTTATACCATCTGGTAACAGCAACCATTCTCCTCAACTCCTCTTTCATGCCTAAACCGTGCCCCTACTCCAAATGATGCCCTTATCCCTCCCCTGTCCCGTCCCATACGCCTCCCTGTTCAGGCTGCTTGGCCATGCCACGATACTCATATCACCTAACGGAATGTAATACTTTAGAGCCCTCATGAAAGGTACAGTACTCCACTTGTGACGCTAGAGATAAAATATCACTATTGATGGATACCACTGCTTGGAGAGGACAAAAGCAAATCATAGAGCTCATTCCATAATTCTACACAGCGTCCAGCCTCTTTGGTCATTCCAGATTTTTCCTCTTTCAGGTTCTGATATCTGTATTTGTTCAAGTGAATCAAATGGATCACAAGTTGCATTTAGATGTTCTTGTATATGTGTTAACTAGGTAACCAAAATGGTGAAATATCAAATCCGCATTATATATCTTAGCTGCTTTATGGTAACAATGGAATGCAGTTATGAGGTCGCAGTTAAAGTTCAAGAGGAGAGGGGGCCACCTCCACCTGTCTTTTTGGAAAACTGTTACTATTAGTGTAGTTACATGAATAGCTGTGTAATAAGTCCATGTAAATATAATGATCATTACAGGAATTAAATTTTAGATGTTAAAAAAAAAGAACTTCTTGGATGCCCTAAGCTAGGAAATCATGTCTTGTCTTTTGCACAGTATTGAAAATACCACGTGACAAATTTAGTTGCACAATGAACTGTCCAATATCTGACAGATCCCTCACATTCGAATCACTTGCTAAGTAGATTTAAGCAAACAATGGGGAAAAAAAGAATACATGCAATATCCAAAGTGGGTTACTGTACCTTATTGGGCCACTGGTAGATGAACATAGTCAAGTGCCAAAGAGCACTGGCAATAGCCCTGATATAAAGCAAATTAACTTCAGTAAACTTAAAGGAAAGAAATTTAAAGTAAATCCAAATAGTGAGCTGAGTGGAAAGAAGTGGTTGGTGTAACATTTTAGCTTGTGTTTTTGTTGTTGTTGTTGTTTTTTTTATTTCACAGTCGGATACCCAGAGTTAATACACTAAATGTTTTATTGTACAGATTTCAAGAACTACCCATCACTGTTTCTACTTTTGTCTTTTCACATATTTTGGTGTCATCTAATCAAGGGTTTAAAGTATTTATTCACTTGAGAAAAAATGCCACCCTTGTGAAAGCATTATTTAACATTTTCAAGAGAGGGTGAGGTGACTTTTTATTTCTTAAAGTTTTCACTGGTTTTTTTTTTTTTCTACATGTAAGTGATTTATATGATTAGTTAGGCTAATAAATTTGTTAGTATAACCAATGAGCTGGTTGTACCAAAGATCTGGTCTGTAATGCACTTATGTTTGGTTGTGACCTGAAATTTAAAAGTCACAATTTAAAAGCAAACATATCATTGAATAAGCAGTTGTGAAGTTGTGGGTGCCTAGACCCTCAACTGGACACAACTGCGATTGTAATTTAATGTGGTGTTTGTCACTTCATGTAGAGCAATTTCATCTTTTTAAGTTCTTACACACTTTTGCACCTTTGCTATGTACAAATTTGATTAAATACTTCTTTTTATCTGAAATGCACTGCTAAGCAAATCTGAAACGTTTCAGGCAACGGGGCTACTCTTTCTTTGAAGTCTTGTTTTCATTTCTTTTGAAGAAAGCTGTGAGAATTTGTAAACATTTTAGGATTGTAAAATACTAGCTCCTCATGCCTAGTTCATTTTTTAAGTAATGTCATGATGTGGCGTAGTATTATTCAGTAGCCTGAAAGTGTATGCAAACTTTGGCAACAAGGGCACATCACTGTCTACGCGTTTGTTCATTTCCAAGGCATTTTTGTGCTGCTAGTTGAAGTATTTAGAGCCTTTACATATGTTATCTTACAGACTTAAATAAGATAGGTTCAGTCAGTATGGACACCATCAACTGATATTTGTAGATAGGGTTCATTTTGGTGTCTGGTAACGTCGTGTCACTGGGTATCCGACATACCATACCAAGTTTTAACAGCTGTGGCCAGCACAAAACAAATGCTATTGTTGTCGACTTGGATTTTATGTTGTCCCAGTGTTACTTTAGTCAGGTCAAAGAGACCACAGGGATATCCCACCAGGCAGGATCAGCAAGTTAGCCAGGTAACGTTAAAAAGTATTACCGGATATCCTCTGAGATATTGTCTATTCTTAGCAGCTGTCACCCAGGATGGCTGGATCATTTTCCTAAACCGAGCAGTCAACCTGTTTTACAGATTCAAATCACTATCACCAGGATATAGCACTCTCTTTTCCAGTTATCTGGCTAACTTTCCAAATCCTGGTTTGTGGAATACCCAGCTATCTGGAAAACCTGCTTGTATGCAACCTGGTTATCAGATGCATATCCTGTAGGCAACACACATGGCCAACTACCACCATACCAGACATAGTTGGCATGTTGCTCAAGTGTTTTCTTTCTTTCTTTCTTTCTTTTTTTTTTGACAGTGTGCATTCATTCTTACAGATATGCCTGGTTGTTGTTTTTTTCTTGCTTGGGAAAAAGGGGCCACAGCTATTAAAACTTAAAACTTTGAAACAAATGTTAATTCTTTTTTTCCTGTCTCAGCCCTGATTGTGTTTTGTAAAGCAACATGATGGCGGCTTAGTCCCAGCAATATGAAGTACTGTAAACTATAGCTTACCAGTAGATGCCATGCCAACCACAGCCAGCGAATGGAACACTCTTGTTGAAGGATTATGGACATTCATAGTTCAGGGATTCTCTTTAAAATATTTTGTAAAATGGATATATGTACTAAAGTGATTTGATGGACTTTGGTACCCATTCTATCTTTTAAGATTACTAAAGGAGATGAGTGTCACTACAGTTTGCTGAGACATGTCAAAGATGGAATTCTTTGCAAAAGAACTTAGGTGCACTTAACTTTTTTATACTAAACTTAAAATTTAAAATGAAAATTTAGAATAAAGGTTATTTTGGAAATTTGAAATGTTTCATGTTCCTATTTCAATTTCAGTTGTATTTGTTTGCATAATATAATGCTCAAGGAGAACCTGTTCGCTATGTCACACTGGCACCAGTTCAAAAGCAAGTTTTATTGCCTTACATATTTCTCTCAAATAGAGAAGTATGTTTCGTCAGTAACGCCTGGCAAAGGATCATACAAAAAACAAGATCGGTGCAAGAGGAGCCAATGTAGTAATATTTAGCTGCCCTGTAATCAAAAAAAAGCAGTACATTATTTCTGACCATTAAAACTTGCATGCATGATAAAACTAAAAACTCAAAATCAATAAAACAGAAGTTAACAGTCCCCAGCAGCACCAGGATACAACTTGAGGACGTTCTGTGTGAGAAAAAATGAGATGCCTAAATAAAACACAGTACAAGATATCGTACAGGCAATATAAAACATGGCTATAGTGTGGCACACACATGCTAATCACACTTTTCTAATTTTAACTGAGCAGATCTTGATCCTATAATGGTGACCTAGACATTTTTAGGAAATCCCACCACCTGTTTCATGTCTAACTCTGGAAGTCTGCCCACACCTGTTGTCCGTCACCTGTTACGAGTCCATCAAGATCCACTCCTCCTTCATTAATAACCTAAACTTTGGCAACGCTTGTGTGCCTCCAAGTGAGTTAGAGCACAAAATCTCTTACAAGTTATTCCTGTGCACAGTGTGCAGCATGCAGCCGTCATCCCTCAAAACACAGACTCTCACAAATATCCCCATTTCTTCTTGGTCTGCCAGAGGTCGGCCTGTTTTTGTTTAAATGTCCTCTCACTCCTTTACTGTTAAGTTCATATGAAGTATTCCTTCTTTTCACTTGTGGCCTGGTCATTGTAGTCCTCGTTGAATTCCTCTCCTGGACCAGGCTCTCCCGTCGTCCTGTAGTCGCCCTTGTTGTGGCACAAATACCGGTAAAGCAGGAAGCCCAAAACAGCTATAGTCAGCAGGACGAGAGCGATAACCACTGGAAAGACAAAGAAAACTGTTTTTAAATGACTGATGACAGAGGATTGGGAGTGGCCATTTCCAGGCGGGCAAAAAAAGCTCAGAAAAAAAGTCATTTGAGTTACCTCCAATAATGGTAGAGTCTGTATGCACAGGGGCTGCTGTTGTTACCGCTGGAAGGGAAAAAAATAGTATACCGCCAGGTCAGTTTTAACCAACTTGAAGAGAGATAATTAACAAAGCAAGCAGACATTCCTGAGATTTTAACTCAAGTATGCAACCATATGCAACCATAGGCTTTAGAAGGCAGCACAGACAATACAGACTAGACAACAGGAGTTACCCTCAAATATGGTGGTGTCTGCATGAGTAGGAAACGATGTTACAGGCCCCATATCTGTAACTGCAAAAGCATAAAAGCATGAGTATGTTGATAACATGGCACAAACAAGAAGATAATGTTATCAGAGTATGTGCAGGAGCAGCTCCGCCAAGCATTTGGTGCAGTCAGAAAACGTCTAGTTACCCTTGGACATAGTCATTTTTGCTGGTGTAGAAAGCGTTGTGGAAGGTCCCATTTCTGATGCTGAAAAACACACCAGTTAAGCATGTTAAAATGGCACAAAGGATTAGTTTTTATATCTTCAGAGAAGTGAGCTTGGGGCACCTTGTGTAACTGCATAATGTCTCACAGCGGAGGGAATGTTTTTTTGTTGTGACACAGTAATCTGATTATCGTGGGCTGGAAGTGAAACAAACTTGTCAAACCCTAATTTGATTTCTGAATCCATATATTGTGACACAGTGTCTTAATCGGAGAGCACAAGCTGCAGTCTGTTCAGCGCCTGGGCAGAATATTCACGTAAAAGCTTGAAGCACTGAGTTGGCGTTTCACTCACTGCACAAGCGATTATGATAAAAAGCAAGTTCAAAGATCTAATTTGCACAAGGAGGCTGAACTCCCTTTATGCTCAGTGACAAAAAAAAAAAAAAAAAAAAAAAAAAAAACTATTAAAAAAATACATTTATTTCTCTTTCCTGGGTCTAAAACGGGGTTTTATGTCAGGTTCACGTAACTGGTAGGTTACCTGGATACTCACCATTGAAGGCTGGACTAGAGGTCATGATGAATGTCTTTTATTACCTGGGAAAAAAACATGAAAAACAAAAGGTAAGGAAGAAAAAGCAATATATACCAGTGTGTGATAAATAAAAACAACTAACATCCACAAACTGAGTGGGGGGAAACAAGCCCACAAAGCTTCCTAGTAACATAAAGGTTAGACAAACCAATTTCACAATGCTAACCTTTATTGTCCTACCGATACTAGCATCACACCTCAGTAAACAGCTGACTTTCTTTGTCTCAGTCACTTCAGTCTGAAGTAAACCAAACTCAGCCAAGCCCTTTACTGAAATAAACTTCTCCAGTCTACTTCCTCGTAACGACAAAAACATTTAACCTTGCTTTGACACGTAAAAAAAAACGCACAGAAACACATGCTAGCTAACTTTTCAGGTAAAAAGAGTCACTGAGACTTGACGGCACACAGCAACAGGCGGACATTATTCATCACAGCTGCCGTGTGAGCGCTCTTACCTGGGCGCAGCAGCTGCCAAGCCTCCAGCTCAAGACAAAACTTTCTCCCTGAGTCCAAAATGTCTTCAGAAAACCAATAATCTCTCTTGAATTTTAACCTGAGACTGTCCACGACTCTGTCAAAGCCTCGGGGCCTGAGTTTAGAAAACGTACCGAGCTTTGTCTATGGGTTTTTTCCTCTGCGCTCGTGAGTCACGCACGCTCTCGATTTCCGCCCGTCCCCTTCCCCCAAAACTCAAACTGGAGCGCTTGCCTCCTCAAAGATCGTCTATTAACAAGATGACTCAAAGACAGGTAAATCCGGAATAAGACAAAGCATGGGATGTCTTGGCAGTAGGAAGGAAGGAAGACTTTTTTTCTAATTGCAAAAATAAAATACCTTTATTTAACACAACACAAACAAAGGAAAATGAGTACTTAAAATATAGACCATTGTTTGGTGCTGGGTATTGTTGGCTGATGAAGGCCACACCAACCCTTAATACAAAATCTATTCTTACCACACGTCATAAAGGCACTTAAATATTTGCAGTGAGACAGTGCCTTGGACATTTTTCTCTGGACAGTCGGGTTTTGACTGGCTCCTAAAGTGTACTCACATTTTTTTTATGATTGTATGATTTTTTTATTATTATTATTTATTCTTATATAAAAAATAATATCAACATCCACATAGCATAGGAAAACAGAAACATTAACAATAAAATAGTATTAGTAATAACTATCCTCATATAAAAATTGGCTCAGAGGCAAAAAAGAAAGTACTGGGTATGTATGAACTGTAATTACAGGATGGTATTGGTGGGTCACTTGGAGTAGAGCAGTAGTTATGTATAAAAAGCAGTTACAGGATAGGAATAGCAATATGGCTTGAAAGTGTTCACGCATTCACAACTCACTCAAACCCATTGAGTGCCATGATTGATTCTCTGTTGCCTTTGATTGCCTCTGATCAGCTTTTGTTCATGCTTTACAATGTCAGCTACAACTGAAAACAAAAACCAAAGTGGTTTCTGTGTTCTGTTGGTGCATTTTAAAAGTAGGGAACATAAAACGAATTACATAATGAAAATTGTTCTTTGACTAATGTATTTGAAGAGACCATATCATTCACTATGCTGCATTACTGTCATATCTATGGAGGCCTCACAGTTTAGGAAGTCAGAGAAATCAAGGCTCATGAGTCGTGTTTATCAACCTAAAGCTGACTTTACAAGTATTTGCATGCAGGAAGCTCCTATCTGCAATTTTAACAGGATAACATCAATGCAGCATGCAGAAAACACCATCACCATGGCTACAGATCTGATAAAAGACAGAGGAATTCCTCATCACATTCACATGTACATCTCTGGATTTGTCCTTCGTACTCTCCATACACACACTTCATCCACAGAGAAGCAGCCAAAACAGACACAATGTTTTAAATGACTTACTCTATTTATTAGCTGATTTTGGTTACATTCAACTCCAAGTTCCTCTGATTTATTTGAGGCCTAAAAACCAGAATTATTGCTCAAATGTAAATTAATTCCAACCAAAATGGTATGGCATTCAAATATGACAAAAATGGATAATGCTGTCTTTTCTACACAGGTGATCAACAGATATAGGAGATTTGGGGTGTAGTAGGGAGCAAACTTATTATACATAATAAAATTGTTGAAATTTACCAAGGTAGAGATTAACAAATATTTCCCCGAACCGAGTCTGTAGCTGAAAATGAAATGAACACTGGAGTAACCAAAAACTGAAACTGTCTGCTCCGAAAACTAGGCACAAAATACAAACATTTGGGTTCATGTTTTGTTTGTCTTCAGTCCAAAGTTTGGAGTGGCAGATCTTTTTGGAAATGAATAAATTTTACAGTATCTGCTGTTAATATACTGATAAAGACCATCCTGAATTCATTTCCCTACAATTGGAATAAGGCAGTGTATTATTACATTTTCAATATTAATATTTGTTTTTAACATTGGAAACATAAAATAACTACTCTGATCTGGCCCAAATTATCTGCAAAATGCAAATTATGAATCATGCAATGACTCGCAAAAAAAAAAAGGGAAACTCATCCAGCATTTACATACTAACATATTTTTCCAATGGTAATCATGGTAATATACAGAGAAGAGAATTTAGTGTTAGGTAAAGGTATATGTACACTTGATTTCAGTAAAAGATAAATAACTAGAGAAAAATAACCATAAGAAAGAGTCCACATCATTAATCCACAAAGCTCTCACATAATAACTTGCTCCACACATTTCAGTCCTGCTGTCTCTTCATATTTCTGGCTCTGGTGCCACTGACGTCTTCCCTCTGCTCTGCATCCATTGTCGCAGCTGTCAAAATCAACTCAGGGTTCACACAGGTTGATGAAACTCTCAAACACAGAATCAAAGGAGGAAGATGAATGAAAATGCAAGACAGGTCAATGTGAAAAAGGTGAGTGCATACGTGAAGAAAACAAAACACCAACCTTATATCAAAGTTTATTGTTACACCACGGTGCTTTTTGAGTCTGGGGATGCCTGGCTTCCTGCAGGCACGTCCTAGACAGCAGAAAAAGTCAAGAGGAAAGGTCACAAGATTGAAGAATCATGATACAAAGCTGTGGAAAACACACAGGAGAGGCCTGCATCACGTTGCCTCAGCTGTAGTGACTAACCTTGTGAGGAAAGCTCAGCTCCTTGGAGTCAGAACCAAAGCCAGAAACTTCTCCATTCTCCAGTCCGTTTGATTTAGGGGTGTCAAGAGTTACGGGGCTGTCATCCTTCTCTTCTATGTGCAGCGGGCTGCTGCGGGCTGCAGACAGCTGGAGATCCAAACTCTCTGAATCACAGGAGTTGTTCAGTTCTGAGCTGCTATCACTTGGCAGAGCGTTCTCACCCTCTGCCTTATTATCAGAGGTGGCTGGACGCCGATCTGAAGAGGGATCAGGCTCAGACTCATCTTCTTTCACACCTTTGTCTTGCTCCCCTGGATTCTTATCTTCTCCTGACTTTAGCTCCTCAGCAGCGCTCCCTGTTGCAGCGTCTTCCCTCTCAGCATCAGGCCTCTCCTCCACAGAGTGGACGACGTTGCTGTGGGTTGATCCTGCATCTGAATCGCAGAGCTCAGGGAATGGGCTATCTGCAGGAGAGGATTGTGGGGAGACTGCAAGGGTGCTGCTCTCCCTGGACAGGGTCCCATGTCGAGGTTTATCCGGGGACTTGAAACTAAACCTCTGGGCAGGCTTAGGACTGTAGTTCATGTGGAACTCAGAAAAGCTGGCTTTCCATGATTTAGGGGACATCAAAGATCGTCTCTTCAGAGAACCATACCTGAAATATAGTAAAAAAGTAACATCCATCCTTATTCATAGAAATAAGAGCTGGTTTGATCCATTGTTCAGGCTCCCTACCCATATATGAGGTACAACAATGACTCATTAAAAGAATAGTTCAACTCAAAATTAGACTTCAGTCATATCAAAATTCACTTGAAAGCACTCCAGCAGAAGAATCTCCCTTCTGCTGCCGGGTAAGCATCCACAACAACCACAGCATTGTTAGTGAGCAAAATCTAGGAAATAATGAGGTAAATATTGGGCTTTTGGACACGTTGCAATTATAGCGCTAAAAAATACTTGGACTGTGCTGCACAAGCTGTTTGGAGAAATCTGACAGATAGAGCTGTAAAAAGATGGCTCCATTAACTTTAATAGTTTAGGAGAAGGCTGAGATGGAGGTACAGGGGAGAAATCACTGTGTGCTGGGTGGTCTTATTGACTTTCTGTGGCACTTTGGGTGGCATCAGCGTGAGTCGATAGTCACTGGATTCTTTTTTTGAGGTGAAGTGTCCCTTTAGATTATTCATGCATAAAGAAGAGCACAGAGGTCAGAGCCAAAAATACGGGAACGTACCGTTGCCATCCCTTCACGACAAACACCTTGTCTGGATGCTGAGCCTGAAGCTCCTTTATCACATTCTGTAGATCTTGGCTGAGCTAAAAGGAGAGGTTAAGGTAAAGAAAAATCTTCAGTGACTAATGTTGCGTGACATCTGAATTTAATTGCTGGACCAACACGCTACATAACTTACCGTGCTCATTTCCTTGAGGAAGGTGTCTCGTAAGGTTGAGATGGCCGAGAAGACTGACACATAGCAGCCAATGCGGCTTTGAGAGAAACATCAGAAAACAGGGTTTAAAACATAATCTAAGATGTAAGGTCATAGTAAGTCCACAGCCATCCTGCGGTAATACATAATTTACTATCAGGTGTCTTTGCTGACCTTTGGAAGAGAGTAGGGAGCTCCTCCTTCAGCTCACTGTTGATGCTCTCGTAGATGCTTTTGGCAGCGTTCACATCTTCCTCTGCCTGCAGAATGAAAAAACACCATCGGCCTTGGGCTCATTTGCAGTTTTTAATCAAATGAAATCTCAAGTTCAGGTTTATTGAGTGTCCTTAATCACCATTACAGTCTCAAAAGGCTTTACAGGCCCATGGTTGATAGGAAACAAAATGACACTGCTCTGATCTGAAGCCTCATACAGGGCAAGAAGTAACGCCCAAAAAAAAAAAGAAAAAAAAAAGCCAGAGGCCAAAAGGGGAAACATGGAAGAAATTCTCAGGAAGGATGAGACATAAAGTGAAAGCAGCCAGGCTATTGTTCCTGACCTTGGTTATCTTGACATCGTCCCTCTTCTTGGCAGTCTGTAGTGCCTCCA
This sequence comes from Myripristis murdjan, assembly GCF_902150065.1. Lineage (NCBI taxonomy): Eukaryota > Metazoa > Chordata > Actinopteri > Holocentriformes > Holocentridae > Myripristis > Myripristis murdjan. The sequence continues at coordinate 23,337,950 of NC_043986.1, read as the reverse complement.
GCTGGTGACGGGAAGAGTCGTAGTCCACCAGTTTTCTCCCCCTCTTGGAGATTTTCTCCTGCAGATTGCAAACGACAGAAACTCCTGAAATATTGTCTGTGCGTCTCTGCTTGTTGAAGCGTGTCCGCCTGCCCTTGGCCCTCCAGTGTGCCTGGCATATTTATTCCCATTTGTGTACACACTTTTTTGCTTTCCTTACCCTGACATCTGGGAACTGCCCCATGTAAGACTCCATGGTGCGTACTGCCTGGTCTAATAGCTTCACCTCAAAGTCATTCCACAGCAAGTCCTCGCCCTTATTAGGACAAGAGCCAAAAACATTGCATTAATTATTTAAGAGGAAACAAAGAGAACGAGAAGAGAAAATGGGTTTTAAGTCAATGGCAATGTATGACTTTTTCCCTACAGTGGTATGGGTGATGTGGTTTTTCACCATCAATGACGTTAATTGTGAGTCTGACCTCTACAATGGCTCCCAAGTCCTCCTCTCCAGCCCAGTCCGTCTCATAAGCATCAAACAGAGACTGGGACAGGCGTCTGGAAGCCTCACGCATATCTGTAAACGAGCAGAACCAGAATCATTCATCATCAGGCTGCCATGCCGCTGAATGAGACTGTGGGCTATCTCTAGTTCTGCAGCATCTACAAACAAAAGCATTTTTCACCTCGGACTGCACTGAGGTAGCTCTTCAGGTCCTTGTATATTCGGTTCCCATCACTCTGCAAATAGGCAGAGGCATCACATGTCAGATTTATTATATTTATGATGATAGGTTTAGCGAGCGCAGTCCACAAATCATCTCATTATCTACACATTCACAGTAAAACATGGTGCTGCTATTTAAAATAGAATTTTTTGTGAGGCGATTTTTGCAACTTCCCTGGAAGTGGAGAAAAATGACAGTGAAAAAAAGTTTTGAAGTGAGAATATGGTTTTCAGTTAGGGATTATTTTCCTCTCGCTTACAATTTTCATGTCGTGTGTCCAGTCATTTGTATATTTTTCATTGATTCAAAACGTTGCATTTCAGAAATTCATGCTTTTCAAACCATTTTTCCAGTTTTTGTTGTTGATTTTCAAAATGAGGATACAAACATTATTTGACAGACTTTTAGTTTTAGTATTTAAGCAGGAGAATTACCTGCTGGTCATTAAAATTTTGAAGACAGTGCTCAAATTGTTCATCTCTGCTCTCCACTGTCTTCCCCAGTCTTTGCAACACCTGCAGAGAAACCACACATCAAACAACAGTAAAAACAAAAGGATAGTATGTTTTGGAATGTATATATACATATATTAAACGCTTATATACCTTTTCTTTGCCTCTACTCAGTTGCCTTTGAACTTTTTTAGCAAAGACCCCGGCACTTCCTTTTGGACTAGTATTCTCTGCCATCTCTTCTTCTCCTCTTGATTCTGTGCTTATTCTGGGATGCAGGGATATAAAAGAATATCTAATCACAAACAGTGCCACACTTATCATGTTGACATACAATTCTGCAGAATTTATATAACAAGCATACTGAATTTTGCTTAAAGTAGTTCAGGATTTGCATTAAATACACTTGCTTCAGAGGTTTCGTCATATTAGTAAATAAATTCCTTCTAGTTAAATCAGCAACTTCCTATAGAAAACAATCACAAATTTAATAAATGATTGTTTATAATAACCCTATCTGAGATTTTCACGAAAGCAGTGATGCTCGTGTATTTGCATTATGTTAAAATCTAATGAGCAAAACAGTGTTGGAGTTAATTAAATTGTTCATCATCTTGCTTGGGGCCACCTCGGGCCCTCCTTGGGACCCCTGGAGGTTCCACTTCTATCGGACCCGCTGTTGTAATTGGCCGCTAATGACTACAACACCCATAGTTCCTATCAGTCAAGCCACTCCTACGACTAGTATGGAGGTGGTGAACTTTACCCGGGACTGTTTATATTTCTTTATGTGACAAAGGGGTGGTGCAATGATAGAGTACGAAGCTGCTGTGCTGCTCCGCCAGCTGCAGGACACGATCATGGGCAGCACTTTAGTCAAATGCGCGATCACAGACGTGGGGATCCAGTGGGCCGGGTGGGCCATCGCTGCGGCTCTCAAAACCGAGAAGTTCTATGATCTGGCAGGTAAATGTGAAATGTTGACGGGCAACATTTTCCTTCTGAAACTTTGTGGCCGTGGGTCAGTCAGTTTCGCAGCCTCTTCCAGTGAAGCGTTTCTTTTTTGCAGTGAAATGCGACTGAAAACCAAAAAACGCATGCAAGAAACAAGCCGATCTAGGTTGGTGAATCCCTGACGAGGCTGTGACAGAAGTAGGACTTTTAAAAAATTGTGCGTTTGTTTTTACAACGAAATGTTCAAGTGTCACTGTTGCAAAACGCTTGTTATCTAAAATAGCTTCGTTGTGAAACAGCCCGAGAGCTCCTCCTTCAGCTTAAGAAGCGCCATAATAATGGATTAAATCAGATTAGTTGAACCTTAAACAGGGCGCACCGCTTCTTGATGGCTGCACTGGTCCAGTTAAATCAGCAAATCACAGCTTCATGTACCTTTGTCACCACTGGACCACACATTTAATTGGGTCAAGACCAGCATTTACACCTGTGCAGGTGCAATTATTAATGCATTTTTTTATTATTATTATGAATGCCTTTGATCAGTGAGAACTACACTTTGATCACTTGAGCTTTAATTTATTTGATTGATTTTAGGCTGTTAGGTTCAGAGAGCATTAGTAATTAGGTAAGTATGATGATATTTATGGCATCTTTTCAGCATGCAGAAATGATCCAAGTACAGATCACAGATAGAATTAAATTTCTTAAAGAGTGCAATAGAGAGAGATGTGATTAGGCATTTTTCCAATCAGTAATTAAAATATTCATTACTGTGCCATGGAGAACTTACCTCTGGACACCGGTGAACTGACTTCTTTTCTAATTTGACAAATGAATCACCTTGACAATTGCCTTTCCGCCCGTCCTCTTCTGATCCTCCACTGTGATCTGTGTTCCTGGAAATTTTACCCTTGTACTTTGGAACCAATTGTCTGACCGTTCCCGGGTAAAAGATTTATTGAACACGCCTTACTCTGCAATAAGTATGGTAGTAATAGATAGAGACATGCACCATAAAGACATACGCCAAAGCCTGAGTGTGGGCTTGTCTGCACTGTTGTTTGTTTGTTTTTTTTTCTAGGATCTGGCACATTTATACTGCTTGCCCACCTGAGTCGTATTTGGGGAGGAGCCAGCCACATTCGGCAGAATGTGCAGACAGGGCTGGTGACAGCATGGGGGCTCAGGTAAGCTCAGGTGACCCCATCCAGTGTCTCAGTTTTATCAACAACCATGCACAGTGCAACTTAACAAAACAAGAGGAACACAGCAATTTCTACCATTCCTCTATTCCATCTCTTGGTTGTTGCATTAAAATCCACCTAATTGTGTATCAGCGAGGATATAGAGGGTCCTTGGCGAGGTCACTGTTGAGGAACCAAGGAATGTTGGGCCTTAAAGTTGGGTTAATGAATAATGCCTTGGTTAATGTGAGCGAACAACGCTAACCATGTTCTTTTTGCAGACTGGGAACATTCCTCTTCATGCGGATCTTGAAGGACGGTCACGATCGCAGGTTCAACAATGTCAGAGACAGTCCAGGGACTTTCTTTGTATACTGGAGTATTCAAGGTATCTGGAAGTGCTGGAGGCAACTCTCTTCACTGAGCCACTCATTACCATAGTCCTTGACCAATGCAGCACATTTTAGAGGGAGGAACCCGTGTATAAATCACTGTATCTTTATATGCATTTATTCTTGGATTCTTGGATCACGACTGAGTATGACAGCGTTTTAGTACGGTGCATTTGCAGAGGTAGATGTGGAAGTATCTAGTTAAACATGATGACATTTTTTTCTTGTTTGTCCCAGCTGTGTGGATATTTATGACCCTCCTGCCCACCCTCATGCTGAACACTGAGAGGCGAAGTGTGCCTCTGGGTGTGAGGGACTACATTGGTTGGTCTTTATGGGGCATTGGCTTTGCTTCTGAGGCTATTGCAGACCAGCAGAAGTGGCTTTTCAAAAGTGATCCAGACAATGCTGTAAGTCAAACGTAACGAACCATAAACTGGCCCGATGGTTGTATTCTGTCATCAAATTCTTCTCTGTGACTGTGACTCCATTTGGATTTTCCATCATTAATTAATGGCAAATTATTTTTGTCCAACCAGGGAAAATTCATCCAGAGTGGACTGTGGGCCTACAGCCGACACCCAAATTACTTTGGAGAGATCTTGCAGTGGTCAGGCCTGTGGCTCTCTGCCTCATCTGTGATGGAGGGTCCCCAGTACTTGAGCGTGGTGTCACCCCTCTTCGTCTGGTTCCTGCTGCGCCATGTGAGCGGCATCCCCATCCTGGAGAGGCAGGCCATGAAGAAATGGGGATCAGACCCGGCCTTCCAGGATTACATTAAGAACACTCCTCTCCTCTGGCCATGGCCGAGATTTTGATATTAACATGTTTACTTGTCGCTCAGACATCCTAAATACCTCAGATTTTACATGTGAATACAACTTTGAATGTTTACCAGTTGCCTCATTTGAAGGCACATGTCGACATTCATGAGAAATGTTCTGAATATACAATTATGTGAGAATATGCAGTTGTCTTTCATTTTTGTGCTATCACTTGTTGTCAAACTTTCTTACAAAACAAGTCCTTCATAACCAGTTTCAACAAAACCTGTACATTTATCATGAATGCTAATAAAGTGCACTGGACATGAAAGAATCTATGTATTCCCCAAAGAATTAAATCCTTTATTTCCAGTTTTTAATCTCTTCACTGATATTTATGTCAGTTCTGAGAAGAGTGAAGAGAAATGCATGTAGTTTGGAGGTCAAAGGAGTCTTAAGTGAATGTTGAACATCTGGATTTCATAAACTTAAGTTGCCCTTCAGCTCATAGAAAACAGCACTGATGAAATCATAGGAAGGAAAGAAACCAGATCATTTCACAAGAAACAGACACATAAGACATTTTGGTAAAGGTGAGAATTGTATTTTACAAATTGCATTAATTGTATACAAAGTGTATTCATGTACAAAATGAGTCCTACTGGTTAAATCACAAAATGCCACAATTTCTGAACTGGCGTATTTTCTTAAAAGTAATTGCCTTATGCAAAGTATTGCTGTCTAATAAGCCTCCCACTATACATTACTGAGTGGAATAAAGTCTGTCAAGGAGCAAAACAATCCAACAATGAACACTTGATTAGGACCACTCTGAGTGCAGAACATTCAACACTCACTATGAAAAAGATAATTGTAATTGTTTTGTGCCATTTTCAAGACACTGGGAACTACAAATAATATCACATCCAATCATGCTTGCCTTGCATAGATGATTACAAAGATGATCTAGCTAATACGGGAGCTATGACCTGAGGTCCTATTGCTTCATTTGCACAACTACATTTTGCAGTAAAAAGGTGCACTAGGCAAGTGCAGCTTGACTGAAGTGAGTACCTTTTAGACTCTACCGATAAAAACATGTGGAGTAAGCATGTAATTCATCTACATGACTCCCATCAGACTGGCTCCAATAGATGGTACATGCTTAAACCATATTTTTGTCAGCCGAGTGTAAAAGGCACTTTGGTTGACTGCATGGGATTTTTACGTAGTGCACCTTTACGTGGCATGAAAGGAAAATGGGAATTGTGAATGTAAATGTACAGTATAATTCACCAGGGGTGGAGACAGTCAATTAATATTCCATAGATCAGTACATTTGTCATGGATCACATTGCATTCAAACACACACAAAAAAATACAAACATGAAAACTACGTGATGACTACATGCTGTCTTGGGTGTGAAACTAAGGTCCAGAAAGAAAACCTCAAGAGTCAATTCTTCAACCTCTGAGTGATACATGAGTTGAAAAGCTGTCAAATTAAATTCCAAACCTATCTTTGTGAGCATGTCAGCTTCAGTCATGGACATTTTTTTAACCTGCGCCCAAATTTCTCAAACAAAGTAATGCACAACATCGTAATGTTATGATGTTAAATGAGAATGCCACATTAGACGAGGCAAAAGCCTCAGCTATTAAACTCCACCAACTGTGCGCATAGATTAAAAACCTACCACATGGTTAGAAAAATAATCCTCTTACAAACACTTAAAAACATCAAAATACAAATCTTACCATTTTGAAATATTAAAACAAATGTATAGAAAGGGAGCATAAAATGGATGTGCTTATAGCTAATACAGAAGCTGTACCATACTTTGTGCCATAACATTTTATTGTTTGGTATTGCAGTGTAAATAAAGAGGCTGAAGTGCTCCGAGGCTACCATGAATTACTTCAGGAGTGGAGATGCAAAGAAGTTTCCTTGGCGAGAAAATCCCAATTCTGATTTGCTCTTGCTCCCAAATCTGCAATATAGGATGCAAGAGCCATAATCAATAAAAAATGAAGAGCAATGAAGGATATTTATACATTATGCAGCAGATTAACTCCCGTGAAGGGCTTTGGCTAAAGACAGACATATTCTGATGCTTCAGGAAAATGTAACTCCAGCATCTTTAAGAATCATGTGAGTCAGCGCTATTTGACAGTCGTGCTACATTATCAGATCAACGAGTTGTGTGTGTGTTTACCTGGGTGTCAGGGTGGACTTCATGCGCTGAGACAGTGAGCTGGACGAGGGGGTTTTGCTAAGCTGGTGCTCAGGAGTGGTAAGAGGTCCCAGAATGCTCACTGCAACAATGCACAGTAAACATTACAATATATTCTCAGAGTCTTCAAACGCATCCAAAAAACAAAAACTTCAGGCACAGAAGTGCACAATATACGAGTAAGGAGCTCACTGGTGACTGAATATTCTCATCTCTTATTAAAATGCACCTCAGGCTCAATCAGTGTAAAGTTGATTGTACCAAGTGTTGTACAAGCATCGGTGAACAAGCTGCAGCGTATACATACCCCCCAGTTGGTTTTGTCCCTTGCTTTTCATATCAGGGGTGGCATAGCAGTTTGCATTCTCGATGATCATGTGATCAGAGTTTGGCGGCTCATTTTCCACCATCACAAACTGGCGCCAGTAATCCGCAGGCAGAACCAGCAGACGCTCAACAACCTGAAAACAGCATCAGTAACAATACATAGAAAGGACATTTCAGTGTGTTGCTTCATCCGCCTCCAGTACAGAGCCAAGCTGGAAGCAAAGCAGCCTTGGGCTAGAGCTTAAGTCACAGAGGAATTACTATAAATGAAAGCACGGTGCTGTGACAATTCTGTGAATTGTAATATTATATATTTAGTAGCTGTCTGGAGCTCTTTCTATACTTGAATTAGTTGGGTTATAGGATTATCTCTCAAATCCAGATTATTTTGCTGCATACTACGATCATGATTATTGTTCACATTCACTCTCAATAATTTGGAGTAAACAATTATTCACTACTTTTTTCATCTTATGTGCATCTCAACTAGTTTCAGGAACAATACACATTCTAGCTGAAAGGCAATGTTTCTGTACGTTTTGCTCCTAAAATCATGATACATAAGTATACATGATTAATAGTGCAGCCCTACCTTAGGCTGCCGTTTGGTGTCCTGCAGGATTGTCATTGGTTCAGGGTTGGGAACTGCATGCCCCACGATGGTCGGGCCAAACACTCGAGCCAGGTTGCTGATATCCATCTTGGTGTCTGTGCTGTGAGCAACTCTGAAAAGATTTTGTTGTTGGTATGGTTGAGCTGTTCATGAAATTCTGAGCACAGATTTGGCTTGAGGCAATTTAAGGCAATTAAAAAGAGAAGAACGCATCAATTTTTTAAGCTCAGTTTTTGAAATTATAAAACTTAAAGCTTGAAAGATCACATCCCTGTGAGTTAGCAAGTCCAAAATAACAAAAAATCAATTTGTGGCAAAAAAAATAAAAATAAAAAAAAATAAGCAAGAAAACAAAACAGAGTGAACATTTTAACATGTCTCCTGATATGCATAGCCAAATGAGTAATGACAGAAACCACAATAATGACAGAAACCGGATTACATGTGTCAAGGCCACATCAATACTATATTAAGCTCAGAACAGCCACTAACCTCTGGAGGTGAAGGGCTAAGAAAGCCAGTGTGTCCCTGTTGGCCTGTGGCAGGTCACTGATGGTTTGGTACATTAGAGCGATGCTGTTGTCTTCATCGGAAATCTCTGAGGGAAAACAAAGTAAACAATTTGTCAGTAGACAGAGGGAAATGGGTTGTGTTGATTTATCACAAGTGACAATAGCTTGAAACCAATAGTATCCGATTCCAACAATAAGTAAATACCAAAAGACTAACAAGCTGAAGGATTGACCCGTCACTGAGTTTTTCTTCATATATTTAACTTCAAGTGACTGAAATTTTCCCCTCACTGCTCGAGACAAATTGCAATAAGAAACATAAAACTTGCATTTAATGGGGTCTTTTGGTACATTTCTATTGACAAAAAAAAGAAAAAAAAAACAACTCACAAAAACGTGACAGCAATTTCAAGTAATATCACATTTTTCTCATTTCTGATATACTTGTGCAGCCTCAGCCTGCATGTCACATGGTTCACTGGCACACTTCTTATCACCAGTCGTACACACACTGACCCGCTGCGTCCATAAAGGCCCGGTTGAGGCGGAAAGTGAGCAGGGGCTCCTTGAGATTCCTCAGGAAGTCCTTGAGCAGGCCGGTGATGGCGTGGATGTCGTCCACCTTGCTGAGCAGAGGAATGGTCTTACCACGCAGGAACTTCTCCTTCAGCTCCTTCACGGTGCGCTCGGCACCAGACAAGCGGTACAGGCCGGTCTGAGGAAAGAGAGGCAATTATTCAACTGAGATTCATCGTTCATTGTTTACTATTGTTAAACGAAGACACAGCCTGCAAAACCTCTGAAACGACATGTATGTCCTCCAGATCAAGTACCCCTGCTTGTGTAAATAAATAAAATGAAAAGATGCTACACTAGTTCATGACTGGACCAAATTTTTCCAAATCTAACTTAGACATTTATTAAGTTTTATCAAACGGAAATAAATAAAACATACTGTTTACAAGAAAGAAAGCAGTACTTTTGTTTCAAAACAGAAAACTGACTAAAATAATTCATGATAATATCATAACAAAAGAGAAACTGAGAGTATAATTTTCAAATACTCCACAGCTTTTAACTCACTAACAAGGACAGTTAAGGTTCAGCTCTTCCTATTCTTGGTGGATTAAGAAGGATTAGCTCCATGTCTGCAATGCTGTCTGTCTAACCCACCTCATGCAGGCCCCTTTGCTCAATCTCGTTGATGCAGTGGACCACAAGGGGAGGAATCATGGGTGATGTGACTGAGACATAGTCTGCGAGCGTGCCCTGGATATCAACAAAGGAGATACGTGGGAAAGCTCTTAGCACTGTGATGAAGATGGGGGGAAACAGGAAATGAACAATGCACTATGCTTGTATCTGAACATCAAGAGAGAAATCAGCAATTACCTCCCCGATTTTGACAGGTGTGCCAACAAAGTTGGGGATGCACGGCAGGGGACAACGCTCACGGCACTCGGGGTGCGTGACCACTCTGCAGTCACGACACTTCAGAGAGATCTTCCCAAATTTGATCCTCTTTCCGCAGGGCACACAGGACTCTGGCTTAATGACCTGAGGCACAAACAAGACAGGATTTAGTAAAGCTGGTGGGTGAACAGCTGCAAACCTACCATCAGAACCAAGGTAACACACTGAGCTTTAGCAAATGATTTTTGATCAATCTAAGACTGACAGTAGTTTCACCTGTGTGTACAGTGAAACTAAGAGCAGTGCATAAGTACAAAGGCACAGTGTGCAGTGATTTAGTTCGCTTTGTAAACACATGTAAACGCTTTAAAACACTGCATACGGCCTCAACAAAATTCGCTTTGCACCACCACAAAAGCACCAAGTCCAAACCACAAAGACGGGAAACTGCCTCTAATCTTCTTGTCACACAAGCTGACCAAAAAAGATTTTTTTGCCAGAAAGCTGTACTGTCCCAGTGCTTTCAGGGTCACAGTCCTCACAGCTTATAAAGTTTAACCCCAGGAAAATTTAAGGCAAAATGCCTTTTTAAAAGGATAATCCAGTTATTTTCAACTTGGGCTTTGCTTTCCTACTTTTTTCACATCGCACTGACAGTGACTTCTGTGCCCTCCCGTGTGTGCATCAAGATTTGCTGCCAGCAGAGTAAACAAGGGTGTGTGAATTGAACACTGCCAAAAAGTATCAAACAGGCCCTTATAAATGAGATGTTCACTCACGACTATGTAAAGATGCGTAACTGCAGTGAGTGTTGAAAGGGCAAGTTTTAATCATTTTTTGGGTTCAACTATTTCCCTTGGCCTTGGTGGAGTGTATTGAGAGCAGTGATCCCTGCAAACTGAGAGGAAAGTAAAGGTTTACGGTGGAAAAAAACTGATGAAATTTTGATTAGACCCACATGATGGTAAAAACTCCAGAAGGCCCGAATTGAAAATAAACAGGATTTTACATGAATCAGAAGTCAAAAACAACTCTTGTATTATGATTAATTAAATGTTGTATATCACACAGGTGAAGCACTTACAGTTTTGGAGACAAACTCATGAAGGCGGACGCCGCCGTTGCTCTGTGGAGTGCTGGGCTCCGCTCTTATCTCTCGCTCGGGCTTGTCAGGCTGTTTGAAGACATAGTCAGACTTGACAGACTCGGAGTCCCACTCCAAAGCAGCTGAACAGGGAAGATACAAAATAAATTCTTACAATCAGTGCTGCACATTCAGACTAAACAGCAGAGCAGCAATACAATACAATATGCATTTTTCTGTGTAACATAAATTCAGATTTATTTTATTATGGTCTTATGATTACACTTATGACAGCATTACAGCAGTATAATAGAAATCTAACCAGTCTTTCTCCTGCTGCGAGTCCAATAGGGAACACTCTCAATTGTCGACACTGCCTCAACAGGCCCTCCATCTGCAGGAACCGTCACTGTGGTCTTGGCCACAATGGACTCATTTCCCTGTCACAAACAAACACTCAAGTCAGTCAGACTGCCCGTGCACAACAAAACCACAGCATGAAATTTCTCTGACCAAAGACAAGGTCAATACTTACCCTCTCGGAGGTCCTGCCTGTTGATCGAGACTTTTTGGAGGCAATTGGAGGACCATCGGTATGATTTCTAGATGAGCGCTGGAAAAAGAAAAAAGACAAAGAGCAGATTGTTGTTGGCTGTTCTTGGGAGGAAAATAATACCAAATGGCTGGCTTGGAAAATTGCACATACCCTCTTTTCTCGCCTCTTGAGTCGCACTGTCCTCACAACAGAGGAGTCCCAGTCCTGTCACAAATCACACAAACCACAATCAGCTTTAAAGAAGAAGAAAAAAAATGGATTGCACACCTTTTAAAAGAACTTTTCTAACTTGGGTTTGTGCTGAATGAGTCTGCAGTGAAGTGCAGATAATGCTGAGGAGGAGAAGGACTTACAAGAGAGTCATCAGATTTGTCATAGCTGATGTCTGACAAGATGGAGGCAGACTCATCTATGGGCGCCAGTCTGTAATGAACATCAGTAAATAAGAGTTAAGCCACTCTCTCAGTATCAGAGAGGAACTTCCACATGTAGGTGTGTATACAGGTTGCTTACCGTCGGCTGGCATTCAAGTTAGATGGCCCCTGGGATCGTGCGTTGAGGAAGGCCAGAGCTGACCGCTGCTCCTCATTCAGCTGGATGCTGTTGGTGGATCCCTCACTGACCAGGAGCTCCCGGATCAACTGGATTTGACGATCCTGTATGACAGAAAAGCAAACGAAGGACAAATATGAGAAATCACTTGATATTGGTAAAATAACAGGAGAGACGATTCAAAGAAATATCAGCACACTAGGGTCAGCACTTTAATCTCACATACCAACTTCTCACAATCAGCCTCAGCCTTCTGGCGCCGCCGGATCTCCACATCCACTTGGTTGCGGGCATGCTTGAGTTTGACCTCCAAGGCTCCCTTCTCAGTCTCTGCTTTGGCGAGAACCTCCTTGCAAGAGCCCAGCTCCTGCTCAAGCCTCAGCCATTTTCGGCGACAGTCATCAAAGTTGAGTGCCATCTGAATGAACTCTGCAAAGAGGGGGAGGCAAACAAGGCAGGCATATTTACCAGGACCTGTGGCATCTTGTCTCGGTGCAACACTGGAATCAAATGTGAAGCCAAGTGTAAATAAATGACTCACGGGGTTCAACGCCCTCATTGAGGATGTCAATTTGTGACCTCAGCTGATCAAATAAGCTGTGCAGGTTCAATACAGCCGTTTCCATGGTGTCCTGTAAGTTTTAAAGACCCTTTAAAAGGAGAAACACAAGTTGATTAAATATAGTTCGCTCATAGGATAGCCAGGATTTCAAAATAAGACAAACTGGACTGCAGTGTGGTTGCTTTGATGGTAAACAGGCATGGACAAAATACACCTCGATTGTTTTTGATAATGCCATTAAACAAACAAATGGCAGCGCAAACTACTCAACAAAATACGTCTCGATAAACTACAACTACGTTCAGTGAATCTTAACCTAGCAATGAAGAGTTAGCTAGGCAGCGATATTTTTCTCTGAGGAATAACACCTCCAGGAAATGCACACGCCTCGCCTCCAGCACTCCTGTGCGATTCAAAAAATTACACACCGACACCATTTACTTCACTAACTTTTTCTTAGCCGCGGTATAATGTCGGTAAACATCAGCTACGCACCTTCTCGTCTCTGTGGAAACGAAGTACCCGCTGATAAACAGTGTTCCTCAACGCTGGTTAGCTGGCGTAGTGTATTTTCCTTTGGTTTTCTTTATAAATAGCACCGGCTGGTTGCTCTTTTGTCCGCATCCTCCGCTCTGCTCCCACACCGCAGTCACATTCGAGCGCGTTGCATTTCAAATTTAGCCGCTAGCCAATGAGCGAACAGCTCAGCCGCGGCGTCAAGACACACGACAAAGCAAGAAATATTGTTTCCGGTGGCAACCATCAAAATAAAAGCATTATTGACGCGGCACCATTGCCTCCCTTGTAAGAAAACGGCTCAGATTATGACAGAATATGTGATAATAATAATAATAATAATAATAATAATAATAATAATAATAATAATAATAATTGATAAAGAGACATTTCAAGACTGAAACATGGTACTTCCGGTTTCAACCTTCAAAATAAAAAAAAATATTGCCGAGGAAATGTAGCTTTTTTCACACTGGAGTGTGAATACAAAGCACTCACTGTATGTGGAAAAATAACGAATACAGTGTATTTGATGAGGACTTTTTAGAGCATTAAAGCTATTCAATTTCAATATGCTGCCACTATTGGGCGAACTGCCCACGCTGGATCTGCAGGATGGGATAGTTTAAATTAAATATATAGAAAAAAAAAAACTGTTGCAACAACACAGGATCAGATTGATGCGTGGTTATCATAGTTTATGGAGTGAGTTCAATTCAGTGATGTTGTTTTAGTGTGTTTTGAGCAAGACACTGAACCCCGCACCCTCAGTGTAAGTCGCTTTAGTTAAGATCCACACTGTTGCTGCTGTTTTTACTGCATTACTGTATTACTGCTCTAACTTGTTCAGTTTAATGAAATATGTCAGTATATCACAAAACAGGCTAATGGACGTTATTGCATTCAACTGCATTAAATAGGAGAGGATATTATATTACAATACTATTCAATTCAGTTTTATTCATTATGCGCTTTTAGTGGCGTGAGATGGCTTAACAACATTTATGACATTTAATATTTGACTCGGGTGATATTTGAGACTATTATTTCGATAGATGACTGCGATACAATTCACAGTTTTAGTGAGAATGTGAATATTTGTATCATACTTGTCATTTTCACTGAAAAAGCCATTAACAACATGATGATTTCTCTCTCTCTCTCTCTCTGTGTGTGTGTGTGTGTGTGTGTCGGAGGGGGGTTATCTTTTAAACAGACTTGTGGGTCAAGGCATTTGTGTAGCACCACAGTACTTCTTAATAATGATATTTTGTCACACTTATCACCTTTATCAAAAAATAGAAATTGGATGTTCTATTTGGGCATTTTTATTTCAGTAGTAGTTAAACCCTGGTTAATAAGCTATAATTTTTCCATGTGTATTGATGATATCTAAAATGTTAGCTGCATTTTTTTTCTTGTGTCTCCTTTTTACCCATGTTGAATGTTAGGCTTGCTGAATCAGCTGAGGCTGCCTGGTATCAAACACCGTGTTTTGGTTAATCTCATAGCTAATCAATATGCAGGTTATGGGCTGGAAATAGGCGGGGAGAGAGAGAGAGAGAGAGAGAGAGAGAGAGAGAGAGAGAGAGAGAGAGAGAGAGAGAGAGAGAGAGAGAGAGAGCATTAAAGCCCAGTGAGGACAAACTTGCAAGAAGCGGAGCATGCAGAACAAGCGCACAAAGACCGCCGTGCAGCTGCTGAGCGGGATTTAACGTGGAGACAGCGGGACTTAATTGCTGCGGATTGCAATGATTGCCACAACTCAGCAAAACATGACCACGGACCTGGTATGCGTGTTTATTTTTATTTTTATTTTTATTTTCACTACTCAATTTGCATATTTATTAATTATCTAGATTCCAAGTCCGGAGCAAGTGTGCGTGCGTGTGTGCATGTGTGTGTGTGTGTGTGTGTGTGTGGTGCGCGCGCGTGTCTGCCCTGTCGAGGGAAATTCTGTTAAATCCTCCCTCGTGCAACGGGGAATTCCTCACCCGGGTAATGCAGCTCACCGAAATGATCATCGATTAGGGGTCTTTTAGCCCACTGTGCTCCATTCAGACTTTTCCGCCAATATCCATCTGCTGGACAGGCTCGACTTTGTGCACTGCGGTGCTGGCTGGTATAGTAACTCGACGTCCAGTCCCTCTCACTCTCAACCTGTCTTTCTGTCCTACATAGACTTTTACTACATGACATCTGCACCAGAATTCATCCCCATTGTATTTTTCTTTCTGATATTTAGAAACTGGTCTCAGCTGTATGTCTGTCCCTTTCAGCCCAATGCCTAGACATGCCTGGTGACAAAAGGCTCAAAACTACAGCCTGCACTGTATGATTGATTATCCCTCTGCTGTGTAGGTGTGCTGTCAATGAGCAATGACTATAAACCACCAACACTTTTTTTTGCTTACACCCTTTATTGATGCTTAAATTATAGGCTTCATTCCCCTATTTGCATTTAATAGATTATTCAATATGGTCTACCAATTCTATTATAGCATAATTGTAATGCTAGTGTCCAGAGTGATTTTGGTAATGTTCATTTGTATGTTTGAAGAACACCTTGCCATTTGTAGTTCACCTCTTTCTTTCTTTCTTTTCTTTTTTTTACAGCAGCTGTAAATTATGGCCACAAAATGTTGAGTGCAAACGTAACATGGTGCCTAATTGTTATTGCTTAGTCGAAGGCAAAGTGCATTGATGATTCTGATGGCTAAACATAGCATTGATTTTGTGGTTTAGTTATTAATGTAGCAGTATAATATTATTGATAGTGAGTATCAAAGCTGTAGCAGAGCAGTTGGTCTGTTTTCTAAAGCAAAGTTTGAAACTCTGATGCATGACTAATATTTCAGCCTTGTTACCTTCACACTAAATGGAACTTTCTCATGCTGAAGGGTCAAGCTTTAGTCAGAGATTGTTTATTGTGGCTGCTATGATCTCTATTTTCAGGGCACAGCAACAATATAAAATCTCGCCAAACTGTCTAATTAGCAGAATTTATCAAGCTGTCACCTTCCTGAGGACAGAGTTTCAGTAGTGAGGTCATTTAGTTCAGAGCCGCCCAGGTGGAAACAAGTGTTTTTAGACTAATTGTAAAACAGTGTTCCATTGATATCTGTTGAAATGTAATATTTGATATAATTTGTGTTTAGTTATGTCTCTAATAGTTAATTTTTAGTTCTTTCACTGATACACTGATGGGATGAAATCATGTCTTGATGCTTTCCTATCATCCTGCAGCCGTATCATCTCCCTGAGAGAAGTCTACCACATGCATATTTTCAATGAGGGCTTTTTAATGTTACTCAGTTGTGTTGCTAATCATTGTCTTTTTTCCATTAGTTCCATTAGTGATTAGAAGCATTTGATTAAGGCAAATCATAGTTTGCTGTTTGCCAGTCGTTTCTTTGCCTGAGGGGTGTAACAGAATAACATTAGACACACCGTGATACAATCAGAACAAAGCGCATTATGAAGCCAAAACAATTTATTGTGGTTCTAATTGTTGCATTGGCCCAATACAATCAACAAAGCAATTTAACAATTTCATGCCAGGGTAAGTTAATATTGTTGTTGTGGTTCATTTGCTCTCGTATCAAAGAAGAAAAAATTTGATTTAATTAGTTCTTTCGAAGGCAATTTTTCTTCAATTTCAGCTTTAACACTGATATTATGAATTTGTGTAATGTGTGGTATAATTTGTCGAGCACACTGTTGTGCCAGCAGTTGTTTGTCTAAATTCTAGGCACGCTGTAACACGTCGTGCTCTTCCTATTTTTTTTTTTTTTTTTTTTTTTTTTTTTTGTGTAACTGTGTCATGTTGCCCAGAGGTCTGCCACATGCGTTTCACTGGCACTGCTTGTTTCCCAAGGCAGAAACTCAGCCACTGTGAGAAGCTGGATTTACTGAGGAAAAGCTCCCTTATAAGGACCCCTTTGTACAGTAATTTTTTAATGCATGATGGGAAGCATGAAAAGAATAAGGCAGTGGGGCAGCCTTGCAGCAGAGGAGGTTATAGTGTTGGGTCTTTCATTTCAATAAGGCTTGTGCTGCAGTGTCTGGTGTTAGCCTCGAGGGCAAAAATATCTGCCCACTTGGTCCTGTATGGTGTCCTCACCATCTGCTGCCTTTTTTTTAAGATCATAAATGCAAGAAAAGGAGAGATATGGTGTCACAGTGAGTAGGAGCACAGCTGATATAAATCGATTGATATAAATCAATATCAAACTCTTGTAGCTCTCATTTACCTCAGCAGGTTGGTTCCCATCTAATCAAACCAAGCTGAAGTTACAGCCTGCTTTAACAATAACCTCCATTTTAAATGTGACACAGAGAGGTATTGACAAGGCAATACATACGTGGGTTACTTGCTAATCTGCAGCTCTCCCCTGTGAGTAATTACAATGAATCATTAAAATAAGGGACTTACGATATATTGAGGGCTATATGTACTTGCCAATGGATCTCCCTCCTCTCTTGTTGATGGTTATTTTTGCTGCTTCCTCTGCCAGTGTCAAATGTAGTAAATATCATTTCCTAATGTTGAAGAAAGGTTTAAAGTTGTATGCAAATCAAGAATGAATATCCCTGAACAGTGCGCCTGCATTGTTTCTCTGATTCCTCTGCGAGTGATTTATTGTTGGATTCTCCTCTCCTCAAAGACAGGGGAAGATGGAGTTAAGGAGGTCTCCTGAGCCTAATTTATGAATTCTTAGCACCGCTTGGATTCTCCACAACCTAGTTGTGGTGCATAGTGCGTGGATTGAGTAATTGTGTTTGCTGTTGCTTCCTTTATAGTGTGCAAGCTCAATCAATACAGTTAGAGGCATTTGATTTTGTGTGCTTTGCTTGGAGAAAAATGATCCAGTTTGCTGAAAGTCTGTTTGTGTTGAATTTTGAAAAGCAGTCCCAGTCAGACAAATATGGGTTTGCAAGTTGCATTGGTGAAAAGGTCAGAAACAGGCCTCGGCTTTCCAGAATGAGGCGTCACATTTTGCAAGAAACAGTGCTCTCCAGTGGTCTGTCTATCTAAAAGTCCCCTTTGCAGGCTGCGTTCCTACTATTAATTGTTTCCCTATGGACCTTGTTCAACTGCACACCTTATTGATTCATTTGGCTGAGTGAAATTCCCCGAGCTCTACTGGCAAAGGTAGCAGGATTTATTTTTTTCCTCTAATGCAATTCAGCATGGTTTGCCAAAAACCTTCTCAAGGGATTTTGGCAAACATAAAGTGCTTTGATTTGCATCCTTACATCCTTTTGTGTTTGATTGACACCTCATCGAGGCTTCTTCTTCGGCTGAGAGATCAAGCTGGCTGGAGAGGATAGATGGCTCACTGAGGAAGATCTATGTGTGATTCAGTTTTGATCTGGCTCAGCAGAAAGCATGCAATGAGATATATTCGCTTGTCCATCAGGTTGCTGACTGAGACAAGACGGGTCTGTCACCCTGCACAATTCTTCATCTGTTCACCTGTGCCAGCAGTTTGTGCTGTATTACATCCATCCCCACATGCAACGTGACCAGCAGCCAGCCGGTGGTGGCAGCTTCCCCTGTATTCACAGTGGGGATTCTTCTCCTCGTATCTGTGCCTCATTTGCAAGTGTGACAAAACCCCTTATTCACCCAATGCGGATTCTCCACGTCTATCTTGCAACGATGCAACCCTTAATTGGAAATGTATTCTAATGTCTGGGCACAGGGGAACGATGGGCGCTGTGCATCCCATTAAGAGGGATGTTTCAGCTCTCATGTTGCATGCCGTAATTAGAAGGAGGACATGCAAATGAAAACACTTTATATGGTGGAGTCAGCCAAGTACGGGAATTTCATTTTTATTTTTGTCCCTTCTTGATATGGGCTCCATGACGTCTGAGAATTTCACCAGAGATTTCAATCTGATACAAGGATTGTAATTCTTAGACGGCTGCAATTCTAAACAGCATATCGCAAACTGATTGGTTTTAATCGGTGTTTATCATCAGAAACATTCACGTTCAAACATTTCATCATGTAAAAGCAGTGTACAGAAACGCCATAGTTAGTTCCACTAGCAGCAGTTTCGCTTCCAAAGAGAAATGGCCTTCCCAGTTCAATCTCACGGAGACTGCAGGAGATAAAAAATATTGTGCGTAGTATATGTATTACGATATATTGATTGCACAACTTTCAAGCACTCCCCGAGCCTCCATAGAGTTTCTTATGGAAGATGGTGGTTCACTGTAGCAGAGAGACTGTGCGGCCAAAGAATGAGATGAAACTGAGTGTTATAGAGGACAGTACAGAGAGAGCATGGCACATCAATCACCTGGCCAGCTCTGGCCTGCATTGGGAGTTGAAACAACACTTAAAACATGTCCCTGCTGGTGCAACTGGTAGTGGTTTTAATTTGAACGTGTTATGATACCGCAGCCAAGGAGATCTATTAAAGATGAGACCTTGGCAGGAGGCCTGTGTTGGCAACTAGTCAAGATGTAGCACAGCTCTTGACTGTCTCTTACACATCTTGGGCTGAAAGTAAACCCACCCACCTTCGAATAACACGAGAGGATTTTCTCAAATTAAGTCTCAGATTGATAAAAATAAAAGTGTACCGAGGATTATCTCGGAAGAAAATAATCAGTACATGTCGCCATAAATTGAGGTGAGAAGGTGCTTTTATCCTGATATTTCTGGTTGAAGTGTCGTGCCCTCAGATTTTCACTTGCTACAGAATCCACTTTCTCTCTCTGAATTGAGTTTTCTGACATTTTGACTGCCCCGAGACTGTGGTCATGGTTTCAATACAGTTTAATACAGACACCCAGTGCTAGGAGCTTTAAATCACAGAGTCAAGGACACTACATGAGTATGTGTGTGTATGGGGGTAACTGTGGCTGATAGTACAGTTTCAGGGACAGCTGGTGGCACAGAGGAGGGATGATCTGTTGACCAATCAGCCGCACACATGCCCTCCTTCCCTGCTCTCCTTCCGCCTCCGCAGCTTGGAGGAAGGTGAGGGGGGCAGGCAGGGCTTTGAGGGTTAACGCCAAGGGGTGGGCGGCCATAATGAAGGCTAGGCTTTATGGCCTGCTCTGTGACTGAACTCTAACGCTCCAGTGGGCATGTGGCTTCGGCAATGCCAGCCGCTCATTATGAGGGAGTGGAGCGCAGCCTGGGAATGAGACACAATTGTGTTTAATTGTGACTGATATTGTCGCAATCTCGTCCCATCAGTTCTCCCTGATTGCGTGAGGGGGGAGGCACCAGGAATATAGCCTTAAGTTGAAACTTTGCTCTCCCTGGTAACTGCAGCTTAGATACTCTTTCTATAAGTCGTTGTATGTTCATACTGTCCCCTGTGCTTTTGCTTGTTTTTATTGCCTCATTAACAAATTCATCCAGATTAGTTAAGGACGCCTTGATCCACCAAAGTACCCCTCTGCAGAGAAATTCAACGATGGCTTTTTCTTTTGGGATACCACACATTTCATGTTAATTTCGCTCATCCCCCACCTTCTGAGCGTAACTGCACAGCCTATTAGTAATGAAACAAGTGAAATGAGGCGACTGTGCAGAGAAATTACAGTATGACCAAAAATCGTTGCCTGCAATTAAAGTCTAATTTGTCATTTTCAAAGTTTTTTTTTTTTAATTCACCAGTTGGACAATGAGCATAATTCAGTCAGATTCGTGCGACGGTGAAAACTGGTCCCAATCCCCCCTGAGGCTCACTGTACTGATATGCCTGTCGGAGAGAAAATTCCTTAAGGCTGTGGAAATGAAGCAGCACTAATGTCCTCTCCCTCGGCTGTCATCTCACTCATCATTCTCTCTGTGTGTGTGTACGTGTGTGTACGTGTGTGTACGTGTTTGTGTGTGTGGTTTTGTCTGGCAGGACCTGGGTGGTTCAGGTGGTCCCCCACGGAACTGGAAGGGCATAGGAATCGCCATGGTGGTGATCCTGGCCGTTATGTCTCTGGTCATTCTCTCCATCATCATCCTCACACCTGGTAAGACAACCCAGTCGCCAGAATAAAATGTCCATGTTTTACGTTTCTGCAAACCAACAAATACGTTGAAAAGTCAGCATCTCTGAAACAAAAATACATTGTGTATTGGCATTTAGACTTGTGTGGTGGAGCCTGTGTCAGTGTAATGTCAGCTACTTCATCCCCTTTCATTAGCCACCAAAACTACTTGGTTAAGCTTAGGAAAAGGTTTATCGTCATGGCCAAGGTTAGATAAAGTTCATGGTTAAGGTTACAAACTTGAGGTTACAAGATGAGCATGGTTTAAGCTTGACCTTTCACATCAAAAGCAAAGGCCCGGTAGATTGTGCCATCCACCACCCAGCCTACCTCCGAGTGTGGTGTTCCTCACTCTCTGTATACCACGTCATGAAGCTTGAAAGTGTGACATTTCCACGTATCCTTGGTTTGCAGAAACACAAAATGTCAACTATTTTTCCTGGCGACTGAACTGGGTAAGACAAAAGACAGAATGGAGGAGGAAAAAAGACACAGCAATGAAATAGGGAGGAAGGCGGGTAAATCAAAGCAAGGAAGTGTGGTGGAGTGTGGGGATTAAAGGAAAGCTAATGCAGGCAAGCAAACACTTACAGCACTTACAAACTTTACAGACTACAGCTGGGTGTTGGCACTGACCACTCAGTTTAATTCTGTTTTGCTTCAGTTAGATACCAATTTTGATTCACTTCCATATCAATGAGGCTTTTTTTCAGTTAGGGCCGCCTACAAGTTTCACCGCTGACATACAGTTTTGCTCTATGTACAGTATGTGTGGGCACAGAGGATACAATATAGATATAGCTTACATATAACTTTCTAACTGTTTTTCACCCGCATGGTTTTCAAATTAAAAATGCAGCTAGAGATCTGCCTTTATGGTTGATGGCACAGAGGGGAACGGCCGCCACTGTTTGCTCACTTGTTCAAAGCATAATTTGGTCAACTGGGTTTTCATAGGCTAGCAGGACATCTGCAGGGCAGGAGGTGTGCTGCAAACAACATTTATCAAAAGTCTTCATACATCCCCAGAAAAAAAGAATAAATTAAAGGTTGATCTTGGGATTTTAAGAGTTTATATCAGATCTTTCAAATATTCCAATTAATCAGAAAGATTATGTGGGTTTTAGCGCAGTCCTTTTACAAACATCAAAAATAACATTCAAAATATGCCTTAAAAAAAAAAAAAAAAAAAAAAAACAAGAATTAGGGCAATAACAGAGAACACTACATTGTCAAACTATGCTTCTGTAGATGAATTGCTAATGAACTACTGTTCTTAAGCACTGAAACCCCTGTCTCTCCTTTTGAAGATGAATCTCACTTGTTACTTCGCTCCCGTCTCACCATGGAGGACCTGGAGAGTGAGGAGTTCAAAGTTCATGACCCCTGTGTGGCATGGCTGAATGGTAAGGATCCATATCCCTTCTCTGACTTATAGATTAAATGCTCGACAGTGCCTGTGTCAGTTTTAAGCATCTCTTTAATTATCTCAGCTGAAGCATTGCAGCATCATTGCCTCTGCAGATTTATGTCATAACCCTAATAACACGGGGCCCTCTCCCCTGAACCGTCTTGTCCCTGTCAGAAAACGAAGTGGCTCTCCGCACCAGAGAGGGGCATGTCCTGTCATACAGCCTCAACAGCAACCTCACAGCTACCCTGCTGGACAACAGCTCCCTGGTGAGTTACAGCCATGAGGCCTCTAAGGGGAGAGGACAGATCTCAGTATTGATTGACTCATATATACAGACAGCTGGACAAATGGACCGGTCAATAGGGAGGTGCTTCCAGATGGAGAGAGAAAGGATATAGAGCCCACTGTTACTCTTCCCACCGTTGAGACAAATAGAGATTGGTATATGCAGTGGCAGAGTGACAAAATAAGCTGCTTTTTCCCCAGTCTGACTGCTCTGTCGGAGCCCTCAACATGTGGCTTCAAAGAGATTTTCCAAGCAAGGGCATCGTTCTGAACGCCGCCTCTGCGCGACACTGACAGACTTATATGGGTCATTGCCGAGGAGCTTAAGCAGGGTTGTGTTGTCAGGTTGAAAAGAAGTCGCTTCTCTTTCAGCTGCGTTGTGATTTGGTGTATCATCTCCGATTCTGTTTTTAATCCCATGAAAAAAATTATTTTAATTGTGATTCACGATTGTAGAGGGAATGATCATTTTTGCATCATAATTTCCGTTTTCATCGCAAAATCGGAAAAAAATCAATTCTGATTTTTGCTGGGTAGCATGCTTTCTTGCATTTGAACCGTGTGATTTTTAGGTCAGGGCATCTCTGCAGCATCACATTAGGCGTACTTCATATATACTGGTGCTTTGTCACACGTTTTACCTTTTTCAAATCATTGCAGCTCCAGCCATTCGCATATTGCACTTGGCCATATTGGAATTTCCATAGTATTTTGATTAATTTTTCAGCCCCAAAGCAAATAGAGCTTCCCTAGATATCAACAATTCATTGACCAATTTTGCACCAAAGAGCATGTCACACTTCAAGGTTAAGACTCAAAGAACCAAATGCAGATGATATGCTGTCTTTTGATTGTAGGACCTGACCACCACTAAATTCCACGTGTCTGCAGACAAGAGGTTTGTCCTGTTGGCGTATAACATTCGTCCGGTAAGTTTTGTCTAAAACGCATGGTCAGGAAATAGTTATTGCCACAGCATTTAATAATGTAAACTGGAAGTTGATAGTGGACTGTGCCAGAAAAGTCTATCAAGGTTTTTTTCTGCCTTCAGAGAGCAGGCAGGACCATAAATCATCCCCTAATATAAAAGACAGTCTGTCCTGTGTACACCCTTCTACATGTCTGGCAGGCCACTGGAGGCAGTGAAACAACGGCGACATGCATTCTAATCACATCGTGCAGAGTTAGTATGAGGGAGAGAGGGGAGGGGGACCCCAAAGAAACAACAGAAGGGAAGAAGGAGTAGAGGTAGGAGGAGGAGGAGGAGGGCGATTCTGCTACTGCAGCAGTCCGTAGCTCCATTACACAGCCAGCCAAATGACTGGGATAACATATGTGGAGCTGAATATTTAAAGTGGCTGATGGCGGAAGGTGTGAGGGGGTTTAGAAAGGAAAGGAAAGCTTAGGGTGAGTGATCAGTTTGATGTACAGAGATCAGGGAGATGGAGTGGGTGAAGTTGGAGCTGCGGTAATGAAATCGCCCTGCTAGTTTGGTGGGGAATTTTAATGAGAGGCTCATGAGAGCAAATTTCACAGTTGCAGGTGGTTTGAGACAAGCATCTACTCACCTCAATGATGTAGACCACCACCCCCCACCACCACCACCACCGCACCCCCCAAAAAACGACTGGTATTTCATTTATTTATTTTAGTAGCATATAACCTCTTTTCTCCCGCCCACCAGTCCTCTGTGTAAATACTTGCATTCTTAATAAATAGTTGGCTCGTTCCCTCAAAGGGCAAGAAAGTTGTGTAATGCGCAAGTAATGGTGAAGGGAAGGAAACAGAATTATGAGAAAAAAGCTCTCAGCATTTTTTTTAATACATATTTTTATTAAAAAGCCCAACACAGAATTTGCTGTTTTTGTTTGAGTGTACTGCGTCCCCATCCCCCGCCCCTTTCTTTCTCTTACTTTCACTGTCTCTCTCTCTTCATTTTTGTCTCTCCGGGTTTCTTTCAAAGACCTGCTTTTGCTCTAATCACTGCGTACCATATTTTCTCAGAGCAACTAAGTGCAGGAGGGACGAGCTTGTTGCTGTGTGTTAAGGGATTCATCACAAACACGTTGCACTCGGGCCGCTGAATTATTCAGCAGTTAATATATGTTCTATCGGTTATCAGATATCAACATCCAGCAGAGAGAGGGTTTAGATCTTTGCCTTACTTGTAGGTCGCTTTGGTTGATTCACGCCCTGTCATTAGCATACTTCCCATGGTATCAGCAGGAATTGTCTCTCCCCATCTGCATGCTTAATGTGAGCAAGAGGCAGAGACAGCGGGCTTGTCACCTGGATTCATGTGTATATTTAGTAATGTGTGTGTGAGCACGTGTAGGTGTATGGTTTGAGATTTCGTGCGTGGGGGACATTCCCCTCTACTCTCCCCCTCTTTTGCTCGCTTTCTCTCTTCCTCCTCTCTCTCACTCACTTTTTTTCTGTCTATCTCTGGGGGTTTTGTGCTGACTGAAGCAGTTTGCAGCCAGCACCAGCTCCCTTATTCGGAAGAGGAGCAGCGTGCTGCTGAGAGAGAGAGCGAGAGAGAGAGAGAGAGAGAGAGAGAGAGAGAGAGAGAGAGAGAGAGAGAGAGAGAGAGAGGGAGAGAGAAAGGGAGAGGGGGAGATTTTCTCTCTCTCTCCACTAGCATTGGAGAGCGAGAAAAATGTGATATGCACCATTTGCCCTTACATACTCTGCCCAATCAAAATCAATCAGAAAGGGTATAAAAGAATGACAGAGATGCTGAAAGGAGAGAGCTGCAGTGGAGAGAAATGGATGAGTGGGCTGTGGGTAAACTTAAAAGGTTTCTCTGGATTTCATATTAGCTCTTGAGGCTTTGGCGAGGGTTTGTGCCTGGGTGAAAATAAATGGATTTTGATAAGAGGGTATAGTTAGAAGTGAGTTAGGGATGGGGCCTCATAGGAACAAGTGAAAGCAGATTTCCTACAGGAAAAAGGTTTGGTCTCTCCTCAAAGGCTGTGTGGATTAGACAGGCTCTTGCATGTGTGTATGTTTGGGTCTGAGAGTAGAGAGTGACGGGAGGCAAGAAAGAAGGAGCAAGAGAGGATCCGTTTACTTTAAGGAGCAAAAGAGATGTAGTTTAGATGAGACGGCGGTTTGGGGGGATTGATGAGCGGAGAGGCAAAGAGACCTGCCAAGACAGTGCAGTTGAGGTACAAATAAAACGCCAAGGGAGTTGTGTTTGCGCTCTGCTGCAGGCGATGATTGGGTGCTGGTATCAAAGGCAGCATATTGTGGAACTGTTCAGAAATGCTTGTGAGGCGGCAACAATGGGTTGGGGAAGGATGCTATTATCCCCGTATTGTGCGTCTTGCAGTATACAATAGTTATCTGTCCTCACGCAACGGGTGTTGTAATCTCTGCGCGCTCCCATTGTCACTGTATCCCACATGAACTGAGTGTTTAATCTGTGGCTCCCCTCGATTGGCGGCGAGGACTGGGAGGGGGCGAGTAGTAATGGGGGAGACAAGCTGAACGATCTGGAGGATTTATGGCATGTCGCTGGCAGCCACATTAGAATTCACTCTGCCTCTCCAAGACAGATGCTCTCACTCTCACTCTCTCTGTCTTGCACACACACAGTCACCCTGTCTGTTTATTACACACACACACACACTATGATAACGTACCGTCTCTGCCACAAGCTTCATAATGTTAAATTATGAGCAGGACCTTTGGATTTGTTAACAAATCATCAACGGCTGATTACACAGAGCACTGCCCCCTTCGGCCTTATAGAAAGCAACGCTCCACCTAACTCTTAACGCTCCCTGAGCTCTTTTGAAAAAAAAAAATCTGTCAACTCTGCCTCTGCCCTCCCTCAGTGTTTCCATTTCTCTCTCTTTCTTTTTACCAATTCATCTTTCCTTCCTCCCTTCCTCTGTTCTTGCTGTTATCATTGTGCTATTAGCGGAGAGGTAGCTGCTTCCTGGTGTGCCCTGTTGCCCTCATGCTGAGGAGCAACATCCCATTGTGTAAGACCTACCACACTGCAATCAGGTTTCAATTTCTTTTAGAAAGCTTTACTGTTTATTTCCTTTCTTTATCCCTGCAGCTTTCCCCCTGCTTCTCCCCATCCCTGCATTTTTATTTATTTTTTTTTAGCTGGGGACAAACAGTACAGAGAGAAATCCAATTTCACTGCTAAGTATGCTGTATAGAAGATGTGACATTTAATTTCTTTAGGGACTGGCTTCACAGAAGAGCTGTTAGAGGCCAACGGGCAAATAGCCTGCTTCCAGTTCTTTGCTGGAGAAAAGATTGGTAGCAATCAATATATTACCTAGAATTCATCAGGTACTGTTGGTGATCAATGGTATTTAACACACGCATACACACTCACACCTGCATACAAATACACACGCTCATTGATTCTGGTCCCTAGTCCTCTTCACCATGTTAATTTAATTATTCACTGAGCTGCTGATGCTTGTGTCAGGGTTGCGACAGAATTGCCAGCCACAGTCAATCTTTATCACTAAGAAGGATATTAGCTGTAATGATGCTATTTAATAAGAATGTCCGTCTTAGTTCCCATACTCTCTGTACTCACTTTATGCCTGTAATGTTCACTTGTCTGTTTTACTCAGTCCAATGGGACCTGCTATCTATATTCCTCTGTTAATCAGATGTGATCATACGAGTGATGTAATGTGGATGAAATTGCTGGCCGAGTTGTAATGACCCTTAGAAAATGGATAGTTGTGATTGGCTGTTTCACCCTCAAAGACACTGTAAATATCCAATAAACACAGTTTAACAGTTGATTTTAATATTCACAGAAACCACTTTGTTTAGGCAAGACCTGTGCTGCCTGTTTTATAACTATTTTATTAGCAGTAAAAAGAATTTTTAAGATGGATTGAATTCTTTTTGGTTTTTTACCATCATTTTTTAAAAGCAATAAACCACTTAATGCGGTTCTTCACAGTGACTTTACAGGATTTAAGAGTGTTTTAGGCATGATGTGAAGCACAGCCTGTTGTGGCTTATTGCTGTATTGTAAAATTGACTTCAGCATCTTTTATTCTTCCTTAACTTTATTTAATTTTCAGTTGACTGAGTTAACCAACTTTCATGTTTGTGTTTGTATGTGTGCACATATCTGGATACATGTGCAGGTATGGCTGTGTTTTTCTCTGTGAATGTATGTGTGCGTGTGTGTATATGTGCTAAAATGTGTGCACGAGTGTGTTCTCATCTAAGTGCAGCACACCTGTGTGCATCATATCCTCTACCTTTTTCAGGTGTTCTCTCAGTCCTTCACAGCCTCCTATGCTATCTACAATGTGGCTAATGGGTAGGTAGAACCCTGAATGCTAATGCATGGGCTGCACTGGGCATGAGCGTTACCAATGCAAGCAGGCCCGCGGACTGACCAAGTTCCCTCAACCGTGTCTCATTGAGTCAGAACCTCATGTTTCTGTCAGACATGCATTACTTTTTTATCAGTGTTCCTTCCAGACACCATATCCAGACCAGGTTTGTAGTCTACTTTTGAATTCACTGCCTGAGATTCATGTCCAGCATCATAACAAACAGTGAGAAGCTCTATGGTAACTGTGGGTGATATTTGGAGTTTGTATCTCTGAGGAACATCAGTGCCTGTGAATGGGACTTCAAGGACGCCAAGAGGACCTGCACTACTGACCCGAGCGCCTGAGAATGCCTCAGCTGCCCAAAGGGAGATAAAAGTGTGTCTAGAAATAAAGAAAAGGAAATGTTGCACCCTTGCATGAACCAAACCCATTTTCTGTTCCATTGTCCCTCTCTGCATCTTGCTCTTTTTCCTCACAAAATCTCTCTCAAACCAAGCTCAAGGCCAGGGCATGGATGGACCTCAGAGGTCCTTCTCTCTGCATCCACTAGTGGCTTTAAATGGGACAGTCATCCCTAATGGAGGGCTCATGTCTGGGTCTTTGTGTGTGTTCCAGGGATCTTGTGGAGCTTAACCCTCCGGAGAGGGAGAAGGAAGTGCTACAGTACGCAGCCTGGGGGCCTCAGGGGAACCAGCTGGTAAGCTTGGCACGCACTCACTTACTTTCTCATTCTCTCAATCGTAAGCATGTCCTCCAGATCAGCTATGCCTGGCAGTGTGAGGAATACATTGTAAATCTGCAATACTGCAGTGTATCCATGGATAGGAATGTCTTTTGACATTTTGTTCAATGTCCTACCATTGAAGGTGCCATTTCTTTGTGGTTTTTGAGCTGAACTCGCACTGGCACTGTTGACACGACCGTGGCAATATAATGGGGTTGTTTTACACTGATGATATAATATATTTATCTTCTCCCATACTGTAATTTACTTTTGCTGCTATGTCCGTGCTCATCTGCAGCACATTAGCT
Source organism: Myripristis murdjan (assembly GCF_902150065.1). Classification (NCBI taxonomy): domain Eukaryota; kingdom Metazoa; phylum Chordata; class Actinopteri; order Holocentriformes; family Holocentridae; genus Myripristis; species Myripristis murdjan. The sequence goes on along the minus strand of NC_043986.1, from coordinate 23,309,042 downwards.
GGCAAGCTAAAAATGTACTGGCTCTCGCTCGGGTGTGTTGGCCAATGATTCATTCATTCTTGGACGGCATCCGATGTTTGGTTCCGGCAGCCAGCAACGAAGCTTAGCAATTGTACCATCTTTGATAACGGATTGGTGCGATGTTTTTGTGCTGCTGTCGTGCCAGGCCTATGTGTTTGAAGGCAGTATCTACTACAAGCCAGGTGTGGCCAGCCAAGCCGTGAGTCTCACTCACACAGGCCTCGAACAGCAGGTGGTCAATGGGATCTCAGACTGGACCTATGAAGGTAAGATCCTCCAGCTTTATCAGAAACATTGGGTATGGATAAAAAAAAAACTTGCAGAGGTCAATTTGATGGCAACAGTTATAAAAACAGCATTAATAAGCGTTACCAGCTGATGGCATTGATCTAATTTCTCAACAGAGGAAGTGCTTTTGACCTATGCTGCCCACTGGTGGTCCTCTGATGGAGCCCGGCTGGCGTACCTCACCATCAACAACTCCGCCACACCTATGATGGAGATACCTTACTTCTTAGGTGGCCTCTACCCCTCCAATGCGTTCTTTCCCTATCCCAAGGTGACAGCTGTTTGAAAGCAGATTTGCCGCAACCTGAACTCTAAATTTATTCAGTGAGATTATTTGATCCCCCTTTTTTTTGCTTGTCTTCTCAGGCCGGATCAAGCATTCCCTCTGTCAGTCTGTTTGTAGTGAATCTGTATGGGCCGGCTCACACTCTGGAGATGATCCCTCCTGACTCCATCAGGGCCAGGTAGTACTTTTTGTGAACCTACGAACAGAATAAACTACCAAGAAGTGAGACGTCAACTGTCAGAAATGCTGACTGTGTGATTAAAACCTCTTCATCACTGCTGCTCCCATCGGTGGGAATGTGATTACAAATGCATTCTGCACAGGCGGGCTTTGCACATGACTTTATCATAAATTCTAGTAGAGATCTCAGTGTTTCCAGATATACCAGATATGTCCTGCTGAATTACAGGGAAATGTGAATAAAAAAATAGCATCTTGGGCTTGAATATTTCACTCAATTCCGATGTAGCTTCAGTGAGGCATTGCAACCTGCAGATACAGAATCTATATGTGCCATTGTCATACATAATGGAAAAAAATTTCTAACTTTGAAGCTACTTAAAGGGAAATTTAAGAGAAAGTCCGAGTTCAAGGGGTTTGACTTGCTCCTCACCTATCCTCTGCATAGTTTCCCTGCTCCTCTGTTTCATTTTCTGCTCCTCTCCTCATGTTTTTTTTTCTCTGCGTTACCCCTTTAGAGACAGCTACATCTCCATGGTGACTTGGGTCAGTAGCACACGCCTTGCAGTGCGTTGGCTAAATCGTGCCCAGAACCAATCAGTGCTCTGTGTGTGTGAGGCCACCACTGGGGCGTGCTCAGAGGTGAGCGGTCATCAGTTGTTCCACATCAGTAATCCAATGGGTCCCTGCTGCAATATACAGCTCTAATAGAATTTTTCTTCCCTTTATACAGTGTTGGGAGTTAGGATTGATTTCCTTAAGCTCTCATATCTCTCCTGGCCGGATTAATATTTAAGGTCATTTGCTGCATGTGAAGAATTTTCAATGAAGTGCTGCAGTGTTTCAGTCTTGGTCCCCCTGTAATCCTCACAAATTCCTTTGGTTTACCCTTTGCAGATTAAATATTAATGCTACATTTAATAATTAACAATCATAATGAGCTTTATTTAGTTTATGTTGTTCATAACAGTCTCAGGTATGTATGGTGCGAATGGTGTGAATAATATTTCTATATCAATTTTGTGTGATTTTAAATCCCCAGAAACACAAAATGGCCATGGATCTAATGCAAAACCAAAGGCAGGTAGGTGTTACTCATGAGGCAAAAGGCTATTTACAGCTATTTTATCACTGCCAGTAGGCTTAGGTGGGATACTGGATTCCTGTTGACAGGATCCATGTCTTTTGTTCCAACAGGAGGTGCCGTTGTTTACAGCTGACGGGTCCGTGTTTTATATGATCCTGCCAGCAAAACAGGGGGCTCGTGGGGAGTTTCACCACATTGCCAGCCTCTCAGCCCAGGTCAGTTTTTTGAGGGGACCGTTAATCTTTACTCCCTTATCACGTCCTTGAATAGTTCATGACTAAATTGCTTGTTAACATTTCAACTGGATCGCATTAAACAGTGTGGTGATTATGCATCTCAACAGCACAGTGCCTAAAGTATGCTTTGCTCACCCTCTCTTCCTCCTCTCTCATCAGCAAAAGCAATTGGTTTGTGTTTGTTCTTCTCTCCTTTATATCATAAAATCTGTTCTATTTCTTTTTTTATTTGACATGTCACCTTTCTTCACCACTATATGACAACATATTGCCCCCATATTCCTCTGCTTTTGAGAAGTGTGTTTATTTTTTGAAACATAAACTGTACAGATATGACATCTGTCTCTATTTCCCTGTATCTAAACAAAAAAAAAAGCAGTTAATTCCTCATTAATAAGTACATTTATTTTTGACTCTTTGTATTGATTTTGATTGTTCCATATCCATCCCTGCCTCCTTTTTGTTTAACTTTATAAATCTAACTTGACGTCTTTCCTTTACAATCTCTTTGACACACTGGCTGTACTGCTGTTTCTATTTCTATTCCATGTAAGCCTGCCTGTTTCTATATTCTGCTTCATCTCTGTTTCTCTGCTTCTGTGCAACACAGCCTGCCATCCCCTCTGTCCCTCCTCGCTTCTTGACATCAGGGAACTGGGACGTCACCTTGCTCTGCGCCCTAGACGAGAAGGCTGGGAAGATGTATGTGAGAGCCACAGTGTGTGGAGCGGTGTACAGTCACCCTTCAGCTCTTTACCAGCTCACTGCTTCTTGCAATGATTGTACAAGTGACAGGGTGAAAACCACAGTCACGGCCATCATTAAATTGATCATCTCTTCTCGTAAGCTTAGAGCGAATTCCAGAAGTGTCAGCTCAGAGAACAAATTCCTTCGTCAGGTCAGCGGGTTAAACGCTACATTTAAAATAGTCCATTTACAAGACATAAAAAGGCCATTTTAATGTGGACTCATCGATCTCTCTGAAAAGGGCAAAGCAAATGGCTCCATCTCTGACTTTGCTCCTGGCAATGCACTGGCATTGAAAACTACATAGGATTAGTTTGGCTTAGCCAGAGCACACCATCTCTCAGCTCGGTCTTTACCCTGCTTGGGGCGCAAGTCCTTCATGCACCGACAGACTGAGATACGACTGTGTAGAGCAGGGTAGAGCATCATGGGAAGTCAGTTGCAGATCTAGCCAGATGTTTGCGGTCCCAAAGCTCATGTGTTGGCGCTGTTCTTTGCCTCCAAGCAATAACACTCTCTCATAATGCTCTACCTCTATTCATATTCATGTGGATATAGAACAGAATTTTGATGTAAATTCACTGCGTATATGCTTTAATTCAATGTCACTGACTGTTAAATGTGATATAATGATGCTATTAATGTGAAAAAAGTGATGTAAATATGTATAGATTGCTCCTTGTCACACAGCATTTTCAATGAAGTAAAGAAGCTTAGTGGTAACCTACAGGAATTAGATTATGTTAAATAAGTGGCTTTGTCTCTCTGTGTCATTTCTCTGATTTTCAGCTATTTCCTGAGCACAGAAGAATCCAGGCAAAGCAGACACCTTTACAGGTAAGCACACATCCCAATTAAACATCTTTGTATGTTATAAAATTAAATACAATACTTATTTCCATTCCATAGGCGGTGAGCAATACAAATATAATCTATACAAAGTAAAACACAGATAGGATGGGATGTGTAATATATGTTTCTATATGCTTTACTGTCAATACCAAAATGGATTTTCGATCCATTTTTGATGACTGCTCACTTTTTTCAATCTGACTTTAATCCAAAAAACATCAGTTATGTCATCTGAATGACTGAACAGTCGCTGCGCAAAAATATTCAGACGAGTGACTGCACATCCACCGACTTACTGATATGAAACAGGTGAAAAACAAGTCAGGCATGATGTAAAGGGCCGCTGTGCACCAGATGAAGCTTTTCTATCCTCACGAATACGCTCTAGGCTGAAAGCCCAATTAATGCATTTATAAAGGAGAAAACCAATTCAGTGGACAAGAAGTTTCTGTGCTGCTGAAGCACAAGTCACTTAGACTTATGATTCTGTCCTGCGCCTGTGACAAATACACTCATCTCTCCCCTCATCAACCTCCTAGGTTTTATATCTGTTTTTATTACATGGCTTTGGGGTTCAGTAGATAGCATAATATTAAAAAGGAGTGACGATGGCTGGTTGAAACTGGATCTGTGGTTAATCTTAAATAAAGTGTGTAAGCACTGGCGTGGAGAGGTGCAATTGCAGACCGGGCACAGCTTGCCAGTGTTATCTGTAAAACAGCTTTTATGTCCAACCTTATTGAACTCCATTTGTTTCTGAGAAGTCAACTGTCTGGTTAGTTTGTCTCGGGACACAGCTGCATTTCCTTAATCAATTTTCCATGTCCTGAAGCGTTTCAAACAGCCTCATGCCATCCTATTATTTTAAGTGTTGTCAATAACTCTGCCCTTCTCTTTTTACCCAGTGTGGACCTTGACGGAGTTTTTCAGCGCCAATGTCTCTCCTGTAATCTTCTAGACGGATGCAGCTTTTTTAAAACTGAATTCAGTCCCAATCAGACACATTTCACTCTCTATTGCCTCGGTAAACATCGCGCACACAGAGGCCCATACACACATACAAATAATATAAAAGCTGCATGCTGCTCAGACACTTTGATTTATTATGCTGCCTTTTTGAACAATTCCCCAGGACCTGGGATCCCTAAAGTGACAGTTCACAGTACAAAGGACCCCTCCAGTGAGTGTTACATCTGCTTGTCTGACTAATGATGTAATCACCCAAACATAACCTCCCACTAGCCGCCCCCCTGCCACTTTAATCAATCAGACAATTTCTCTGGCGGCCTGTAGAGGGCAGTGTACTCAAGCAAAAATGGGAGCCACTCACACAGAGAGCGTAGGCTCATTTATTTCATGACTTTCATGTTTGCTCGTGAACACCGCCCCCTGTCTTCGGCTCTCTGAGCAGCCGTTTCCTCAGAGACCAGGTTACTGCTGCCCACAAGGCGACCACATCTATCTTGATGTTCAGGATGAAAGACATTTTGCATTACACATACTTCAATCAATGGTTTCAGTTCTGAGACATTGTGCTGCAGCGGCTGACACACCGGTGTTTTATCTCCTGTAGGATACATAGTCCTGGAGGATAACAGTGCTCTGGCTGAAGCCCTGGAGGACAAAAGGCTCCCTGAGACTCTGTTCAGGACTCTCTCAGCAGACAACCATGGTACAAACACAGAAACCATCATCGACTGTTTTTATTTGCTGTCATGCTCGTTGTATTTATCTTGCCATTCAGCTCATTGGACAAAAATCAACATTTCTTTTGACTGTTGGCGACAGAAATACAATCACAAAACCATTCCCAGATTACAATCAATACCTTTCCCAAGCAATTCAGCACTCAGCAGTGACAAAGGAGCACTGGCTGTACATCTCTCTGACTGGAGGAGACAAATATAGCACAGTATCAGAGCAATAATTGCTTTGGTTTGGTGATTGGGTCTCCCTGGGAGTATGAGGCTGAGCCATGCCCTCCCTTAGGGAACAGCACCGAGGATTCATTCAGACTGTGGGTGTGCATAAGTGTGTATTAGCCAACGGGCAGCTTGTTTTTCTGAGGTTCGGTGCTCAGAAGTGTTTCAGGCAGAGACTGTGAGACTATGAATGAGTTAATCTACAGTCCTCCTGACAGTTGACCTCTTCCTGCCCTGTTTGCTCTCACTAGATCTGCACCTCAAGCTATCGCTACCTCAGGGATATGAGGCCAACCTGCACCCTCTTCTCATCATCGTGTAAGTCTCTCTGCATCACAGCCGCCATGTGTCATAGCATACATGCCATAACTTACAGACAGGTTCAGCAGGACAGGGATCCCTCACAGCAGGTTTAATGTCACTTCTTTTTGACCTTTTCTTGCTCGCTTTAACCTCACACCTGTTGCCGTACTAGCTCATCCTGCTCTTGTTGTCACACAGAGATGGAGTCCCTGGTAGTCAGTCAGTGACAGAGGAATTTGCCCTGGACTGGACTCAGGTCCTCGCCAGCACACACGACGTGGCCTTGGCCTGGGTGGATGGAAGGAGTGGCGTCGGACGTGGACAGAAGACCTCCGCCGTGGATCCACGCAAACTTGGCGCGCTTAGAGTCAAAGATTATCTGGGAGTTGTAGAGTTAGTAACCTCATGCAGTGTCATTAGGTCATACTGTTGAATTGTGTCAGCAGTGTTAACATGTTGACTTCTGTAATGTCTCCACAGGTGGTTGATGCAACTGCCTTACATTGATGATCGTCGGATAGCCCTCTATGGCAAGGTTACGTCACTTTTTAGTTTGACAGCTCTTCTGTTGAATTGATAGGCACAATTGATTATACCCAGCACAGCTATAGCTTGCTTTATACATACTCTTTATGTCTCCCCCTATAGGCATTTGGTGGTTATTTAACTCTCAAGATGTTAGCTGCAACTGACAACTTGTTTCAGTGTACAGCTGCCGTGGCGCCCATAACTGACTTCAGACTTTATAGTGAGTTGAGATGGTGTTATTCAATATTCATATGGCAGGGCCACAGAAACGGAATGTATATTTGCAGAGTTCAAATCCGTAACTCTGATTAACAATTCGAACATTTCAGGAAATATTACAACAGAAGTTTTTCCACTGCTTTCAGGTGCTGCGTTCTCGGAGAGGTTTCTAGGACTTCCAGCAAAGGAGGAGCATACTTATTCAGTGAGTTTCTAATTTTAACTGTTCTTAACATAAATGAAAAAACAGCAGTGAAGGCCACCTCACAGGTCTGAACATGATTAATCACTCGATACAGAGTTAATATTGGTTGTAGACATGTTATACAATATCCACGCACAATTTTGCCACGTTTCTTCTCAGACTGCCTCTTTGCTGGAGGATGTCAACAAGCTGAAAGATGAGAATTTTCTTGTTCTGCATGGAACTGCAGATGGTGAGCTACTGTTTAATTTTGTAAGGAGCTTTAATGTAGATTGTTATGTTTAATTGTTTAATCTGTAACATAATGTTTGGTGTGTGTTTGGCCATGGTCACAAAGCCAGGGTACACTTCCAGCAGAGCGCTGAGCTCCTGAACCGACTGGTGAAGGTGGAGGCCAACTACTCTCTGCAGCTGTACCCAGACGAGGGCCACATCCTCAGAGAGCCTCGCAGCATCCAGCACTTCCAGCGGACACTGGTGAACTACCTCCAAACCTGCTTGAGGCACAGCCTCTTCCTAGATCCCATAGAGGAGGAGGAGGAGGAGGATGACTGAACGGAGAGCTCCCCTTCTTCTGGAAAGAGACTCTTAGGACTGCACCATCTAATTATGCATTACCTTGGGTTGGACTACTAGGCACAAGAGCACAGGAGTGGGGACCAAACACATGAGATCACCGCCTACAACTTCTGAAAAACGTATATATATATATATATAGATATATCTTCTTCTACTCAGTTCTTTGTGCTGTTACATGTTTAAGGCCCTGTTTGTTTACAGAAGTCACAAGATGATGTGGACTAGTAGGCTACTGATTCTACCAAAAGTTTACAATAGTCAAAAACATGCATGTCGTAAAGGCTGCATGATACGGAGTAGTTTACAATGCATTCTTCTGTTTTACATCTTTGACTTAGCCCAACAGGGGTAAATGTGTACAATCTGCCTAAATGAAGATAATTCAGCATACTTATTATTTTAAATGTGCCAAACACTTCACCTGAACTTTACCCATTGGTTTTATGAGTATTACATGCATTAGTACAATAAAGAATGATTATGCAATTGAGACTATTTACACCACAAGTTCAGATTCAAGTATAGATGTGAAGTATGAGCAGACAAATTAAAGCAACACCACATAATTAACAATATATGTAGGTCTGTCTATATGTTTGGTAGTAAAATATGTTTCCATTTTGATCCATCAGGGCATTTTAGTGTTTTTCTTGTGCATTGCAGAATCTCTTTCTTTGTACAAACTGTTGAGCTATTATGTTACATTCCACAGAGGCAAAGGTCTTGGCTATCACGGAGAAAGCTATCAGTCAAACCATGCTTTATACTGGTGAACTGCATGTAGTTGTTTTGAAACCGAATGCCCTTGAGTCTAGACAGCTGGTTATTCCTTTTTTCAACAATCCTTGACAATAAAGAATGAAGTTCTTGTTTTACAGCAAAAATGTTTTTTTTGGTTCCTTTAGCCTTCACTGAGCATGATGGCTGCATTCTTAACAGGTGATAGATACCTGCACAGAGCTTTTTGCTGAATGAACTATAAAAACCCTATCACATGCAGAAACGTTTGGTAGCTGACTTTGATCTCTGCAAATGTACAGCCATGGCATGTCCAACAAGCGTTATCTGCAAATGTTTCTCTGAATGGTTATAAAGATCAGGGCCACTGGTGTTCACTTTTGCCAAGCTGGTCTGAAAGGGATGCATTTATAGCACTTTTTGATTGCCAACACTGATTGTATCAAACCTTTAGCATCTGGTCATATCAAGTTACCAAAGAAAATGATTTTTCTTATACAGTTAGCTTTGGCTAACTGGGAAAAAATAAATTACCTTGAGACATAAAAGCAGTAGTTTCATTGGCAAACATATTTTGCTTCCTATTGAGCAGACACGATGGCTGGCATGGTTCAGTTAAGGCTGCAGGGTTCAGTCTAGTTCCAGTTAGGAGCAACTGAGCCTCCAGTACACTGAGCCCTATACAGCCTGTCCACAGTTTACCTTCCCCATATGCAAGACGTAGCTGGAAATGACTTGTCTGTTCTGCCCAGGTACATATAAATAAAACACCTCTTTGCATTAACCAGAAGTGTAAATTATCTCACAACTCTGAATTCAATAGTTTTGTGAAACCTCATGACACAGCAGTGGGCATTTATGGCTCTATCGATTGCAAGAACTTATGAGGCAAACTGTGCCATGTAAGCTATTTCACAGGTTTTGAAAGCATTTCCTCTGGCAACATCATGGTCACAAGTTAAGTTCCTGAAACCTGACTTAGTCCCAGCTCAGGAGGTGATATTTTCAAATCTGAGTTCCAGGACCTTTTAAGAGGAGGTTGCCAGACTGTCATCTTGATTGGTGCGAGCAGTGACTTGGCAACACTTCCATAAATATGTGCTATCTAGGGACTACAACAAAGAGAAAAACAGACTGCTCTAGTCTTGAGTCCACACCTACCGTAAAAAGTGTCAGAGGCTGATATCATCTGTCAACAACTGTCAACAACTGAGGGTTAAAATAGGTTTGTTAAATAGCCTGATGCTTCTTAACTGTTTTGTTGTGACTGACTCAGCTTTTAATCAATATTTTACAGTATTCAGTAAGATCTAGTGATGGGAACTAATTTTATTGATACCAATGCAATGATCGATTTTGCTTATCAGTCCGATTCTTGATCGATTCCCTTATTGATTTCTGATCAGTTTTCTGTGTGGAAAAAGCCCACACAGGTTTTCATCTGTTTAAATATCTCTGAGTCTGAACACAGTGCAGGGACAGAGTAGAAAAAAGGCATGCATATGACTCAGCACTATAGATGCATGAGACTGACAGCATTGTTTTGCAATGCACACCTGTCAGAGAAACATGCAAGCATTGATAAAAGGCATAGATAAGCTTGGAGGCATACAATTCTGATGGATCGGACAATTTGGAACCAGTTCTCAACTGGAATGATGTGCATCCCTGGTGAGGTCTCCATTTGGCTGTTAGAGACACTGATCTACAATAATAATAATTAAAAAAAAAAAAAAAAAAAAAATCACTGCATTCGGGAGAAGTGGGCATCCATTGCATAGCCAAACTGTGGGTAAAAATAAGGCAAGACTACACAAAGACTAAGCCTGAAAGACCTCGCACCCTTCACTGATGGCCCGCCATGCAGTGAGAAGGGAAATACAAGGCAGGCAATGAGCTACAGGGGTTCTGGCAAGTCCCAGGCTGAGAAAAGTTGCTGGTTCACCCTTGACAGTCATAAAGGGACATTAGTCTTGTCTTGAACACACTGTAATCTTGAGCTGTCGTTGGAGAGGCACTGAGAGGCCGGCTGTCCAATCAACAAACCCCCGGCCGTGTTCCAGCCAATGAAATTCCTCTACGCTGTTGTTACGTTCAGGCCCGTCATCCAATCAACTAAGCCGCTACGTGCGGGCCCGAATCCCTCTTCAACCTTCTGCTTTCTGGAGGGGCACCTTCAACCAGCTCCGCTCTGCACTGGCAGTGGCTTTCCTAGTTTAAGAATAAGTGGAAGTAATACTTTGACACAGACACCATGTCCTTTCTCACTATCAGCAGGCTAGCACCCAAACTCCTCAATTCAAAGGTAAGGGAGAAGCGAAGTTGTGATATCACTTTCACAGTCAGAACAAGCTAGTGTTAGCTGGCTAACGCCTTAGCGGCAAGCTAGATAACATTAGCTTGCTAGCTCACTGTACAGCTAGCCTTGTCAGGCACACTCTGAAATGTCAATGATTAGCTAAAAGCGTAGCTAAGAGCAACTACAAGTTGAACGGGTTTAAAACAGCTGCCGGTCGTTTTGTATTTTGTTAACTTAATAATAAAAACGTCTTATCCGTTTTGCTTGTCAGCTTGTTCTCCATTAGCTAACGTTGATGTTAGCTAGTTAGCATTTTGGAAACCTCGCTTTTTCTGGTGGCCTGGCATTGTCAGAGCCTGGATGAATTTCTTCCATTAGTTTCTGAGGGTGTTAGGGTTCATTTTACGTAAGCATTTCGCTTGTCTTGTTTGGTTTTTGTCAGCGACGAACAGTTGTTGTGATTTAAATCGATAACGGCAATTGAAACAGCCGTTGGACTCCATAAGCAACTTTTTTTGCATGCCTTTCTTCTCAACCGCCGTTGACCTTCACGTCAGGCTATCAGACATATATTTAACGCCCGACTACTTGATGAGATCCAGATATATCACAGGGTTATTTCATTTAATACAATCGTCACTCGAGAAGCAAATTTTACAGCTCGTGTGTCGGGTTTCAGACATCTATTATCAGCCCTCTTAGTAAGCACTGTGTTAACATGTCTAGATTGTCTCAGACTGGCCCTCGTTGTAGTAGCATGCAAATTCATGCTTCAGGAGTAGTGCTAATGAATGACACATTAAGTTGCATTTTACAGGTGACCCTATGCTACAACCTACTGTCTTACTCCACTGACCTCTCGGCCCAGACAGCTGACGCGTTTTGAGCTTTACATCAACTTATGTCACCCACTACTGAGGAATTTTTAACCGAATGACTGATAATGTTCAATCCCCCTGGCAAATAATTAGTGAGCCAGCGTTTCCTTTTTTTTTGACCGTGCATAGACATGTGGGCTTCATGTCCATCTGTTCTCAGTCTCTCAGGGAAGACACCTGGGTTTGCTAATGGTCACACTAATCTACACCCTCAGATCAGCTGTTATTTTTACTTGGAAGCTCTATTATCAAGGTGATTTTTTGTTGTCATCACATAATAGAGTTTTGTTAAAATACTTTGTCTTTGAACATAATGAAAATCGTGTTTGTCATAGCTAGAGACCAAAGGTCACTCATGTATGCATGTGTCAAGTGTTCTTGCTCACATGCTCTCTTTTTGCCTGAAATAATTTTCTCCACAGAAAAAAAGGTATGTTCACCTATCTTGGGATTTTTCTGTGTTCCCATGGCAATACCTGCCTACTTAACAAAAGTAAAGAATAGAAACTTGATTGGAAGTGGGAAGTCAACAACTTCTAGTGTAGGCTGTTGTTTCAGTAAGATTATGTTTAAAGTCGTTAAAGCCGTCAGGTCTAGAAACAACATAGACCTGAGGTCAGTACTTAAATGTTTTAGCAAGGTTGTCTGTTCAGTATGCTTTTCCTATTTAGCACACAGTGCTCTAGGTGTGTTTAAACAAGGCTGCTGGTCGGGCCTGTGAAGTGGAGTAATCCTGCCCTTCCACTCAGGCACATGGACGCTAGAAGTTTGAGTGAACTGTCGCTCTATATTTAATGCCCTGTGTTGTTACATAATCTCTCTCAGCTGTGTAGACAATTTGTAACTATGGCGAGGTGAGATCACACCTTTGTTTCTGTCGGACATAGTCCACTCCCACCAGTTGTGGACCATGTTGGAACCTAGTTGGAGCAGAGCCAGATGTCCCCCTGCCCCCGAGGCTCCTCCCTCTCCCATTGACAATCTTAATAGGCTGACAAGGGAGTCCCGTTTCAGTGACCAGCAACAGCAGGCTTGCCTGCTCACTACTCCCACTCAGCTTGCAGCAAGATTACTGGCTGCCATTCAAACACTTTCATAACCTAGGCCAGCCTCATCTATGCAAGCCAATGGCCTTTTTAATCCCGCTTACATTCTCTTGTCTTGTCCCAGTTCAACCACGAGTCTTAAGGTTTAAGACCATGTGCATATTGAATTAAAGCTTCATTTTTTGTTTGACTTTTGGTTACATAGCACATCTCTGCAATGTACGTAAGACATAAATTAGAGGACCACACATACACTCTTTCCTTTTGTTCCCTTTTTATTTCCCTCTATATGCAAAAAGATGCCCAGTTTCAGGCTCATGCCATCATCACGGGCAAATTAGTCCTCTGCTATATGTCTTTATGCAATGATGCTTCAATTAAGTTAGGTTACCAGCACAAGTGTGAATTGTTTGGGGTTGAGGTGCAGCGTTCCCTTGTACCCTTGATCAACATCAAGCTGAATGACACTCACCTGCTTAAGACATCACTGTTTTGAAATTTATCTCAGTCATACAAAATTTCAGTTTGTTAACGTAGGAGTTATTTCATTATAAACTAAAAAAAAGCACCAAAAAAAGTTTGAGGCCATGTCTCTAAAATTATTGAAACATTATACAAAATGCTCTTCACTTTGAAAGGTTAAAAAAGCCTTTTCCCCAAAACACAATGAAATACCCCAATTTTATATTCATAATATTTTCAGAAAATGTTTCTAAAACTGTTGTCTTAAATTTCTTTCTAGTACGTTTTGTTAAATTTTGGAATGGACTCTGTTAAACAATCTTTTTCTAGGCATTATGAATGTAAAATGTCTTGTGGAAGTGACTCTTACATCTTGACAAACACAGATTTGTAAGAATTGCTTACCTACTCGATGTGTTGATGTAGCCTAGGTATCTAGAGGTATATACATTGTACTTGTTCTTAGGGTATCCTTTCAAATAAGGATGGGGATATGCTCTATGATTAACAGAATGGGGTTAGGTTTAGCCTCTTTACATCAAAATTTGCCCACAAAATGCAGTAAATGCCCTGTAGAAATCAGAATACTTCTTTCCAACCATAGAAATGAAAGGACTGAAGGAACAAAATTAGGCAAGATAAGATCACTACAGAGTCCTGTCTATAAATCACTATGTATTTCAGCCACTGTTGAGTCACATGTTATCATGATGGAAAGATGTTGACACATGTTGTATAATTTATGGAAAGACCCCCTAATCCAAATATAAAAATCCTAATCCGTTTCCTGTGAATGCTTTTACTGTATTGCTGTAACTGATTAAATCTGAAATTTTGCTGTCTCTCATCACTAAGGGTCAAACTTACTGGAAAACAACTGCTTTCTTCTTTAAATAGACTGACCATGCAAGCCCAGGTGGAAGCACTAGACCCTTGTTTTCCTGATTAAATCTGGACCACTGTAGCTAAATGGGTGGACAAGGCTTGGGCGATGGTTTTTGAACCTTGGCAGATGTTATTTCATAGGCTGTGGTTGGTCTGCCAGCCATGCTGCAAGTAGCGCTATTGTGTTTCTTAGACTTGACAGTTTCCTTTCTGTCTGAACAATGATCCGACGGCCAAAAGACATCTAACCAGTTGCAGGCCAGTGATTTAAAGTGCCAGTTTTAAATTTAATAGGCCAAAGGAGCCTGATAAAGATTGTGTAGGTCAGCAAATGGGCTACATTTCGACAGTTACAGGCACAACATTTATTGACTATGGTTGTTGCCCACCAATGGCAGGAATATAAAGTGGAGAAAAATCACATAAAACAGTCCTGCTGTCTATTGACACTGGACTGGCAGTGGTGGCGTGACCATGTGATGTCTTCTCATGGTGCACACTGAACCTTTTGATCGGAGTGAAGCAATATTTGTATACCTCAGAATATCTAAATATCATTGGCAGTCAGCTGCAAGCCTTTATCACAGCAGTTTGTCCATTTGGATGGATTTTAAGGACGGTTAATGCCCCATGCCTTAATGCAGGGATGTCCAGGAGTGGTCTCAAGACGTGAGGTAATTTGGATTTTTTTCATGGCCTGCCTAACTAGCCTAATCTCAGTCCATTGAGTGTCATTGGGCTGTGGTGTTGGGAGTGGATATCTACCTCCAGCCAACCTTAAAACAGCTGTGGAAAGAGTGGAAACAACATAGACCAGCATACATTTTGAACATTTGAAACAACTTAAAATGCTCAGAAAAAGATGGGGCTGTGAGGATGAAAAAAGAGGCACTTGGTAATATAAGGATGGTTTCACAGTTCAGACCTTTGCTTTCTTGTTGTCATTAACCCCACCCATGTATTGCACATCACCTGTGAGTAATACTGACTCAGATGGAGTAAGTTTCCATTCCATATGATCCAAAAAAATATCATGGTGACCGACAATCGGTACTTTATTATTGTTTCCCACAGGTTGTCCATTTACAGTACTTGTGGCTGTGGTAGTTGGGGTGGAGGTGTGTGTGTGTGTGTGTGGTGTGTGTGTGTGTGTGTGTGTGTGTGTGTGTGTGTGTGTGTGTGTGTGTGTGTGTGTGTGTGTGTGTGTGTGTGTGTGTGTGTGTGTGTGTGTGTGTGTGTGTGTGTGTGTGTGTGTGTGTGTGTGTGTGTGTGTGTGTGTGTGTGTGTGTGGGGCCATGCTGATATTGTGGCGGTGCACCAAGGATGATCCTAAGTGCAGGAAATACTGGTTTTGGAGTCATTTCCTTTTTAAACAATAGGAAGTCAAAATGAGAACCTGTAACTGTGAATACTTGCAGAGCTTGCTGTAGTCCTGATGTTAATGTTTCCCACAGACTGTTGGCACCACATTTCTCAGTGGCTATTTTTAGAAAATGATGTCATGACTCTTGAGTAGGGCTGCTCAATTAATCGAATTTTAATCGTGATTACGATTTTGGCTGCAGACAATCTCAAAATTCATCTAATCGAGGAAAAACGACTATTTTGTCAGTTTCCGTTCTGAGACGCGCATGCGCAACTCAACCACTACTCCCTTGCCCCTGTGTGTGTGGAGAGTGGAGATCCAGGCCGGCGATTTAAGCACTTGTGAAGATGGCAGAGGGTGGGGCTGAGCAGCGTCGCTTGGTTGATTAAAAAAGGTAGAACCACTTCATTAGTGTGGGGACATTTTGGATTCCAAACATGTTCAATAAATGCTGTTCCAAATTCAAAGACATAATCGTGTAAATAATTGTGATTTCAATATTGACCAAAAATAATCGTGATTATGATTTTTTCCATAATTGAGCAGCCCTACTCTTGAGGCTCCTTAAGGTTGTCCGAATGCAAATTTGCGGAGTGCCATTGTCCACCGTAGTAGCCTAAAAGTGTAGCTGTGCTAGTTTTATTTTTGTACAAGGGGTTTCTCTCTAAGGGTTTCTCCTTATGTCTCCAGCACTTAAAACCTTGTTGTACTCTTTGTTTCCTCAGAATGCCACCTATGTCCTTGTGGCTGCCAGACATGCCAGCGCATCAACAGTGAGTACTGTCTATTCCCAGGTGGTTTCCTGGTTCCTGTTTTTCCTAGGGTGTGATACTAGAAATGATACTGTATGTGGAGAATTTAGAAAAGACAGTGCATGTCTCAGCATGTCTTACTAATAGCACATGCTGACGTTTGTACAGCCAATATTAGTTTCTGTTGAGCTAAACATTTATATAAAGGCTATTTAATTAACCCCAGTTCTGATTAGAGGTAAGAGTGTGTATTTTAAGGCAGAGGAACTGACCTAGAACTAGAGCTGATCTTTATATTTAATTACTGATTGCTACATTTGATCCTTAACTGATTTTTATTCTTTAAAGAATCTCAAGGATGTTCTGGCAGACCTAATCCCTAAAGAACAGACCAGGATCAAGAACTTCAAACAGCAGTATGGCAAGACCAACATTGGACAGATTACTGTTGATATGGTGAGTCACTTAAGTTGCTAAACTGAGTAAAAGTGCTTTTGACATGATGAATCAGAGGCCCATACTTAAGTAGGCTGGAGTTGTTAACAAATGACCCTGAGCAGTTTGAAAGTCTGCTAAAGTCTGATTTATTCATGAAAAATATGTTGTCCATCAGTAGTGATGTAGATTATATCAGTCATTTTAGCGCTTCTAATCCGTCTTGGTCTCTCCAGCCTTATTTACTGTGTCAGGTGTAGCTCCTCAGCCATCTTTCCTGTAATGGCCACAAGAAGCTGCACTGCTCCGTCCCAGGGGAGACATTTTAGCTGAGTCACTCAGATCTTTACCTCACACTTTCCATCTCAGACTGTCACAGCTCCATACATACAGCCACGGCAATCATACACATCACCCGTATCATCCTTCTGGTTGCCATGGGAATTACATTTTTCACCATGAATCAGTGACTGTGCATTGAGCTGTGGCTACTCCTTTGTCTATTTTTTTTTTAAACTGGTATTCAAGTGGATTTTTTTTTCATCACAACAGTCTTACAAATCACTGATTCTTGAGAATTTGGATAAATCACGTCCCACTAAGAAAAATGCTATTTCTGCTGGAAATTTACAACATTTTAATGAATAAAAAGAATCAATGGCATAATCAGGGGGTCCTTTGCACATTTGTAAGGTTCTTTTTTAGGTTTATTTTTAATTTGTATTAATTTAATGATTATATGTTGGCCTATGGCCTACAAAACCAGTTGTCCTTGGATAGGAGATAATCATTTCAACTTGATTAAAACAACAAAAAGTAATAATTTCATTGAATAATATCTTTACCACATGAAAGAGTACATCATAATATGTATTAAAAACTACAAACGATGAGTTTTGAACAATATTTACTATTATTTTGTGGTTGCTCAAAATGTGTCCCAGATATTCGTCACCACCGTCAGATATATATTTAAAAAATAATAATAAAAAAACTACAAGGTCAATTACATTCCTGAGGAGCCCTTTTCAAACCTTCAGCTCTACTGCATGCTTCAAGACCACTCAGGCTCCTGGAAGTTTTCTATTTTCTCTTAAATCTCTTCATATTTTTGGACACTGCTACTGTCACAACCATGAATTGTCAACACCGTCACTTCTGTATAAAAAATATTAAATTAGATTATGGAATAAAAGTATAGTTTTTAAGAAGAGGTCTGATGCAGGTAGCAACAGGGGGGAACCAAGCTGGCTAATGTGAACAACTCATGCTTATCATGTGAAAGAGTAGGTTTTTGTCACCACCGTCAGTCACCACTTCAGTCATCACCTGACGGTGAAGACTGAAGTCTGAAAAATCCTTATAATAGTTCTCAGGATTGTTATTTTTTGTACCAAATAGTTAAATAAAGTTGTTAAGCAAGAAGCCATTGACTTGAGTGGTATAAATTTTGGAAATGTATGTTGTAATGAGGCCACTGTCACCACCGTCAGATTAGTGTCACCACCGTCAGAGGCAGTTATATTTGTTTTAAATGAATATGCTACAATATGTTTCTTTGGTGCTGTTGAGTTATTAAAGTATTAGTGCTGTTGAGTTATTAAAGTATTAGTCTCTTTAATACAAAAATATGTTTTTCAAATTTAAAAAAAAACATTACGGTGATGGTGTTGACAAAAACAAAGTAGCCTAATAACTGGAAAAACCTATTTTATAAAAAAGATGCAAATTGAGGAGGTTGCACCGGTACATTGCTGAACAGCCAAGACCTTGACCTATAATGATATACCTTCAGATTTTGTAATTTAACGCACTTTTTTTTTTTTTTTTTTTTCAAAATTAAAACCTGTTTTATCCAAATTCCCAAGAATCAGTCAAATAAATAGAACAAGGCACATAATTTTTTTTTTTTCAAATCACCAAAACAGACTAGAAAATAGTCTTCTTATTCCCCCACACCACCCTCCCTGCTGTCCTTCTCCCCATCTCAACACTTCTCTCTCAACCTTCTCCTCTCTCCTGCCTCCCTACTGCTGTGCTGATCACAGACAAGCATCCCTCAGCTCGTCCACCCTGCCTCACTGTTGCCTCTAGACTTTTGAGGTCCAAACCACAGCATATTACCCCCCTCAGTCTCTGCCAGCTGAACCACCCAAGGTCCCACGATGAGGTGTACCACCACCCCGACCTTCATTGATGGCTGAAAGCTCAGTTTGTACCCAAAACACTGATTAAAAACCACAAGCAAGGGGAATGCTCAGTTTGCACCAACAGCACCGATAACAACAAAGAGAACAGGCGATGTGTTGATGATTACCACCCCTGTGGCAGCAGCATTCCTTACTGCTCTGATGTCTCTCCAGTGATGTTTAGCAAGAAATAGAAACAAAGAGTCTTCTTTAGTCAAAATGCCAAACTTTGCAAGTCTTACAACTTTTCCTTGTCAGCCATAGTCACCCCCAC
Source organism: Myripristis murdjan (assembly GCF_902150065.1). Taxonomy (NCBI): domain Eukaryota; kingdom Metazoa; phylum Chordata; class Actinopteri; order Holocentriformes; family Holocentridae; genus Myripristis; species Myripristis murdjan. The sequence continues at coordinate 23,290,265 of NC_043986.1, read as the reverse complement.
AGCATGTGTTTAATACATTAAACCTAGCTTTATTTAATGTCAGGTCTTTGGCAGGTATATCACATTTAATGAATAATTTAATTGTCAAAGCACAGCATTGATGTTATGTTTTTAACTGAAACTTGCTTAGCGGAGTAGAGTGCATCAGAGCACCTGTGTTTTCTTTGAACTGACTGTCTCAGTATCCACAAATGTTAAGGTAAAAATAATTGCAAAAACCTAACAACAACACTGCAGTATGTAGTCAGGCCTTTTCCCCCCTTTGGCCTCTATCAATGATCTTGTAGAAAATTTACGGTCTAAAATTACAAATCTTAGCAATGCAATTGCCCCTACAATGGTGGAAGTAGTCTTCAGTAAGAAAGAAGCACCTTGGAGAAAAGCTGCACCAGTAAAAACTTAAAAAAAAGAGAGTGTAGAAAATCTGAGTGCAGGTGGTGGAAAACAGACCTCCAGGTTCATTATGAAATCTGTAGAGACCTCACACCAATAACTTAGAGATGAGGATGCAAGACAGTCCTCTGCTGACATCATTAACAAAACACAAGTAATGCACATACCTTACTTGCTACTCTTGACAGGCTGACACCCTGCTCTGTGCCAGTAGCTCCTGAATTTTTGTCCACTAAAAACTGCAATAACTTTGCCTTCTTGTTGACTGACAAAATTCAGAAGGTTAGACAAGTTGTCAGTTTACCTGTACCAGGCAAACTGTCTGTGTCTTTTCTTCATCCACTTAAAACCATTACTTAACATGATACAACATGATCCTATTGACTCTGAAGCCTTGGAGAAAATTGTAAACCAGCAGAAATCTTCCTCCTGCTGCCTTGATATTCTGCCTACAAGCTTTTAAAAAAAATGTTTTTAATTGCATGGCAGTGGATCTCCTGCAAATAGACAACACCTCACTTTTTTCAGGCCATTTCCCAAAAGTCCTGGAAACTGCAGTTATTAAACCCTGCTTTTAAAAAAAAAACATTCAGTAATTAACAATTACACATGCACATCAAGCCTACCATTATCAGTAAAATAATTGTAAAGGTTGTTTCTCAGTTCGTTTATGGAGCTTAACAACTGTTTTGATGTTTTCCAGTCTGGTTTTCGACCACACCACAGTACTGAGACTGCTCTTGTTAAGGTTGTATATGATATTTGCTAAAAAAAACAGATGGTGGTAAAAATTTTAGTTTTGGTATTACTGGATCTCAGTGCTGCATTTGACTTGGTTGACCATTATTAGAGAGTAACAGAGTTGTTAAATTTTAACAACCACAAGGCAATCAAAATCAGTACCAGCATTTTTAATCATTCTTGGTATATTTGAAAAATCTAGCAAGATTTAGAGGACTTATGTCTCAGCAGAACTTTTAAAAACTTGTCCACACATTTGTTTTTAGCAGGCTTGACTTCTGTGATGTTGTCTTTGTAAAATGTTGTCTGTAAAAAAAAAAAAAAAAAAATCAGACAACTGCAGCTTATTCAGACCGCTGCCGCCAGTGTCCTCACTAAAACTAAGAAAGTGGAGCACATGACTGCATTTCTCTGATCATTGCCGCGGCTCCCTGTATCCCAGGGAGCAAATATTGCTACTGGTTCATAAAGCGCCGAATGGTTCAGGGTCAAAGTACATTCTGATCTGCCGCTGTGTTAGAAACCATCCAGACCTCTCGAGATGTCTGGGATGGGTTTGCTTGCTGTGCCAAGGGTCAAAACAAAACATGGTGAAGCAGCTTTAAGTTTCTAGGCATCACATGTCTGGAATAAATTTCCAGCAGATCTGAGGTCTGCTCCAGCTCTCAGCTCTTTTAGATCTAAGCTTAAAACTTTACTGTTTCCCACTGCCTTTTACTAAATGATGCACTGTAACTGTAGCTTTTTTTTTTTTTTTTTAAATCTATTTTATTTTATTATTCATTCTTTAAAAATTCATTTATTTAACTGTCTTTTAAATCTTGTTTCTATTTCTTCTGAAATTTTATGTAAAGCACTTTGAATTGCCTTGTGTTTGAAAGGTGATTTACAAATCTGACACCTGTTCAACCACAAAGAATTTATTAAATTCTGTGGTGAGACTGTACATGGCCCATACAAACCAGACACAAAGCAGCAGCTGTATGCATAGTGTCATTAAGCCAGATGACTTAGTGAATAATATGTGAATATGCTTTTGTTTTATATGTTTTCATGTGCAGGTCTATGGAGGTATGAGGGGAATGAAGGGTCTGGTGTATGAGACTTCTGTTCTGGATCCTGATGAGGTGTGTATGCCAAAGGTCAAGCATTACAAAGGACCATTTTCTGTATTCAGCCTCCCTAGTAATCAACTAAGTACCATTTTGGCCTGAATATAAAATGTCCTTGTTTTTAATGGTAATCACATCTGGAAAAACGAGAGCTTTTTTTTTCACTTTATAATTTTCATGTTCAGTTAAAAAGCTGAGATGATGAAGGTGTGATTTATGGGGTCTATGCCATACAAACATGTTTTCTTACATCTGCAAAATACAATTTGTAGGCCATGGGGTTTCTGTAGCACCATAATACTTTATTTACAAGTCTTTGTCAGACATTTTACCTTTATCATAAAAACAGCGACTTTGGTAATATTTCAGTGAATTGTTGAGGTCTAATGTACATGCAGTGGAGACATTAACTATTTTCTTGATCACTTATTTTTCTTACTGAAGTTGAATACTAACAGGTTTCATTACTAATTACAGTGTTGTCATATAATGAATGAGAAATTCAGTCAGCCACATAAACTGATCCTACCAGAGGTTACAGTGATCGGGCATGCACTCCCTTGATGTGCTTTTTGATCCAGCAATTTCACACAAAAGCTCACTGGAACCAGATTATGCATTTTGTTTGCCAAACCCACACCCATGCATGTCTCATCTCCCATTGGTGCACAGGGTATCCGTTTCCGGGGCTACAGCATTCCAGAGTGTCAGAAACTGCTGCCCAAGGCTCCAGGAGGTCAGGAGCCGCTGCCTGAAGGCCTCTTCTGGCTGCTGGTCACGGGACAGGTGCCCACTGAGGAGCAGGTGAGAGGGGGGAGAACACTGCCGGCGAGGGGAGGGAGGTGAAGCGTCTGACCATGTTTCTTATTTAACAGATTGCAATGGGGCAGGCTGCAATCATAGAGTGGATTATTGACCACAAGCAGCATGTTTACTGTTGCCTTGTCAAACACCGAATGGTCAATCAAAAAGACGTTTAGCAGTATAAGTTATGGATTATGAGTTGGTGAATTATGTATGACTCGGGGAAATTGCCTGCTTATGTAAACTAGAGAGTGTTTAGTAAAAGGGCAACAAGAGTGTGCGCCATTAGTGGGTCTTTTATTGCTGCCATTCATCTTGATAAGGAATACAGGGATAACCTTCCTGATAAGCAAAAGCTTTCTCTTTTCTAAGTTATCCATTACTTTTCATAGGGAGAAAAATGCTTACCTCTCTACCCTTTGTTCTTTTACATTATGGAACTTTTAATGCACTTGCTACTGACTCAAAGAATTCAGCAGGAAGATAGGTTAAATCCGCAATTTTTCTTGCTTAGCCAAAATTGTGGATTCCTTGGTAAATGAACAACCTGGAACCTTCCTCGGTAGCACACTATGGTTTAATTTTTCACCACTCACACTTGATCTAGGGCTGAACATTGTGCTGTTTGTAAATAATATAGTGGCTGCTTTGGATAGTGATCAGTATTGTGCTGCTCTTTTTGTAAGCCATTTTAAAGCCTTATGCAGCCTGTGCTGGAGTTCAAAACAACATTTCAGATACAGTCTGATGTGTAGTATTGATGGATGATCAGTCAAATTTAGGACGGAACTAATAAGAACAGAACTAGTAGGCTTTTTGTCACAGGTTCTATTAGGACTGTATGCACAAAGCATTTTATATTACCAGTAAGAGGCCTCCTAAGTATCACTAAAACTTTGTAGCCAAGAGTTCTCTCTTGAAACGAATTCACAAAAGTGCTAGTAAAAAAAAACGTTAACTAAGGAATTGGGAAAACTCTTAAACCAAGAATAAGGGCAGGGTGGGCCTCGTTATGGATGAGATTGTACTTTGTGAACGAGCTTATTTACTATGCCCACTGTGACTGGCTGATAGGGGACGGCTCGCTATCAGTGACTTGATGATAGAAATACTGTAGAGGGAGATATCATGTTGACATGTAAAAGGAGGGTTAATAAACTCTCCTCATAGTGCCAGCAGTAAAGCTAAAGTTAAACAGCAAAATATGGTGGTATTTGCACTCTACAAGTGATCATTTTCTATGAGAGTTGAGCATGGTGGACAGTTTTGTACATCTCCATAACTTCCAACTTTCCACTGCTGTTGACACGCTTCCAAACAAATGCCAGTTGGGAGCCAGTTGAGGAATTTTAAGTTTCTCATTAATTTTAATAACCAAGAGTGCATTAGTTTCAGACGGAATATAATGTCATCTGCCCTTGAGAGAGCAACTGATAGATTTATTTAATGTTGGCATAATATCAGTAATAATAACTGCATTTTTTCTTAATCTTTTCAACTTGAATCCATAGCACCAGAAATCAGCATGTGGTGGGCCATAACAGTTTGTTACATAAATGGGAAGCACTGCTGCATCCCTCACTGGCTCCACTATCATCATAACACCGTTTTGACTTATTCTTTACCTTTCTAAAAGCTCATAATCATTGAAAGATTGGGAATGTTGGCCTGATTTCAAGGTGGATTACCTGCAGAAGCCATGTTAGGATTGTTTGAGATTTGGTCTTAGTCCTCTTCACTATTTCTAACTTCTCACGAATTAAGGACCTTGTTTTTGTGCTAAAACATTTTGTGAAACTCTTCCTTGCTCTTACTCATATCCCCAAAAAATTCGGAGTTCTTAAAATGGGAGTAACACACCCAGTATTTTTTTTTTTTTTTTTTTTTTTTTTTTTTTTTTTTTAATTTTTAGGAGTTGCCCCTAAATCGACGAGTTAGGAGCTACTTTTAGCTTTAAAATGTTTTGTAAATACCGACCAAGTTCTTTTCAGAAACATGAATATATTGATTATAGTATGATTAAAACATGTTTTAATCACTCCAGCCTCAACTTGAAATATGAGACCCAAAGAGCAACAGACATGGGGCAAAATTAGCAACACAGCTGTAAACAAATTACAGAGGAAACACTGTAATCAACTTCAACATTATTTTTGTCTTTGCATGGCTCCCCCATTTTGAGTGTCAACGTTGCTCACAGTTAAATACTTAATCAAGATTTCGCAGCTGACTAACTTAAATATTTAAATAAATAATGCACCCACTTACTGTTTTCTGTCTATTTTGGTGTAATTGTAGGCGAGTGTTAATAAATTTGATCAATAATCAAAGTCATGACAGTTTACCTATACTCTTCTGAACTATGTGAGTAAATATCAGGAGGAAGACAGTGTAAAAGTTGATTGCAGTGGCATAAGAGAAATAATTTGAGATATGGCCTTAGTTTCAAAGTGCTGTGGGAAACAGTTGTCATTACTACAGTATATCACCAATCCCCAGTGTATTCATCTATTCATTAGACGCTACCAGGGAGTCATAACATTTTATATCAGAGCTAAATCAAAGTTTTATGCAAAGCTGCTCTGACCTACTTTTGGAAAGTCACATAATTGCACATCATGGATATTGAAGAAACCCTGTTCATGAACCTGGAGCTTATTTGTTTAGACTGTAAAGCTATTTTCATTGTTTTTAATGGGACAATTCAGTGATATGATAATGTTTTAACTGATGATTGCAAATATTGTGTCTTTCTCTTGTGTTTGTATATGTAAATTATGTGTGGAACAAGATAAATACAAGTCTGTTGCCTGTGAGCAGGACTTTATTGGCAAACACTGTGTGTAGATTTGTTTACTTATTTGCATTTAGATAGATAGATAGATAGATAGATAGATAGATAGAACTTTATTCATCCCCAAAGGGAAATTCAAGTGTCCAGCAGCTCATAAAAAACAACCATACATTCAATCAAATATTATTAAACCAGACTTTTAAATAATGCATATAAATTAAAATATTACTAAGTTTAAAGTAGCATAAATGGAATTAAAATAGTCAGTTGCACAAGCAAGGATGTGATGTGGGAAGTGTGTGTGATTCAGGAGCTGTGAAACAGTCTGATTGCCGTGGGGACAAAGGATCTCCTGAAGTGCTCCATTCTGCAGCACAGCGAGAGGAGCCGAGTGCTGCAGCTGCTCCTCTGTTGGGCAAAGAGGCTGTGGAGAGGCTGTCTGCTGTCGTCCATCATAGCTTTCAGTTTGTTCAGTGTAACCCTCTCCACCACAGATTTTAGAGTCTAGCCTCCTGCCAAGCACTGAGCTGGCTTTTTTCACCAGCTTGTTTAACCACCTGGACAGAAACTGCCATTTGTTCATCTTCTAATATGTCACAGGGAAAAGTGACAGAGGTATTTCTAAGGCTGGGTTATATGGCTTTAGAATTACACCAATATTTTTTGGCAATGTCAGAGTATCATTTAAGCCAACTGGCGTTTTGTCTGTTTGTCTAATTGTTTGATGGTATAAATTTCATGCAATAAATACTGCTGTCTTTAATCAGTGTAATTAGATGTGCACAGCCTTTTATTTTTAGGGGTTTCCCGTTCATCAGCCAGTGTTTCCACTGGTGCTGTTAAAATTACAACACAATGCAGACGCACACACAAAATTGTGTCACACTCAAAACAGCAACCAAGGAAATGCTGTCTAAAATCTCATTTGCAGTGGAGAAACACCAGAGGCCAGATTAAGCCAATGAGAAACAGATAAAACCCAAATTATCAAAATAAAACACTAATAATAAATCTTAGGTATAAAAAAGGTAATCAAAAGATTAAGATAGCAAGATAAAATAATTAAATAATAAGAAAGGAAAGGTATAGAAGTCATAACAAGAGATAAAAGGTAGGTTATAAAAAAGGTAGGTTATAAAAAAGAATAAAATTCCAAATTTTGATGTGTAGACCAAGGGACAAATTTTAAGTAAAAACTGCACTTTCTCAACCTCTTGCTCTCTTGGTAAGAATAACTGGAAAAGTGAGTACGTCGAGTCACCTGCAAGCATTCTTTGTGTGCTTTTTGTCACAGGTGAACTGGCTGTCAAAAGAATGGGCCAAAAGAGCAGCTCTCCCCTCTCATGTTGTCACCATGTTGGATAATTTCCCCACAAACCTGCACCCCATGTCTCAGTTCAGTGCTGCCATCACAGCTCTGAACAGTGAGAGCAGCTTCGCGCGGGCCTACTCCGAGGGCGTCCACAAATCCAAGTACTGGGAGGTGAGTTGCATCTGCATACTGTACAGTTCACTGTACACTCGTTCATCCTGCATTCTGCATGTATTTTCTCCAAGTTCTGGCTAAATGCACTGAAGTGCCACAAGATAATTCAAACATTTGTTGATTTGTTCCACTATTATTTCAAGAGACATTTCTTCCATTTTTAAACATTTCTCAACCTCTTACTCTGTTAGTTCATCTATGAAGACTCCATGGACCTGATTGCGAAGTTGCCCTGCGTTGCAGCCAAGATCTACCGCAACCTTTACCGCGAGGGCAGCAGTATTGGAGCTATTGACTCCAACCTGGACTGGTCCCACAACTTCACCAACATGTTGGGCTACAGTGATCCTCAGTTCACCGAGCTCATGAGGCTCTACCTCACCATCCACAGGTGCATCTTGAAACACTTGATCCAAGATTACAAAGTAGCTTTGATTTTTAATATAGGTGTCAGCCACCTCAATGATCCATGTTCGTTTTCTTTTAATTTCTGATCAGTCAGTAGGTCACTTATCTGGAATGTAGGGGAGGTGAAACACGTTCAAACCTGAGTGGTTTTTGCCACTACAAAGGTCTTGCCTAGACAAACTCCTTAAAACAAATTGATTAGGTCATGTCTTTCTGTGTTGAAAGACTTCATTTGTGCACCCACATGTGAAATCCTTGGCACATGCCATAAGATTGAAGTAAATGTACACACCAGTGCAGTTTTTCCCAGTCAGTCTTGCACTGTATGGAACGGTGCACACATGTACCCTTCAGACACAAAGGGTAGGTAAGTGGCTGCAGCGCTGAGCTGCAGGCTCAACCTCTCTGCCCCTTGAGTGAGTCATGGGATTGCAGCATTAGATTTACTAATCTCTGCCCCCTAGTGTCTACATGGAGGAGGTGCTAGTAAATAAAATTTTGATTTCAGGTCGGCCTGACAATGGTGTCTTTGTTTGGAGAATGAATGTTGATAACAGAACAGCTTATTTTCGAGATTTGTTTTTGTTTTGTTTTTACTTAATGTAGCCCTTTTATAATGTTTCAGTGACCATGAAGGAGGCAACGTCAGTGCCCACACCAGCCACCTGGTGGGGAGTGCTCTGTCTGACCCCTACCTGTCCTTCAGTGCAGCCATGAATGGCCTGGCTGGTCCTTTGCATGGTCTGGCCAATCAGGTGTGTGCAAAATGTGTCCCAACGACTGAGATTTATTTTACTAGTTTTTAATTTTAGGTTCCAACTATCGTCATGTGTTTGTTGTTTCAGATGGTGGTGTTGCCTGTTTTATTATGTATGATGATTACAAACTGCAGTGATGACTCAGTGGTGATGCATATTTATTTCTGTATCTTGCAGGAGGTGCTGGTGTGGCTGACAGCCCTTCAAAAGGAGCTGGGTGGAGAGGTGTCTGATGAGAGGATGAGGGATTACATCTGGAACACACTCAAGTCCGGCAGGGTAAGGGGGATAATCCATACCCACTTCTATCACTTAGGTCACATTTCAACTCTCCCATTAGTGAGTTTCGTGGTAAGCCTCATAGCAGTGTTAGCAGTCTTATCTCCTACCCTGTTAGTTTTTCTTCAGTTCCAAAAGCATGTTGGACAACAATATGAGACTTGGGCCATTGCCACCTCTAGTCTTACTTAACATTTTATAGACTTTGCTTTTATGTGATTTTTGTAGCGTATTGAACATAAACTTGGTCGGCCCAACACAGCACCCACACCAGGCCAACAGGGCTCTAAGCTTCACACTCAATATCTTGGGCATTGCTGTGTCAAATTCGATAAACCTTTTGGGAATGATGCATTTTACCATTGATATAGAGTATAAATATAAAACTAACTTGCCCTCCACAGCACCACCATGATGCTGACAGTTCCCCAAGTTTAAAGCAGTAATGTCAGGCACTGTATATGACACATACAACAAAAAGAACAGCTCCACCCAGGGTGACAGTAGTAACTAATTTGAAAAATGCTATAAAAAATTATTAGAAGCAATGGTAGTATTATCCCATAATAGTGTGCGGATCGACCCACATATTTTTGTCCAAACCCAAGCTGAGATGGGAGTATTATAACCGAGAACCTGACAGGCATTCTGTTGTGTCTGTGTCTGTCTGTCTGTGTCTGTACCTGACCTGAGCCTGAAATTTTGCATGTCCTCCGTTAATAGATTACATTTACTGCCTGAAATAGCCTACGTGTTGCCTTCAGTGCTGTTACGTAAACTCCAGCACTATACAGGAAGTTGCCCAGAACAGCCAGTTGGTCCATGATTTTTTTTTCACTAAAGTAACACCAGCATGACTCAACCAAACCCAAACATAATTTCTCAATTGTTACCTGAGCCCGACCCAACCAATTGGGTACCGATGTGTCCCGACAGGCCCGGGTCGGGTATCCACACTCTATCCCATAACAGTTTGGAAGATGTATGCATCAAGTGAGAATTGTCTCTGACTCGGCCGTAGGTGGTGCCTGGATATGGCCATGCCGTCCTGAGGAAGACTGACCCACGCTACACTTGCCAGCGTGAGTTTGCCCTGAAGCACCTTCCCAATGACCCGATGTTCAAGATGGTTGCCCAGCTTTACAAGATTGTGCCCAATATCCTTTTGGAGCAGGGCAAGGCCAAGAACCCCTGGCCCAATGTGGATGCCCACAGTGGAGTGCTGCTGCAGGTAAGGGACATGGGGTGGTGGATTTGGGGGCATAAAGAAAACGAACATGTACCAATTAATGTTAATGATATAATTTTATTGCAACAGCTCGTTATCATGTAATTGTAACTTTATGTTGTCAAGCAGGCATTATTCCATCCTAACCTCCCTCTCTCCCTGTCTGTGCAGTACTATGGAATGACTGAGATGAATTACTACACTGTGCTGTTTGGCGTGTCCCGAGCTTTGGGTGTGCTGGCCCAGCTGGTGTGGAGCAGAGCCCTGGGCTTCCCCTTGGAGCGCCCCAAGTCCATGAGCACGGATGGACTGATGGCACTGGTGGGCGCCAAGTCAGGCTGAAGAACAAAGTCAAAGGGAGTTGGGGGTTAGTGTTAAGGGTGGGTGGAAGAGGAAATATCAAATGGCAGATATAAGTTGACCCCCTGTCCTTCCCAACCCCAGGGAAATGAGATTCAAAGAGACAGTACGCTTTTAATGTCATGTCACGAAAAAAAAAGGGCCTTCTAAATCTTCACACTATTTGTGTTAAAGTGTGTCAGTTAAACCATAGCTAAGTTGTCCCATGATGCCTCCATATTAGAAAGATGAGAAGTGAAAACTGCAAACACACATACACATTCCCCCTAATTCATTTACAGTCATAGGTTTGCTGGAAAAGATTTGTCTCTGAGATCCTGGTACAGTGCCCGTGTGTCTGTGTATTAGCACTGGGCCAGAACTACGAATAGGAAATGGCATTCAAAGGGAATTGTGGGGGTGAATTGTACTTCTTTTGTTAAAAGATCTAGTAATTAATCATCTAACTGAACCGTTGCTGCTTTTGGCCAACGCTGTGATTTTGTCTTAGGGGATATTCCCAAGCAATTTTATTCTTTCAAATTAAGTGTCAATATGATTTTTCTATGCAATGTTCCCAGATGTCGTCCCACCCAGTCTATCCATACATTTCACTCCCATTATGAACACTCCAGTTTAGGAAAAACGTCCCAATAAAATTAGCAAGCTTTTGAACACACATTAACAAACATAAATCAGTTAAAAGATACTGCCCCTTTAAATCTTTTGTCTCCCCTTTTTTCTCCAACTTCCTTGTTATTTTGTTTCTTTGTTTTTGTTTCTCATGACCTCTATCACCTCTATGATCAAAATAACTTTTGTCAAAGTAGAAAGTCTTCTCCCCTCTCAACGCTTTTTCAGTAACGTGCTCTCAAATTTATTCTATCGGTCGTGTGCTCAGTGTGTGCTCTGAATAGCAGTCTGAATAGAGAACCAAAAGCAATATTGTGTGCAGGAACAGTGTTAAAGGGATTGAGTGAAGGATGATATTTGCTTACAGCAAACACTTAAAAGCAAGCTTGAATGGAAAGTGGGCAGCCAGGGGGCTTTGTACTTGTTGAAGTCCTGTTTTATCTCGGTGTATGTTTGTTACTCAAATCCCCACAGGAGAGCGCTTCAGTCATCAACTACTCCAAAATAAGCACTTGCTAGATTGGAATCCCTAATATGTAGAGGTAGAAACCCCAGGGTGATTAGTGTCCTTTTTACGGAGGTTTTGGGTGTGTAATATGTATAAAACTATAATCTTTGGGTTCTCATTTTGTGGTTTTATTTATACTTTGTGTACATAGGTATATATATGTATAGCTTGAATGTATGAGTTCTACTCAACCATTTGCTTGTATAACCACAATAATCACCGTAGGTCGCCACCATCGTATAATTTCTAGACTAACTGGTCACTGGAAAATGTGACATTTTCTGCTGTTTGAAAATTTTGACGAACAAAACACATACTGCAGCTATCTTGTATATACAGTAATTCTCGCCTAGTTCTATGGGCTTAGCTGGTGCTGTTTTGCAGGTATTTGATTTGAATGTTTCAAGCTTGCTCTTAAGTCTGTAGGTCTGTAGCAAATTCACCTCTTGCTCCTAGGTCTGTCAACACTCCATTTTTGTGTGGTCTAAGTCGGATCTTGCATCCTGCTCCAACAACATAACTCTTTCCACGCTAGCCCGCAATTAGCTCACATATTTAAATCTCTCTGCCTTGCTACCGTCTTTCCTTCTGGCTTTATCAGGTGTGTGTTTATATTATTGTAGTATTTCTTCCATGTGGCTGGTATTTAAGATATGTGGTTATTTTGATCGTAGAGAGGAGCATAAAGGTTGTGTGTGTGATAGCTGGGAGAATTCATCACAGATGGATTCATCAGAGAAACAGATGGGGGATTGGGGCTGGATGGGTCAAATGGGCAAGAAGTTCTTGACAGAGCAAATATTGGAAAAACTGACAAAAAATGAAAAATAATAAAAGTTTTTATTAACACTTACTGTCTTCATTTTCTTTATGGGATAGAATTGTGCATGTTCAGTACTTGGGTTTTACCATCAAGGTACATGATGCAGTTACAGTAATCTGACTTTTCTAAATGTTGAAAATTAGACTTGAAATACTCATCTCCACATTCATTTCATATGTGGAGCTGTGCCTTACCCTCCCAGTAGGCCAGCACTGTTTCCTCTGTGGGTTTTATGTAACATGTTTCTAACCTGAGGGTAAAATTACAAACTTGAACATCCTTGATGTGTTGGGGGGAAATCCTCTGTAAATGTGGGGAGTCTCAGTTTTCCATTTTTCCATACAACATCTGAGAACAGAGAAAGCCTAAGAAGTTTAAGATAACTTAAACCAGAGCTATAAGATAATCTATGTCCTCCAATGTCACCTCTTCCTATAGGGCTTAAAGTTTAAAATCTGTCCTTATTCAAGTCTGTGCTTGCACCCTCTCTTAGTGTACAACATGGTGCAGACTAGTTTTATGTAACAAAGGTGAATTGGTCTGATGAAGAGGTTGCACAGTTCAAGGACCCACCTCTCCAATATGCTGTTATTAATAACTGGCCCACATACCATCACCCCACTCTGGTTTCTTGTGGGTCAGCTGCCCTTGGAAAGGCCTGCGTCCCACTCTGTGTCCCTGTCCTAGTGACTCCTGTGCATGTGCTCACACACAGACATGCTCTGCACACTGCCTATTTAATTTCATCCCAGACGATCCAAAGGAACTTCAACTGTGTACAGGATAACAAGTCACACTACAGCTTCAGCTAAACATGTTAAATTCAAAGGTTGCCACTGCTGTAGTACATTTACTAAATAAATAATGAGCAGTTCACAATCTGATGTAACTCAAAAAACAATCATGCTGAGAAAGGAAAACTGCAGACACTGCAAAGCAAACATTTACAGCTTTATTTTATTTAAACAATATGTTTTAAATATACCAACATTTGGCATACGGAAGGATTTTCTTGAGTTCCTAAGAGGTGGGACTGTAAAATGGTGACTTTCCTACAGTAGTCATTTGGCTGCCATCCTTGTAGACCACTACTGCACTGATTTTTATGCCTGCATTTTGACAGGAGGATAAAACACCAGGGAGATCTGGGTGTGGGGGTAAGGGGTTCATAAAATACTTGCATGGCTGTTTTATGTTTTCCATTTTCAAATCCAGTGTTGGCTGCAACAGTAAAAAATACTTTGAGCATAAAGTTCTTGATTCTGTAAGGTGTCAGCATTGTAAAGGTGCAAGCACAAAGGACAAACAGTAAAATTTTGGTGTAGAGATGCACGCATGCATAATGAAAACAGTAACAATAAAGACAGCATGCTTCAACACTGATTATGCCAACATGGAATCAGACAGATTTAAAAATGTGAAACTAAAAACAATGGCATTTAAATCAAACTTTTAATAAATTCAAGTTAGATGTCTGATCTTTTTTTTTCCAGCGATTCACACTGACCCACTGCCATATATTATTAGTTTTGTCCATGCATTGATTAGTTAATTTCCCCTCTATTTCCCAGCACCTCATCGATGAAGAGCAAATAAACATCATCATACAATCCTATATCAAGCTTTGAACATATTGAACTGAGGTTCAGTTTTATTTGTGTATGAGTCTTGAAATATGAAGTGCTGAAATGGCTGTTGTAGCATACTACTATGATATCCTCATCAATGGAAATGGCAAATACAACAATCAGCCTTGGTTTACTTTGTTGAGCCCTTATTAATGGCATAGACATGGAACAAAAACACTAATCAAGCCTAGTCATACCCTAACAACCCACACATAAACGCAAGAAAATATGTTTTCATCTTTTGCCTTAGGTACATTGGTGCATCATATATCAAAATGTCTCAGTTAGGGATGCACTGATATAGTTTTATGAGGCAGATTCAGATGTTTTCCCAACCATACTGGCACTTTTGTGTAGCTTAAGATGATTGTTCTTTAAAAAAAAGATTTACTCTGATGCGAAGTTGACAGCTGTATTAAACTCACAAATATGCCAATTTGGCAAAGGGCCAAATATCAGCAGTCGAAATACTGGACAAATAACGGTATACTGCCTTTTAAAACCGAGATCAGCCGATACTGATTGGCTGTTGATTTATCAGTGCATCTCCGCTCACAATAAAAGAAACTGTTTGATACTGCCAAAAAGATGAAGCATGGAACCCATGAGTATTGATAATGGTTTATTCTGCAGCCCACAATGTATGTTAGTATATTGAGAAATGTGCATGGCAAAAAACATCACAGTATGACTAGCTCTGTGGTTTCTACTGACATTCGTTATAAGATGTAACAGGATACCATCTGCAAGGTTGGGTATCTCCCTTTCAGAACAGGTTCTATTAGAGATTGTTTTATTGGTGTAATAATCCACTGGATTATTATTATTCTGTAACAGTCACTTTTTACAGTTAGTGACTAGCCTATGCCACAAATGTTTTGAAGAAGCTTTTTGATTTTACTGCTTAAATCCCTGAAATGAGAAGTCAGGGATACTATAAATTCTCCCATAACTGCGTCTGCTGCCAAAAGTCCTGGTGGTGAACGCAATTGCTAAAACCTTTAATGTCAATCCCTGTCAATTTGCTCTGCACATTCATGACCCCCAAGAGCGAGAACCTTGTTGATTTTGGTGACCCCATGACCTTTCTTCTAGTGCCATCACCAGGCCAAATATTCAACTTGAGAATACACTTAGCAAACAGCAAAAGAGGATCAGAGGCCGCCCCCCTGATCTACCCCACATTGCTTTGTATCACACTAATGTAATTCTAATGCGTTTACAGTACTACTCACCCTGCTGACTGGCACCAGGTAGCTTACAATTATTTGCAAATAATTAAGGTATCCTTGTACTTGGTCATTTATTTGTTTATTTATTTATTTTATTTTCTGTTAATTACCTGGTGGGTATTTTGGGCTGTAAAATAAGTCATTACTACAATATCTGGCCTAGTTTCAATGTCCACAACTACAACCTTCACAGCATAACATAGTCAAGTTAAAGCTTCATTTCTCTATGCTCAGTCAATTGAAGCAAGAAAAAAGGGACCTTGTTTCCCCCTAAACAAAAAATAGCACTTGAATAGTATTCTCACAGCACACATTGGGGCAAGGTAATGTCCTTTATTCCCCCCCAAAAATGGCACAATTAATTTTCAGCCCGATAAAAACATACTAAATTTAATTTGCTTAAACTTAATTTGCATAAGCAATTATTTGAAAACTGACTAGGATAAAATGAATTGCTTTTTTCTGTTCAGTACCAGGTCCAGTATCATAGGTCAGACAAATAATTTAAAACCACCATTTGATTAAGTAAAAAACAATGTCATCAGCTGTTGCAAGTGCTGAACTGAAACAGAAGTTCAGACACACCTTGACTTGAAAATGATAAAGTCGCAGGTAAAATAAGTGGTGTGTGACCCCTTCAAGGGCACAGTGAATAGCAAGCTTTGTTCCCAGTCAACAGCCAAACACGTCACTGCTGGCACAAAGTCAGCATCAAAAGGTCCCGATGCCTTTTGTAAAAAAAAAAAAAAAAAAAAAAAGTGTGTTGTCGACTGTAATTGTGCTGTCCATTCGCTGCTGAATAATAATACTCAAGTCACTGCCATTGGTGTTATGATGTTGCATGGATTTACTGTTTTGTTTACATAAATAGAGCTTGTGACTGCAATGGAGCAAACCAGCAATGCAGGGTTCCTCTGCCAAGGCAGGATCCCTTGAGTGGAGGTAGATGGACACTGTACAGACTTAACATATGGAGAGGGGGCGTAGTAAAAAAAAAAAAACACTAATGCTGTGTCATGTTATATTGGCGCAGAAGTAACAACTGTGACTGTTCCTATGTGAGGCTTACAAGGGATGGACAGTCCTACGTTCTTGTGAGGGACACTGGCATCTGGGTGGCCGTGGAGACTTCAGATGGTGGGCAACTGAGCGGCGTCAAGCAGGTCCGTGGGAAAAAAGCGGCGTAAATGTGTTGTAAGGCTAGACGAGGCCATACAGTGGTCAGCTTCACGTCTGGTGCACCTCATGAAACATCAGCTCCCGCGGGATTCGAGTCTCTGGGCCATAGAGCTTACAGGCTCGCCGCTCAAAGGCAGCAACGTTCTGCTTTACGACTTCATCAAAGAATACTGTGGCTAACTGGGAGTGCAGCAAAGAGCGGAACTCAAAGGAAATCTGTAAAAGATAATACAACCACAATTTTAGTCTATATGTTTAAGACAGAGACAGGACATGTGTCATAAAATATTTGCTGTACTTATAGGATACAACACAAGTAATAACACTTGAAAAAGAGACAAGACAGAAGTTGATGGACTAACAAACACTACAGATAAATCACCACATGTAAGCAAACAGTGCTGTTAATATGGGCAACTCACAGAAAAGTCTACAGTGCAGGTGCGAGGGTAGCCAGGGATACCAGGACTGAAGCGCCATATTGTCTCAAGGTGATTGAAAAGTTTTCCATCTGTACATACCGCCTGAAACCACCCAAAAAGAAACTCTTAAAACTGTGCTTATTTAACACTGAACAACACATGTCAAATAATTTGTGAAACTTACAAACACATTGAGGCCAGTGGCACTTACTTTAACAAGATGAGGCCGGACACTAGTGATCATAGATGTGTATCTCTCTACCACTGGTGGGAAGCCCACCTCCAGCTGGGCTTTGGAGTGGCCTGCTCGCTTCATGATGGTCTGTGACTTCTTACACCAGGGAACAAAGTGCTTGTATTCATCCACATTGGCCACCACATCATACATCTCCTGCATGGAGTATCTACGGCAGCCAACATTGCAAGGTTAAGGCATACAACACAACATTCACTGGCTTTTGCAAAATTAATTTAAGTTAAACGGTTGCCAACGGCTTATACTGGATAATTACCCAAGTATCCTACGTTCGGAGTACTCCTTCCTTTTATTGGTGAGGCTGATGAAGTTTCTGCTTTGAGGAACGGCTGTCATTGTGTCCCAGTCTTGAAGGCAGAGCACTCTGGGAGTTCTTGTCATCAGTATGCCACATGATGACAAGTGTCTAAAAGTTAAGAGGAAATATCCTATAAGCCACTTTCTGGAATGAGCACAACCTGTGTACAGACTACACCACAACAAAGAAAAACCCATTACATTCCAGGTTCCTACCTCCAAAGTCATTGAAGATAGATAATAAACTAGTCCAGCAGGTAATGGAAGGTCCTTTTGGGGGTATGCTAGTATTTTCTGAGTTGGGCCTCTAATTTCAAAAGGGAAAAAAGCTATGCAATATGACACCCAGTCATGCCTGTTGCACACTGCTCAGGGGGTGTTTTCTAGGTGACCGGTGAAAGCTGGGCTATGATTTATAATCAACAAATGTAATTAGAAAAATACACGTCTGCGACCAGATGAATCATCATTCAACTAACAGTCCAACTCGATTATGTATTTTGGTTGGCAGAAACCAGAGTCACAACAAGAGAAGCTTTTTGACCTTTTTCTTGTCTTTACCATTTCAGTCACAGGAGACACACACATGATCACAACATGCTTTATGAATCTAAACTGTTAAAGTTACTGCCTTCAACGACCAGCTACATGTCACACTCACCTGATGTTTTGTCGGATGCATCCTCTTGACCCTGCAGTGCGACACGACCGTGGAGAGCCCACGGTGGCAATCTCGAGAAACTCGCTGAATGTTCGCACACCCATGGGTAACCTCCGGGCGCTGGCCGCGGCTGCCATGAAAGAAGCCGCTGACTAGGGCAGAAAGCACCCGTAGTCTAGCAAGCCGAGCTCGGACCGGTCCAAGACCAGGCGATGGGATTCAAGGTGCCGGGTAAAACTCCGTGACAGATATAATGTACTATTAATTCTACCTTGCCAACTTAATGTTAACTAGCTGGCATATGTTTTATGACAGAGAGCTGCACCAATCACCTCCGACACGTCTCCCCGCTCCGCATTTGACGTTATTGACGTTAACTACTAGCAAGCTAACAGGCTATGCTAGGTTTCATAACGACTACGAACAAACGCGACCGAGGGACGCGTTCGTCGATTTTTTTCAACAACACTCACTTCATTCCATGTCTGAAACCACAAAAGTCACTGCAAAAGTATGACATTTACTAGTTTTCGTCTTAGATGATGTAAAATGACGTCCAGGCGTAGTCGACCTTCGTCTGCTAAATAAAAAGCCGGTGGTGTTATGAGGGACAAACTGTTCCTTTCTTCTGTCGGTTGGTGACGGCCGGGAGGATTCCCTGGCTCTGTCGGTGAAACGATGCCCCCGTCCGGCTCGGAGGACAAACTGCTAGTTCACACATACTCGAGTACGGTTTAGGTCAGGGGTCCCCAAACTTTTTCCTGTGAAGGCCACATAACTTTTCCCTTCTCTGATGGGGGGCCGGGGTCAGTTTGTAACAGAAAAAGTGTGACGATCGCAGGGGTGCCTTAATATAAATATTGATTGTTTTCCAGAAAGCCACACATAACCAAATATTAACCCTTTCCGGGATCTTCACAGAAAAAAAAAACTCAGGAAATAAATAATAACACTATTAATGAAATAAATTACACTATTAATGAAATCAATAAAAATCAAATAACCCTCTCTGGGTTCTTCACAGAAAAAATAAGTCAGGAAATAAATAGCACTATCTGTGAAATAAATAATAACCAAATAACCCTCTCTGGTTCTTCAAGAAAAAAATAAAGTCAGGAAATATATAATAACACTATTTATGAAATAAATAATAACCAAATACCCTCTCTGGGTTCTTCACAGAAAAAAAAAAGTCCATGGATCATTACCTTTCTGTTGGTGCCGTGCACAATCTAACAGGTAAAGTTCAGCTTAGTTGTCAGAGCAGAATCTCTTACTTAATGCAGGATGGTTTTGCTATGGGCAGTGTGGGCAAACGCCCAGGGCGCAATCTACTTGGCACCGGCCGGTACCGCCCCCACCCGGTCTGGTCTGCCGGATCTGACAGGTGAGCGGCTTAATGCCGGCCAGTGCCGGCTCGCCTGATGCCGACTGATGCTGCCCCGGTTGGAGTAGTAACATGAAAGGGCCCAAGCCAGTAATTTCGCCTAGAGCGGCAACATGGGCAGAACCGCCACTGCTTAAATGACTCATATGAGCAGTCTCTCAAAGTTCTTGAGTTCCTTCCTTATAATCCTTTTGTAGGTTCCAGTAGGCTTGTCACGTTCTATGCGTGTATTAGTCTCGATCGCGTGGCCAGACTGAAAAAAAAAAAAAAAAAAAAATCATAATGTCTCTGGTATTGTTCAGGGGGCCGGGCCTAATGTGGAGGCGGCCGTAGTTTGGGGACCACTGTTTATGTTTTATTGTTTTAAAATATTTAGTTTTACTTTCGTTTGATTAGTTTCTGAATTAGTTTGCGAGGGCAACTGACTCATAGCCATGTAGACGCCCGAGCCTTAATAAACAGTGCTTGTTCTGCTGACAAATATGACCAAATTGACAAAGATTAAAACTAAAGTCATGTTCTGTATGTATGTATTTATGTATGTATGTATATGTATGTATGTATGTATTTATGTATGTGTATATGTCTGTATATATGTATGTAAGTACGTGTGTGTATGTGTACAGAAACACACACACACACACACACACACACACACACACACACACACACACACATAGATAGATAGATTGATAGATATTATTTTAGTTAGTTGTAAGTCCACAATCTCATTTCAGTAAGTTTTTTCTGAAGTCTGTTTCCAACAACTAGTTTTGTTTTTTCTTTCATTTTAGTCAGCCATAATAATATTCGCCGGATGAGGGATGAAATCAGCTCAGCTCTGTATCTATTACCATTCATATACTTTGATCCCATTCACTGTTTAACATTTTAACATAATAATGTCCTGCACACATTTTGTAAGCACCAGTTTTTCTTTGGGATCAAGCATTTTTAGCTGTATAAAACAAGAAATATATAAGCATATATGTATGTATATAAGAAATATGAACATTTTACACACAATTGTTTCAGAAATAGTGAAAAAACTTCCTGCTGCTTTATAGCCCAAATCGAGCATAAGCCACTGATAGTTAATGTGGCATTTAATGTATAAAGAGGGGAGGTTATATTTTATTTATAGGGCTATGACCCCCCCAATGATAAAAAGTGTCACTAAATTTGAAGGTACCAGGAGGGTTTGTAAAACACAGACAATGTAAAAATAACGCCTCTCGGTAATCAAATGAATGTTGATTGTGTGTTTTTATTCCGAGCAGGACTGTGTGTGGTGCTCAGCGATGTGTTTGGCCACACGGTTGAGCGCCACGCTCAGGGCGAGGCGACAGCGGCCCGCCACGCCTGTAGGCGGACCGCTCCGTCGTATGCTGCATCGTCAGACCAGACATTGGATAATGGACAACAACATGACAGATCCAGCCCGCAAGTCTGTTTGCAACCAATATGGTGTAGTCTGAAAAAGTGGATACAGTAGCGCACCGCCGTATACCTGCATTTTTATCCTCATGAAGGCTCCGTCCTGGCTGAGTTTGGGAGATGGAGAGTACTCACCATTGCAGACCAGGTGGGCTGAAAGAAGGCGCTCGCTGTCTGTGCTGTGGCGTAGTATATTTGCTGACAAACTGCTCTGGTGCGCAGCGTATTTTTTCCGTGCAATGGCTTGTTTTTCTTCACCAGCTAATCGGCGGTTATTGCTGTTTTTCTGTGCAATTAGCCGTCGCCTCCGCTATAATTTAATTATCCAGTGCCGTCGACGGTGATGATACATGAATTGTTGTGTGAGGGTCTTGCTCATGTTCAGGCCCTGCTCTGGGTCAGCGCCAGATTTAGCCAGACCCGTTTTACAGGCTAACGCTAGCTAGCTAGCTGCAAGACAAGGGCCCTTGTTGTAGGCCTCAGCGGGCTCCGTCCTATTTACTGAAGGGAACAAGCATCGTATTCACACAGCGAACGCACGACGTATAAAACTATGTTTTTAAGCGATAGCCCGTGTTTAAATCTTACTATAAGGGCGTATGGCTGTCAGTGAAAACGTATGCTTTTCTCTTGTAGCCAACATTATGACAGATGGAGCAAAATCGGAGCCGTCGCTTCGGAGAGCTGTTTTTTTATGCAACGTTAGCGTTACGTTAACAGACGCTTCTGTATTGCAGCCTCCTCTGGTCCAGGCCATCTTCAATCGTAATGCTGAAGAAGTCCAACTATTATTGCACAGTAAGGAGGATGTCAATGCACTGGTATGTACAAACTGCTTTTACTTTGCAAAAATAAGCAAGCGTCTTTGGTGTGTTGGACCTTGGAGTGGCGGTGGAATATGCAAATGACATGTCACTGCTGGCTGCTCCTACGTAGGCTCTGTGTTTTTTTCTCCCCACAGGACCAAGAGCGCCGTACGCCGCTTCATGCTGCTGCCTGTGTGGGAGACGTCCACATAATGGACCTCCTCATTGAGTCAGGTGAGGCTGCTGCATGTTCAGCTGTCAGCCTCCCGTGTGGGACTTACACACACATGGCGGTCTGCTCTTCCATTTTCCAAACCCACAGCAGATCTCTCCCTCATTGCTAGCTCAATGTTCAGCAGTAGGATGCTTTTTCACCAGCTAAGGCGTCTTGTGATCCCCTAACATGCCTGATTTGTTTGTCCGACAGGTGCCAGTGTCAATGCTAAAGACCATGTGTGGTTGACCCCATTGCACAGGGCGGCTGCTTCCCGGAATGAAGTAAGCTGTAAACTCTACTAATCTCCCTGTGCTTTCCAAGAGTCTAATGATGGCTCAGTCAGGATAACCTTTCTGTATTAATCTATTATCTGCTCATATCTAGGAAGTTATTGATTTCATTTAGATGCATCAAAACGCTGCACTGCAGGAAATACAGCAAACCACAGATGTAAAATATCCTTACAAGCCCCTTTGATTGCTTCTTGCTTCCCCAGAGGGCAGTGGGTCTGCTGCTGCGGCGTGGAGCAGAGGCGAATGCACGAGACAAGTTCTGGCAGACACCACTGCACGTGGCTGCTGCCAACCGTGCCACACGCTGCGCAGAGGCCCTGCTAACCCAGCTGAGCAACCTGAACATGGCAGATCGCACCGGCAGAACTGCCCTGCACCATGCTGCTCAGAGTGGGTTCCAGGAGGTGAGAAGGAGCACAGTGCAGTTTCTGTTTTTTTCCCCACTAAATAAATACGAACAACGTTTGGAACAGAACATTTATTTTTTTTATGCATATGTGGAGTGATAATAATCAGAATTTTCTAGAGATGTTTGGATTTAATCCACCCCATGATTAATTTTGCAAAATATAAACCGTTATAATCTTTTTTGTTACAGATGGTGAAGTTGCTGCTGAACAAAGGGGCCAACCTGAGTGCCATCGATAAGAAGGAGAGACAGCCTATTCATTGTGCAGCCTACTTGGGTAAGCAAGTTTCAGCTCTCTGCAACTTCTGGACAGTATAAAACAATTCTCACTGAAATTGCAGTTAAAGGATAATTCTGGTATTTTTAAACCTGGGCCCTATTTTTCCACTTTTTGGGGTCCAGATGACTGATAGGGGCAAAAATATTGTAAGTAATCCAGCAATGAGTGAGAACGCTTCAGCCTTCAGCTGCAAAACGCACTGCAATGTAGTCAAAGGGTGCAATTTCCCAAGTCAAATTACGACCACTAAAAGTGCTTTTTTAGCCACTGACTGGCAAAGATTGTTATTACAAGTGTCTGACAACATTTTCGCTTGTTCCTGCAGCGTTCTTGTTCAATACTAGACCAATTTTTTAAAAAATGTGTCCATTCAGTCATTTTGGACACCAAAAGTGGAAAAATAGGGTTGAAAAATAGGTTGAAACATATTGGAATTATCCTTTAAAGCTCTCTGTTTATGGTTTAGATTAGATTGGAGTGAGATGGAATAACATGGACGAGTCCTTGTGTTGATCTCAGGGAAGGAGAGTCCAGCCTCAGTGTGAATCCCACAGTACCAGTCTCCACACTCCACGGTGGTGAAATGCTGTGTATGAATAGGCTCCCAGTACTGAAGCACCATTGTTGTCTGTCTTGCAGGACATGTGGAGGTAGTGAAGTTGCTGGTGTCGCGCAGTGCCGACAAGAGCTGCAAAGATAAGCAGGGCTACACGCCTCTCCATGCAGCTGCTGCAAGTGGCCACATCGAAATTGTGAAGTACCTGCTGAGGCTGGGGGCAGAGGTGGGTTGTGTTTGTCATTTTAAGGACATTCATACTCAGAAGAAGTAGTCTGCTCCACTTTCTCATTTTTACCCTTTTGAATGCTTAAACGTTTAATGTGTAACCAGTCGTTCTTGAATCACAGATAGTTGATCTCTGGTCAGAGGAAGCTCAGACTCTACATTCAGTCCAAACTTGTATCGCATTATAATTTCTGTTTTGTTGCGTCAGATCGATGAGCCCAATGGCTTTGGGAACACGGCGCTCCACGTGGCGTGTTACATGGGGCAGGAGGCTGTGGCCACTGAACTGGTGAACCACGGGGCTAATGTGAACCAGCCCAACAAGAGTGGCTACACCCCTCTGCACCTGGCCGCCGTCTCCACCAACGGTGCCCTCTGCCTGGAGCTGCTGGTCAACAATGGGGCAGATGTCAACCAGCAGGTATGGAACGGGCTGAAATGCCCCAAAAGGAAACACATTCAGCATTGTTGGGGCCATATAACTAACTGTTGATAACAAAAGGCTGCTAGATAAATTTAACTCATTCAGGTCATTGTCCTGTTGGTGAAGGTCATTTTGATATAATCAAATTTTAGGTACAGATTTTGAAGAAAGTGTACATAGGCATTGTACCTGCTTCCCTGATTAATAATGTTGTAATTATTTGAATTAAAGCTTATATAGCAGGAATGTAGAAAATAAATAATGATTTTCATGATATTCTGATGTATAGAAACATTTATGCTCGAAAGTGGACATGTTGGGGTCTGGGGAATTTATGCCTCATGTATAATTGTCTAAATTACAACATTACCATACTAGTTGTGCACAAAACAGGAGACACTGCTAACATTTTTTCCCTCTTTTTTAACAACATGCAAATGTCAGTGAATGAGATCTGTTGCTTTCCCTTTTGTACTATCTCTGTGTAATACTGTAAGTGTAGACCACAGTAAGAGTGAAAAGAAGACATTCATTATCACTTGATAGAGAAATATCCGTAGGAGTATAATTTTTGTCATAATAGTGTAAAAAGTCTAAACAGTGTTTGAAAATGCAGAGTAGTCAAAATTAATTTATTCATTTATTTTGCTTTAGCCAAGCTGGTATGCCTCTTTTTACCTTCTTATGTAGTTTTCGGACACACTTTTGAAACATCTGAGTCGCTGTGTAGTCAAATGTAACTTTATCACAGTGATCTTTGTACTGTCGTTTGAGAAGAAATGTGGTTTTTATATTGTGGTTTTATGTTTTTACTATCTTCAGAGTAAAGAAGGGAAGAGCCCCCTGCACATGGCAGCCATTCATGGACGCTTCACACGCTCTCAGATCCTCATCCAAAATGGTAACCATAACAAGGCTGTCTGATTGACCTGTAAAAATACGTTATGGCAAGCTTGTCTCCCTTCTAATGGCTCTTTGATTGACTCTCCCCTCTGTACTTTCCATCAGGTGGGGAGATTGATTGTGTGGATAAGTATGGCAATACCCCTCTCCACGTTGCTGCTAAGTACGGCCATGAACTGCTGATCAGCACTCTGATGACCAACGGAGCAGACACGGCCAGGTATAGGAAATGCCTTAAGTGGCTCTGCTGATGAATGTGGTGCTGCTGTGAGGTTATGTAAAAGCACATTCAAGTGCAGTAACTCATGAAATGAGCCATTTATATATTACTCCCATGCTCTATAGGACGGCGAGGTGTAAGCAGATCTCTGTGTTTAGATATCGACACATTAACTACTTGGTTTCTAAGAGCCATTTCGTGCAAGATGTAGAGAAATCACTTCAGCATCACTATGTGCTTCAAATCAGTGCCGGCGTCGATCAGTCACTGTTCAAACTGACTGCTGTGGGGGCGCCCCGGTAGCTCACCAGATAAGAGCAGTTACCATGTGTTCAGACTGAGTCCTGATAACAGCATCCTGGGTTTGATTCCAACCTCAGGCCATTTGCTGCATTCACCCTCTCTCTCTCTCACCTTTCCCCTGTCTGTACTGTAACTGTCAAATAAAGCAGAAATGCCAAAAAAAAAAAAACAAAAAAACAAAAAAACACAGCAGTCCTGCACACATGAAACTTTATTCCTGCCTTGAGTCTGCTTGCCCAGCTTTCACAAGTGGTTCTTTTGTGGCTAATGTCTATGTAAATAGGTAAATTGGTCAAATTAAATACTCAGAGATAAATGGTCCAAAATATTCTGAGGTAACATGCAGCAGCATTACTTCATCAGTTACAGGTGGCGTAACACTTTTATTGGCTGAGAAAGTGAAAAAAATAGCTATATTATGTTAAACGCACACATTTCAATCCACGTGCTACAACATTTTTCTTACATCCCTCTTGATTTTGTGCTCCTTTTACAATAAATAGTTATTTTATAACAATTTCAGATTTGTTTTTCAGCTTTGTGCTAATTGGATGTGCGCATCAGAAAGCCAGTCCTAATGTGAACACAAATGTGCAGACATTTTCCACCTGGGCAGTCATGCTGCTCTTTATCTCATGTGAAATGTCTTTAAAATGATGTTTGTGTCTGTTTTGCCTGTTCAGACGTGGGATCCACGGAATGTTCCCCTTGCACTTAGCTGTGCTCTACGGGTTTTCAGACTGTTGTCGCAAGTTACTCTCCTCAGGTTTGTTTTGCACCATTTATGTGTGTAAACACTAATTTATTTGATCTTTGATGTCCATGTTTTTATGCACTTTGACACGGCCATCATCAGCAGTTGTCTTCATTCCCGTACAGGTCAGCTATATAGTATAGTTTCATCTATGAGTAAGGAGCATGTACTATCGGCTGGGTTTGACATAAACACCCCTGACAACTTTGGGAGGACCTGTCTACACGCTGCTGCCTCTGGAGGGTAAGCCATGCAATCTTCTCTGAACTGAGCTATTAAACTGACAAACAAGCGCTCCAGTATCACACTATTTGTCTGTCCTGAAGCTGCCGTTTCTTTTACTCCCAATTTAATTTCCCTCCTATGGTTGTCTTTCTTTACAGAAATGTTGAATGTCTGAACTTGCTCTTAAGTAGTGGTACTGACTTGAATAAGAGGGACAAAATGGGAAGGTGAGTTTTCTGCATTTTTGATAGATTTACATCATCAGATAGACTTTCATAAAAATCAGTAGTGCAGGGCTGAGACTCAACATTTTAGTTACATTTACGTTTGTTCCCCACAGGACACCGTTGCACTATGCGGCTGCTAATGGGAGGTACCAGTGCACTGTGACCCTGGTGAGCGCTGGCGCTGAGGTCAACGAGCCTGACCAGACAGGCTGTACTCCCCTGCACTACTCTGCCGCCTCACAAGCCTTCTGCAGGTTGGACCACTGATCGCTATCTTTCTGTGTTGTCTCTCACTCAGGGTGGGAAGGTGACACCAGCATCCAATTACATTCTCAGAAATGTTGTCTGTGGCTGATAATTTGTTGTAACCGTCTCTTCAAGAGGAAGTCAGTCATCATTTTAAGAGTTTCCTCAAAATCGGAAAAGCAATTTGTCAAAGTGGCAGTGGGAATTTTAGATTTAACCAGCTTCTGCAGTGTTTCCCGCTAATGTATTTAACTGTGGCGCCCAACACAGTTTAATTTCTACCAACACATTTTTATGTTGCTTAGGGGAAAAAATATTACTATCATTATTGTTAGTGTTTTAGTGGTTTTCAGTTATTTCCTCTCGCGTGCACCAGGCTGCAACTCTTGCCACTCCGCTTTGTTCCTACACACACGCTGGCCTTAGTGCGTCATCAAAATTAATGTCTCCCAGGTGCACATCACACTTTGTTCTTTGTCAGGGACTGATGTGCTCTCAGCTTTAATGAAAGTGAAAGTTAAAATTCCATAATTTACTCCAACCAGCTTGTGTTTGCGAAGATGTTTGCGAACAGTAACTGGATGCTTAAGGTATTGGAGATGTGTAAAGCTGCCCAACACAGATACAAAGTTAATGAGTGCAGTGCCAATACTGGGATTGTTCTGTCCACCATTACACACACTGTCACAGTAGGTAAAGGACAAGTGATGCATTCTTAACACACTACTCTGTTGCTCTGTAATTGGCAAACAAAAAAACCTCTTATCTGTCTCACCGTGTCTCTTTCTCTGTATCTTTTGGTGCACATAGACACACTAAAGTACAGCCAGAAAAATATAATTGCTTAAAAGGTTCCTTACACTTTCATTAATGCACATCTTCACAGAACATCAAGGTTCACACTCAAGTCACACTATGTTTACAGTAACTGAACCATCAACCTTCCTCTGATGGTTTGATTGGCATGCCTCTCTTGAGAATGTGTTCCCATTGCTCTTGATGCAGTTCACATCAACAGTGATTACTTTTGTGTGGGTTAAATTTTTCTCAATAGGCTGTGGTTAATGTCGGTCACTAGTTAACTGAAATCTCACCTGTAAACTAGCAAGAAAACTAACTCTAATAAATATCTCAGAATGTTGGCATCTTGCCCAAATGATGGAGACTACAACTCGGCTTTCATAGATAACAGAATAAATATATACAAACAACACTTTACACAATGTGAACAATATTACACTACAGCACATTATTATGACCATAATCTAACAATTCTCCTTAACGTGACAGTAGGTGCGTTGCCGTGCATGTATGAATAGTCTAGGAAATTGTAGCTGAGGGAAAACGTACAGCTGTTACCTCTTGCGGTGCTGCAGGTGTGGAGCGTCGGTCCACCAGTGTCACTCATGAGTTGTCATGTTGCATAAATTGAATTTGCCTACAGTTTCATGTGAAAGTTCCTCTGTTAAAAATATCAGACTGAAATGTTTCGTTGCTGTCAACCTAAGGTGCCCTGGTTTTTGGAAATGTGAAAAAAAAAAAAAATGCCAAAATACATTTGTAAAGCATTTGTTGGTTGTAAATGATATTTGCCAAGGCGTTACAGGTTTAATGGATTATCAAAACTCTTGCTTTCAGAGTTGATCGTCATTTTTCTGGGAGCCATCAGAGTGATGAGGATGAGGCAAAGGAGTCCTACTTGTGAGTTTTTTTCCCCACTCTGTCCCAACTCCCCTTCATGTGGTTTATCCATTAAAATATGATGAATTGATACAGGATTGAACAGGGTTTGTAAGCATCCTGGAAATCCTTGAAAATGCTTGAATGTGGTGCTTTCACGGTTTGGAAGTACTTGGATTTTGAATAAATTGGTGGAAACTGCTTGAAATGACTTTCATTACTTTCATAGAAAATTGCTGCCTAGGTGGCACATTTTGCAACTTTCAAATTTGTTGTGTTTTCCTTTTAATTTGTCTCCCTTCTGTAGAATGCTTTCACTAAACACAGTTTTGGTTGTTTTATAGCACAATAACATCTGATATAATGTGATAAAGTGAAATATTCATTTTGAGCAAATATGCATATTAAATTTACCACAGGCGTAAGAGGTTGGACAGGCTTGAAAATGCTTGAAAACGGCTTGAATTTGATTGAAGAGAAGGCGTAGGATCCCTGTATAAATCATGCTTTTGAATAACAGTCAAGCCGTAAGGTCTCTCAGTCAGATGATGCTCTTCTTTTCCTTTAACAGCTGCTTGGAGCATCTCTTGGACAATGGTGCTGATCCGTCGATGGTAAACTCAAAGGGTTACAGTGCTGTTCACTATGCAGCTTACCACGGCAACAAACAGAACCTGGAGCTGGTATGCTTCTTGTTTTTTCACCTCAAATCAACTCAAATTACCTCAAAACTCAACTAAGTGTATATATTTATCAGTCATCTCTAACAGCTTTAGACTGACGCACTGACCTGGTTTATTTTTAGCTCCTGGAGATGTCCTTTAATGCACTAGGAGACATAGAGAGCAGTATTCCTGTCAGTCCGCTGCATCTTGCTGTAAGTTGTTTTACCTTTCACTGTGTCTGCGGCTTGGCAAATTGGCCTCTTCATCTTTTACTGTGTGCAGAGTAGTGACCGTCTTCTTCTGTGCCCCCAGGCTGATAAGGGCCACTGGCAGGCGTTGCGTGTACTGACAGAGACGGCAGCCTATGTGGATGTGCAGGATGCTGCGGGGCGCTCTGTGCTCTACTTGGCTGCCCAGAGAGGCTACGCCCGCTGCGTGGAGGTCCTGTTGGCTCAGGGGGCCTCCTGTCTCCTCAATGACAACCGCTCCATGTGGACTCCAATTCATGTTGCAGGTATACTGTGCTCTGCTGCAGTATCTCAAAGAATAGCAGTGTTTTTCAAATATTACCCACCGGAATACGATTCATTTTTTCTTACTGTTAAAATGATTTTCTCTGTCTCTCACTCTGTGTATTTTAATACCAGCGGCCAATGGTCACACAGACTGCCTGCTCATGATGATTGATTATGGGGAGGAGGGGGATCTCACCAATGTCACGGACACATTTGGCCAGTGAGTGCTTCTTTTTATGTTAAGTCCTCCTGAAACAGCTGGGCTAATTTCTATATTCAGCTTTGTTGAAACGGTTTTGCTTAAAAAAGTTGTCAATATTCAATTTCGGAATGTGTGGAAAAACAATGTTTCCCCCCCTCCTCATTCCTTTTCCCGTCAGGACCCCTCTGATGTTGGCTGTTTTGGGAGGTCACACTGACTGTGTCCACCTCCTGCTGGAGAAGGGTGCCTTGCCTGACGCGAAGGACAAGAGGGGCAGCACAGCTTTGCACAGAGGGGTGGGTCAAAACACTTCAAATGGTTGTACCATCAAAATGTGTGTCAATACCAGAGCCTCTTCTATGCCACAACAAGCCATGCAAGACTGAATCACAGTTTTGCTCACTTAAAATATTTTTTCATTAATAGGTGTTGGGGATGCATGTCTCTAACTGCTGTGCTTTGTGTGTTTATTGGTTTTATGTGTAATGTTTTTGCAGTGTACAGTGATGTACTCTCTCTGCCATAAGAGCCTTGCATAGAGGAAATAAAGGTTGCAGACCAGGCAGTGCAGTAGAAGTTACGCAAGCATGCCAGCTGCTGCACACTACATTCACATATCAGAGAGTAGCTCAGTGATTTTCTAACCAAAGCGGCTAAGTGAATTAAACACATGAATTAAATGTTGTGGTCAGCAGTTCTTGTACTTACAATAACGCTGTGTTCCTGCAGCACTTCAGAGGTGGCGTTTTTTTAAATTCTGTGTAATTTCACACACATATCCCCCGTCCCCACCCCTCCACCAAGGCACCTAATGAGAGCCAGCATACTTGTTATAATGAAATCAGCTAGGGAAATACACGAATATGACATTTTTAGGCATCTAGATTTTACATAGTGTACAATGGTAGAGTTACATTCCTAAATCCAGCTTACATTAAGGAGTTTAAAAGGGAACGCAGCGTCACCCAAACAAGAAGTGTAACAAATATTTGTTTCTCTCAAGAATATTCATATGTAATGTAGAAACAAGAGGGGAAAAACGTGTTTGTGTCGAATAGAAAAGGCATAATTTTTGAGTTATCTAACAAAAGGAGTATTGGATACTTGAAAATATGTCATTACAGAATAGCATCTGTATCTCTGTCTTGATAATCTGTAGGTTAAAAACTGTTATTTTGGCTAGTGCGGTCTCTAATAGTGCATTAAAACACTGCATGTTATTATTTTAATACATGTTATAAATACATTAATGTGTGTGTGTCATTGCAGACACCCCAGTATACAGTACTGTGTGTCTCAGCTGACACCTGCATTTTCTGATGGGAGAAAACCATTTCCTTTCAGAGAGAAAGTCTAAAGAAAATATATTAGTTGTTTTTATTGCCCCACACCATGGCTGTATGAACCATACTCTGATTATTTTCAAGAGTGGCAAGTGTCTTTGTTAATTTGCACACTGATGTTTTGTTGTGTAACCGGCAAACTAATTATAAACTGTAACTTGGACACAAGAGCACAAAGCCAGGCTGTGGTGACATTACATAGCTAACGTTTGGTTAGATGGCCCACTTCAAAGGAATTCTGAGCTGCTGTGAAACAATTACTGAAACGCAGCTTTATTGTGGCTCATGCGAACCAGTCAGTTTTTTTCCTGTTAATTTGCAACACAATAATTCATTCCAAGATAGGAGAGACGGGTAATTAGTGTGGTTGATGTTTTATCTGGAAAGATAACTGACCTTCACTCCTTATTGATGTTGCTGTTGGCTCCAATGTGTTTCTGCATCATGTGCTCTTTCAGTGGTTAACTGATGCCAAGACAACTAACTTTTGCAGTGCGTTCATTGAACTGTTTTATTATTCAGTGGGGTCAAGAAATCACAGAAGGGCTCAATTCTTTCTGTACTGCCACTCCCACTATTGAGCTTAGACATGATCCTACACCAAAGTAAATGAACATGGGATGTTAAGAGGCAACAAATGTCAGATTACTGTAAAAATAGACTTCCAAAATGCCTAACTCTTCTCTATCCCGTTTGTCACCTGTATTTGTTGCTACATCTCTTAAGTCTGCTTGTCCTGTTTTGGTTTGCTGTCCAGGCTGTGTTGGGCCGTGATGACTGTGTGACAGCCCTGCTGGAGCACAAAGCTTCTGCACTGTGTCGGGACGCCCAGGGTAGCACACCGCTGCACTACGCCGCATCCAGAGGCCACACCGAAATCCTGGCCAGTCTGGTACAGGCCGCCGTGGCCACTGACCCACAAGATAAACTGCTGGACAACAAACAATATACCCCACTACACTGGGCTGCTTACAAAGGTTTGCTCGGTTTTATGGAATTAATAAATGGAAGATCTGTTATCTGTTACGCTGAATTTGTGTCCATCTGTTCTCAGGGCATGAAGACTGTTTGGAGGTTTTACTTGAACATAAAACACTTACCCATGAAGAGGGAAACCCTTTCACCCCACTGCACTGTGCTCTGTGAGTATCACTGAACTTGGAATAGGCTCTCATTCTTTGCGTCACTGTGTCAGAGGTAATAAATTACACTTCAAAAAACACACCACACGTTCAAGAAATATGAAAGGGTTGTACTCTCATCTTGCTTATAGGATGAATGGCCACAGTGGTGCTGCAGAGAGGCTGCTGGAATGTGCAGGGGTCCACATGATTAACACCAGAGATGCCAAAGGAAGGTGAGCACACAGAGCACAAGGACACTTTGCCTCGGTGTTCACGAAAAAAGGTCCTCAATAACTGGATAGGCACAGCCAAGGCAGCGTTTTCGCTCTTATTGTAACACTGTCAAGAGTGTCGCTTGTCTGTGTAAATATTTTGTGATGAAAGCCCAGTCGTTTCTACTTAATGCTTAACCACAGTCGAGCCTCTGTAGCTGTAACTTTGTACTCCGAAGTCTATACACTGTCTCACCTGTGGCCGTAGGACCCCGCTCCATGCTGCTGCGTTTGCTGAGGATGTGGCAGGGCTTCAGCTGGTGCTTCGCCATGGGGCAGAGATCAATGCAGTGGACAAAACTGGACGCTCTGCTTTGATGGTTGCCGCAGACAAGGGACAGAGCGGCACCGTGGGTACGTCTGCCAAAAGAGAGTATGCACTTATGCAATGCAGGGAGATTTGTTTCTAAAGAGTGGGCTGTTTTTAAGATTACTGCTGAAACATGGAATTCTGATCAAAATATGAATATGATGACCCCAGTGTTCACCTATGACTTGTAAATCAATGCATTAAACAAATTGAGCGCACTGGGATATACAAATCAGGACTGCACCAAACTTAGCATGATTGCACTTAATGTATTGCTACACTGAAGAATCTTGACTTTCAGAATTTGTAGCAGAAAGTAAATGTCTCTGTCTTGGTGTTGTCCAGCCATCCTTCTTCACAGAGCCAAGGCTGACCTGACACTGCTGGATGACAACAGGAACACTGCCCTGCACCTGGCCTGCAGCAAGGTAAACATTGCCCAAAATTACAGAAAACCCAACACTGTTTGCTGAACATTGTCACCATGCAGAGGTGGTCATTTGTCAATAATCAGCTATGATTTGTTTTAATATAAAAACTACCAGTGCTGTAGAAAGGAGTAGAAACAAGCACTTGCTTTGAATGTTCAGCATCTCCCTTGGACAAAAGCACATTCATCTTGTTAATATCCTTATTTATTCCTCAGGCTCATGAGATGTGCGCCCTGCTGATCTTGGGGGAAATCCACAATCCCACTCTGATAAACGCCACCAACAATGCACTGCAAATGTGAGAACACAGAAAAAAAATTTGACCTACCTTTTTCTACCTCAACAAAAGAAGGATAGGCTATTATTAGAGGCAGGTTATTGTTTGTTTTTTCATGTCCAGAGGCCCCGGTGCTAAAAAGTGCTAGAATTTTTTTTTGTTTGTTTTGTTTTTGTTTTTTTTTTGTTTTGTTTTTTTTTTTTTTTAATTTACACTGAGCGCTGCAAAATGTCCTCAATTATAGTTATTGGCAAAAATATCGAGATTTTTTTGTTGTTGCTGTTAATATCACACACCCCTAGCGTTTATTTATTTATAGCTGTTGTTGCCAACTCTCAAACTCTGCCTTGTTCTCCTCCAGGCCGCTCCATCTTGCAGCGCGTAATGGCCTGGCTACGGTGGTGCAGGCCCTGCTGAGTCGAGGAGCCACCGTGCTGGCTGTGGACGAGGAAGGTGAGCCGTGGTCGACTTCTGTCAGTGGCGTACACGTGTGGAATACTCAAAAGGTTTCCGACCTTGTTTAGTGTTTGTCTGTTGACTGTGTGTCGTCTGCTCGTCAGGCCACACCCCAGCCCTGGCCTGTGCTCCCAACAAGGACGTGGCTGACTGCCTGGCTCTGATCCTCTCTACCATGAAGCCTTTCCCCCAGCGGGACCCTTCCTCCTGCTCCTGCTCCTCTCCCACAGTCTCCCCCTCCCCAGGTCTCAACTTGCTGAAGCACTGCGGCATCACTGCTGCCTGCGCCCCCCTGCCCAGCGGCGGCCTCCACAACGGCTACGTCAAAGACCGCCACGGTGCACCGGTTGGCCTGGACGGGTGCCTGTCTGAGTGAGGTTGTCTGCCCCCTCAGTCAGCTGCTATCACCATCATCACCACCAGGGGGCGACTCCCTTTAACACGGCCCAGAGGACCAGGAGAGCACCCACCCACATGTCTGTTCTCTATGTATGTATGTGTTTGTGTGTCAGTGTGTGCGTGCGTGAGTGTTTGGTCTTCTCTTGAGGTGCAGTCAAACCTAATATGCAATTAGATCCCATTCCTCCATCTCCTAGTAGTGCTCAATACTTAGAGGCTGGTTGCTCTACAAGGTCACTCAAATGAAGTACGGCATCCAGAAGGGATGCTTGCAATCTGGCCATCCCCCAACCATTGAACCCTTTAAACTCATGTTGGCATAATTATATAACTGACAGCTAATAGCATGGAAACCTCTATATCTTTGTCTCTCTCTCTCTCTCTCTCTCTCTCTCTCTCTCTCTCTCTCTCTCTCTCTCCATATCATTCAGTATTTAAAGTCATATCATCTTTGATCAGTTGTGGTGACCTTGTAGAGGAAGGCACAGCCGTACCAAAAGAATGATCAAAGAGTTTTTTTGTTTGTTTGATGTTCTTTTTCTTTGTTTTTGTTTGTTTTTGGGGTTGTTGATTTTTTTTTTTTTTTTTTTTAAGTCCGTTAGCCTAGATTTTTATGAAGGAATCATACAAGGGAAAAATCTAAATTTTGCTTAAGAGTGCAATGCTAGTGTACTACAGTACAATCCGAAATTTGGAAAAGGGTCACAAAGATGTTATTTCCATAGTGTACTTTAAATGTACGGCCTAGAATTGTTTGGCATTTTAACAAGAGATAATTTGGTAATGCTGCTGAATACATAAAGCACGTCTCCCTACAGAGGAGGGCCATGTTTGGGTTGGCATTTTAAGATCAATTTGTTCTCAATGCCAACTTCATGTTTTAAAGATGCTAAATAAGTGTTTGTAAAGCTAGAATGTTTCTAAGCATATAAGTTATGACCAAAGTTGATCAACACTACTATGGCTATAAATTATTTATTTGAGATGAACTGTACTGTATAGAGAAAGACAATAGATCTTGATATACCTCGTCAACTCGTTTAGCAGCTGCTTCATCTTCACCCAGGGTCCGTAGGCCTAACGTTCTCTCTCTGTAGGACTAGAGAACTATTGTAGGATAGTGACTGACTGAGGCCTTGTTTATTTCTAGATGAAGGCTTTACTAGTAATATCTGCCAACAACACCTCATCAAAGCATCGTATATCTGAGCACATAAATGAACAAGCCATTTCAATTTATTTCCCATCTCTTTACTTAATGAACAGTGTTGGATTTTTTTGTTTTGTTTGTTTTTTGTTTTTTTGTTTTTTTTGGCTAACGATTTCACAATTTGAATGGCCTAATTATCAAAAGAGAGCAATCAGTTTTGGTTTTTAGGCGCTTACATAGTCCCATTCTTTGTGTATTTGAAGTCGAACCGGCCATCAGCGTTGTGGTTTTTAACAAGCTCACACTAACTTGGGAGTGTTAATTCGGAGCTGGTGAACTAGTCTTAAACACCTTAACAGCTTGTATCTCAACTTTCTGGTGGTCAGCTCTGATCAGTTTGAAAAGATAGAGTATTCTCTGCTATTTTTGTTAGGTAGTTTTCAAGCAATATTTTCTTTTTGGCCTTTTTTTTAACCTTATTGAATAGACAATCACTGTCACAAGGGCTTTTGTTTCCCTGGAATGTTTTTTTGATTTAATTTTTTTTTTTTTTTTTTTTATTAGTTCATGAAAAATTATCTAAAGACTAAACGAATGGCTGTGTGTGCCGGGCATTTTACTGTCAGTGTCAACACAAATGCACTGGATTGCCTTTATGGCATCTCATGAAATGCCTTTTGACCCATGCCTTCTGTAACACATCATTTCAGTTGGAATGCTTTCTGGCAGAGTACGACAAGCCCTGATGCTGATTATCTTTCCACCCATTTGATAGCTTAGCAACGGCATTGAACCACAGTTACAACAGAGTATCTAGTGGGGAAAAAACATGTTTGACCGGCATAAAATACCTTATGCGTCCTGGCATCGTGAATGACCAGGGAGAATTTACAACTCTTTTGAAAGCAAATAGGGCTAAGAGGAAATGGAGAGGGAACTTCGCTTAGGCCAATACCTGTTGTTTAGATTTCAGGAATAGCAAAAATCCAAATAATTGTGCTTTTGGTGTTCCTTTTTGTTGTCTCTTCATCCCATGTCTGGTACTAAGCATACTAAAGATGATTGTATTGGACCACTAGAGCTTTTTTGTGACTTAAACATGTTATTACTATGCCATTCTGTCTTCTTAGGCCA
Source organism: Myripristis murdjan (assembly GCF_902150065.1). Lineage (NCBI taxonomy): Eukaryota > Metazoa > Chordata > Actinopteri > Holocentriformes > Holocentridae > Myripristis > Myripristis murdjan. The sequence goes on along the minus strand of NC_043986.1, from coordinate 23,253,411 downwards.
TCTGCTGATGGTTAAATTACACTGATTCAGATCATTTTCATTGGCATGATAGTTTCATATCGACTCGTAATGAAATGGCACAATTGCACGCTTTAGTTGAAGTTTGACTGGATGAGAGATGAGGACCTAGACTTGGCTATGTCATTAACTGCCCCTGCAAACAGTTTTTTCATATTATTGTATTTTACTGGATATTCTTAAGATTGACATTAACTCCATTTCAGTGCAGTGAATTCACTGCATTAGTGTTTCACAAGCCTAGATGTCTAATTGGCATTTCAATTGATCTCCCTAACTAAGTGTATTGAAATGGAACTAATTGTAGACCCCCCAGCCCTTGTGCTCCTGGTCAAATTGGTCTGTGGAGCAAAGGGATTTGTAGAGTGATTTTCTTTTCTTTTTTTTCATGATTTGTTTAAGGAATAGGTACATTTTGTAGTCTCAGGATCTGTGTTGAAGCAGCAGGCAAAACGTACTAATCAGATCAGAGATCTTAACAGGAAAATCACCCAGTTTTTTTTTTTTCTTCCTTTCTTTCTGTTTGATGGGATGGTCCACAGTATATAGTTCCTTTTTAACCCTGATCTCATAGCACTTAATTAGATAGACAAGCACGCACTTTAGTACATTCAGGTCCTAAGTGTGCAAAATTGAGCAGATGTAATGTATGTACTTATGTTTACATGCATGTGTTTTGCTGCCGAATACGAGAAAGTTGGGTTGCAAAAGACAAGCAAAGGCTGCAACAAAATTGTACTCTAACAATGCATCATTGACACAAAAAAAAGTGTATCTAAGCACTTGGGGACAGTGTCCACTGCCCACTGACTTTTTGTGTTATCTATCTCTGGGCAACTAGTCCAGCAAAGTGATGAAACTGCATCACCCAGCCTGCTGTTAACAGATCAGGCAAAATCACTTCAGTTCAGCCCAGCGATTTTTAACCAACACCTCAGGCTCTTCAGAAAGCCGACATATTCCCTCTACCATCTGTAGGTGCTGTCAGACCGGTCGGTTCGGGCAGGGATTTTTCTCTTGTGATGTCCTTATTTGACCAGTAAATGGAGCCATTCCCCCTGCAAATACACAACTTGTAACTGAATCCTTATGTTGTATCACAGTATTCGTATACATGCTTTTTTATTTGTGTGTACCAATGGTAAATGAGTGCTTGTGCATGGAGCTAGATCACAATTTTGATGTAAAATGGATCAAACAAATGGAGCATATACAGTATATCTGGCGTCAGAAATGGAAAGCAATGAAAGGTCCAATTGTAGCAATAGAGAGTGTGTGTAATAGTGTGCAGCACAAAAATTGCACTGCCATCCATTTAGGCCAATTCAGTAAATCATTGCATAAATGCCAATGGAAGATTTAAATGCGGGTTAGATGTGTGAATCTTTGGTCACAAATAAGGCCTACTTGCCAAAATTTGTTAAGGGGGAAAACCTCTTAGTAAAGCAGCAATGGATTTATGCATATGTTCAAGCAGTTTACAGTCTGACCTTCAAATCTGAGCCATGAATTTACTGACTGAAATGAATGTAGGGTCAATTTAGAGCAGGACAGTTTGCTTTCTCCTGACTTTAGACTATTGCTCTTCATTTGTCTTGCATAGATACAATTATACAGGTAGCACGAAATAACCTAATTCTCTACATATTATTTGTGTATTAGTCTTCCTGCAGCGAGGGTCTGGGTAGGTTTTTGGCATTTCTGTTGGGAGTATAGGCCTACTGTTGTGTAATATCTCTTTTTTTCTCTCTGTTTCTCTCTGTTAGTGTGGAGCGTAGCCTACAAGGTAAACAGAGAACAAGAGGTCAGATGAATTTAACGTTCATGTTCATCCATTCCATTGAGATTGCCTTACAGTACAGTAAAACAAGAAAGACAATAAAGGACTACAGTAGATATGATCACACATAATCGTAAATAGCCTATATTTGACAAAAATGCACCTAAGCTACACCCATTTAGTGCCATAGAAACCTTTATTTGCCTTTAGACATAAATCAATTTACTTGGTCAGTAACTTATTCAGAGTTAGTCAGGATAACTACCATTTTGTGTTTGGAGCTGCATGTCTTCGCCAATTATATTAGTCAAGAAAAAAAAAAATCCAAAAAAATAAAAATAAAAAATGTAGAAAACATTTGCATGGAATAGTAGTCATTAAATACAAGTGTTCTGTTAGTTTGGTGTTGGTACAAATCTATTTTATAATTGGACACTTTGGAGAACATAGTCAGTCCTTTTGGTATTGGCAAAGCAATCCCTAGGTCATGGTTTGTATAACAAGGTGGTTTATAACGTGTGCGTGTGTGTGTGTGTTACCAGGAAAGAAAAAAAAAAGTTGATGTCTGCAAAAGCATGGTATATACAGTAAGGAATTGATTTGCCTCAATGGATGTCTCGGTTCTTACTTGAAGTTACGTTGATACATGGCAAATTTCAATTCAACTCTCTGATCCACTGTTGAGCCTTTTGCCTTAAAAGCTGAAAATGAAATAATATCTGGCAGTACCTGATAAGTTACATCACCTGTAGAGTTATGCTGCTTGGTTAGATTGCGAAAACTTTTGGCTAATTTTGATCTCACAGACATCCGTGGGTGTCGGGAAGCACACAAATCAATTGAGGTAGCACATAGCTCAAGGTTGCCATGGTGCAGAGATTGTTGTGAGAGGTTAGGATATTGCCATATTTGCCACTGTGAATGAATTATTCAGAATTCACTGATAAACAATCAACTTTGGCTTGTCCACTATCCAAAGCCAAATAACACTGGGGATTAAAGTGGTGTACCTCAAGAAAAGGAAAAAAAAAAAAACAGAGAGAAAGGAAATTGTTTGGAGGAAATTTGTCCGGCTATGCTAACAAAGAGTTAAAATCTTCTGATCCATCTTGTCATGGGCAGTATAACTCTGCTTAAACCAGCCTAAATCAGAAATGTGTCTACGCAGAAGTGTTAGATAAGTGTCGGCAGATGTCTAATGTTTCCTACCTTACAAAGGGGCAGTAAACTGCACCTTGTACTTTTATTGGACCTGCGGTTTTACCTCATCAGTGATCTTTTGTGTGACGATGCTGACATTAATCCTCTGTGATTTATTCTTGTTTTTCCTGATGCCAGTAGGTTAGATTTCTCTCTTCTAGTGTGTGTGCGAGTGGTTTTCAATAAATGCATGTTGATCCTTTACATGCACAAGTCCCTTGTACAGTACAGAAAAGCATAGTAATCCTATTTCTCTTTGTTATACACAGTCTATTACCTGGTGCAAGTCATATAAGGGGTAAGGGTACAGTCCAATTTAAAGTGGGAGATGAAGGTAGCTATATAACTTTACCTCTACAAGTTAAATCAGTACATTTTTACTGTATGACTAATGCTAGTTTGACCGCCTTCCCCACCTGAACACTTGGTTATTTATTTCCCCCCACCAAAAGGACCTGTGTAATATCCAGCACAGTGGTGGCATGGTGCCTTTTATTTGTTACTACCGAAAGGTACGGTCTTCCATTTGTATTTCCCAGAAGCCTTATAATGGGAAAAAAAAGAAATTATAATGAACGTATAAGATGACAGTAGATAGGCTCATATTCCCTCTGAGCATGATTATTCTCAACCCTATGTGAGTTAGAAAAGCCTAAATAATTCCTCCTGTTATAGTCTGCATTTATGATGCATTTTCCAGTGGCCGAGTGGTCCCTTAGGGTGGCAAAATAACTGCACATTTCACTGATGCGATTTTTGGGCACACCAAACATTTGGATGGGTGGGGAAACAATAGAGTATGAAAGCACAAATCCAAAGATGGCACCTCGGGGCTAAGATGGCTCTCCCAACACCGTGGAGTTCAGGAGCCTAGGAAAAATGTAGGCATACATGCGAGTGCAAACATCCGACTCCTGAGTGCAGAAAACATGAGGCTTGATTGTCAGCAACACATTAACTGTAGAAAGACAGTTGTCTCAAATTCCAGAGCTTACTCATTCTGATTGTTCTTCTTTGGTATTCATAATCGATTTGTAACTTCATGATGCAGTCCAAGTTGTGAAATCATATGGTACACGCATACAAGATAAAAGTGATAACGTTTAGGCAAACTGTTTTGTCGTGACTGTGCTGCAAATTGATTGTGGAGATTGTTTGTGTTCTTAGGGTAGACTGATTTAAACGTAGGGTTGCAGTAGTAGCTGTGTGCAGTGTTAATAACAGTGTGATCATACTATAGAAGTGATGTAACATTTGTTGTCTTATTACAGCATTAAGGCATGAATCATCTCTCAAGCTGACCTCGTTTAAAATAGACAAAAGATAAAAAGTGCAATAACCTTTTGTTTATCATTGCTTCCTCAGTTGAAATATATTATTTAATATGCCCTTTCTGTTAACACCAAAAGTCACTCCTCTGCAGCCAACAGAGGATTCAGACGGTCCTCTAGTTGGTGTTCAGAGAAGTGGCATTTGATAGTGGAGTGTGTGATATTCCATTCTTAAAAATACTGTGATCGATAATTCAACTTTAAAAGCTGCCTGCTCAGAGAAAGGACCGTGCACAAGTCGAGTGATAGATTTGAGTAGGTGCATTTTTTTTTCTTTTTTTTCCTTCTTCTTCTTCTGGATGGGCTTTGGTGGTATTGTACTTTGGACTTAGACCTAATTCCTTGAATTCTGGTTTATAGCTGATAGACATGTTCATTTGCATGTGTAGATGTATATGCATCCTCTTCCTCCTTGAATGAAATGTTTTCTCAAAAATATTTAGACCTGCTGTCAGTGAAGTATGCGGATAAAAGGAATTATGAAATGCCTTATAATATATTTGTTTTCAATGTTAAGCATTAAGGGTTCCTCTGTGTCCCTCCCTTTTCAGCGTGTAGCCTAAAGCTTGTACAGTCAAGAAACTCATGAGATTTATATCTACTGTATAGCCTATGTGTTCTCAGAATTTGTTACTTGGAGGTCCTGTGATTGTGGTTTTAGAGTAACATTCCCCTTGAAAGTGCCGTTTGTTTTCACCAGCAGAGGATGTGTCTGGGAAGGGAAAAAAAGTTATTTGCAAGAAGGAAAAAAAAAACATGAAATGTTCAAAACACTTTTCCGACGTGTATTGGTAAACTCTTATTGAACTGAATGACACAAGGTCTTTGTACAGGTGAACTAAGGCAGCAATCTTCTGATGGAGCACCTTATCGACTTGCTCTTTCTGTGAGCCCACAGTGGAAGTAGTCTCACACTAAGCTTGATTACTCTAAAGCAGAGCCATATCAGAGACATTGCCCATTAGGAGCCCCCTTGAATGTGCTATTAGGAATAGCCTACCATAGGAAAGGATGTATACTGCATGTTCTGTGACATTTTATTAGTGTTAGTCCCCTTCATGTTTTTATGTTTACTCGGCTTCACAGTAGATGTTGCCCCCTTATTGCAACTCACTAGCTATTAACAATCCTCTTACAACTGGACTGAAGCAGGCATTGATCTGCTGCCGAGGCAGCCTTACTTCATTGCAGATTTAAAAAAAAAAAAAAAAAAAAAAAAAAAAAAGCAAACAAAAAAATGTTTAAAAAAATGACAACATGTAAAGGGGTTGCCTGTTTTACTTTGTGTGGCTTATCTGGGGAAATACCAAGGAGCCCTTATCGTGAGTGGAAGGACTCTGGATCAGGGCATGTGATGAGTTACAATCAAATAGTTTCACAGTGCACCTTCACAAAAAAAGAAGTTGGCTTGTCCACCCAACATTCCAAAGTTTTTCCTTTTTCCACAATCCTGGCCCATTGATGATAGAAATTTCTTTTGCTTTGCTGGTGAATGGAGTGGGCATGTGTGTGTCAATGACAGGGTTCCCTATTTTAGCCTAACGCTGATTACCTCATTTACAAATCTGCAAATATACTATTCTACTGTGTGTAAAGGAGTCAATGCCATCACCAGCAGCATGGTCTCTAGACCTGTGATGACAACAGGACCAATGATCTTACTCTGTTGAAATTATCCAATTTAAAATATGACCAGTCTACGAACATAGGGCGAAGACTTCAATGTCTGTAAGGCCAAGTGGGCCCTATAAGATTTCTTCAGCCGGTGAATTCACCACAGTTGCTATTGCCAGTCAGCTTTTCAGCATCGGGATATTATGAAAAGGCAGCGTCCAATTTAAAAAGAAAATCTCGCTGCTGGATTTTTACCCTGATCTTTAACAGTTTTGTGGAATGGCTTAATTTGACAAAATCTGGACAAATCAATATTCCACACAATTTTAGACCCGCAGGGTGAAAGTCTGCTATCATATCGGCGTCAGAGTTGCACTGCTCCTTAAAGGATGGCGGGGATAGCAGCTGTGGCACGCGCACGGCTGAAGAAATCCAGCCGAAGCCTGATGTATATTGGAATTATTTAAGCGAACGATCATGTTAGCATCACTTGCTGTTTTCAGTAGCATTTCTCCTACCTCTTTATTTTGCAGCCTTGAGTATTGTTTGTCTCTCCACCTGTTTTAACATAAATCTATTCACAGTACGGGAATTCAGATTTATCATAAGCAATGGTAGTTATACATAATGAAGTGTGCTTGGTTGTGCTGTATGTGTATATGTCTATTTCACGTGAAAAAAAAAAGTTATTTATGAGAAGCATTTATACAACAAAATACCACTGGAATGTGAAGCCAGACAATGTTATGATGCAGATTATGATGATCGTCTATCCCCTTTAACATTCAGTGATGCATGGCCAGAGGAATCCTCTTTTGGAAACGAAAAACCATACATTGGCTTGTTTTTATTATTTTCTTTTATTTTAATTACCATCTGTTTAGTTTCCTCTTGTGCGTGTATATTCCCTGTCGAGCCCTACAGTGTATTTCAACGTTTACAGCTTCATGTGTTCTGGGTCAGCCATTGCCCTGCCATTGGACTTGATATTACAGGTTGTCATGACGGAAGATGTGAGGTGGATTTGTTATTCTGTATGAGGGTGAGTTTGAGCCCTTCAAGCCGTATGCCTTCGAATTCATCTGTCCACTCCAAACCAAAATTCTGCTACATAGGTGTCTGTCTCCACACTGCCCCATCACTTCACATCTGATTTGACTTACAAGGGGTACAGGACAAGGTGAAAGGTTTGAGGTTTTCTGACCAGGGCCCCCATGCCTACTCTAGGACAGGACCAGCCCACTCCCCCTCACCCACTATCTCACCTAAACCTCAAGCCATTCATTTCTTTTCTTTTCTTTTCTTTTTTTTCGACAATGCAATCCTGAAAGCACTTTGCCTTGTTATTCCTTTGTGTGAACATGTGAATGATAATTTGTTACAAAAATGTTAAATATGTATAAGATCATTCACTGTTTTGGAAAAACCTGCATCTGTCTTTCTGACGTTAAAAGAAAAAAAGAGAATTTAGTGACATTAAACCTGAATCTATTTTATAAAATGTTTGCTGCAGCCAATTGGTCTTGTCATTCAGTATTGTGGCTTAGGGTTGTTTGTGTTCAATAAAGTGCTATTGCTAAATATTTACTGGGTTTGAAGTCATTTTTTGCCACCTCACCATTGTGACATTCATGCTGTTTCCACATTTTTTCTGGTATTTTCACTGTAGCCGTCAAAGATTATTGAAGATGAGAGCTATCGAAACATTGTATCCAATATTAATTTTTGTGAAAATCTGTTCAGCATCTGAGAGAAAGTCGTGTTTATGAAAGCGCTTTTCCTTAAAGTCTGCCCACAAAAGAAAACATTCTCCAAGCAGCACCAGAGGATTAGCTTGACTTTGTTTCGCCTACATCTACTGGCTGCTGAGCCGCACTGTTTTCAAATGTGTAAACAATGACTCACTGATGCTGGGTACTATTCAGATCATAGTTTCTGTTCCAAGCCCTCTGACAACCAGGATAATATCGTCACCTGGAATGGATCATCATGTCCGGAGAGTATATGAGCTGGAAAAACCTGAAGTGCAAACCCGGGCTTCAGAAGCCTACAAACTGATTCTCAATATGCCACATTACATTTCCAAATCAAACTGTTTCCAAGACGGTCACAAAATGGGAAGAAAGAATTCACTGAACCTTGCACATTTAAACATCAGTAAGTCTCCATGTATTTACAGAATGACTTCAATGAGGAAGAAATGGTTTAATAGAGATATTACATGAACCAGGTGTTTGTTAGCTGGCTCTGCAGTGCCACACAAGGCCATGTCATGGCCACCATCCACATCAAGCTTCCCACCCCTGACTGTTTTGGCTCTGGAGAGCTGCGACCTGACTGTGACCATAATGGAGATGCTGTTCTGACCGAGGGATTTCTTTGGAACGGTTTGGGCCTAAACAACACAGTAAAGGCAGGAGATGTGTTATTACCGCCTGGGCTCAGTGCTCCCAGGACATTGGACTCTAGCTCTAAATCATACAGCCGCATATTTTGGTTAGTTCCCATGAATTATCATGCACTGTGATGACATTTCTTTTTGACAGTGTTCAAACTTGCAATCGCACTGGTGCTGACTGATGACTCATGTTGTTTTCAATGTGTTCCTCCTTCTGTTAGGCTATATTCCCAGTAATCCCACCCACTCTGCCGTGCCGTGCACTCTCTCTCTGGATCTTGGCTGCTATCCCTGTCCTTCCGGCTTGCCTTCTGTTAACATACAATGCACTGTAGCAGGTCTTGTCACCAAAACACATTTGCACTGCAACACCGGAGTGTATCATGTATCATCATTAAAAGATAGATAAATTATCAATACTAGCAATGCTTATGACCTTGCAATGGCTACGCATCCCCAGATCATCCCATAATGCAATGCATATTGCCCTCTCTGTCTCATTGTGTTGTGTTCTTAAGATTATCAGGTGATTCATTATATCTAAACCCCTCTCTGCAGGCAGTCAGTGGAATCAGGGATGCAACAGGATGTCATTACAGCATCCTCACTGCCATCACTGCAGAGAGGGGACCAGACAGGTAAACTGGCCCTGGCTCAGCACTGGCATGCCAGGATTATTACAGCCAGTGCCAGTAAACACCATGGCAGTGCCGGGGGGGTGTAATAGTTTTTGGAAAATTAATTCAGAGCCATTCATTCTGTGTGAGAGCTTTGTTGCTATTCCTTTGGTGAAAAATAGAGCATGTGGCTATATGGCTAAACAACTTATTTTTATTTTTACAATTCAAGAATCAGAACATCTTGTATTTCAAAGCATGGGTCTTCAAGAGTGTCTCTAAGTAAAGTTATTTAACATTTTTGCAATAGTTTGGGTTGGACTACCCGATTAGAAGCAGAATCACAAATGTTTGATTGATCCCTGAAGGTAAACTGCTTAATTATTGGGATTGGGATGTTACCAAACATGCTATTTTTAATTACAGTTTAATCACAATTGAATCTTCTGTACGGGCCTGTCTTACAGGAAAGTGGTTTATTTGTACGAAGGTTGCGTGGGAGCCAAGAGGGTTTTTTTTTTCTTGTTCCCCTTCGGACCAATCACAAGCTGCTGATTTACGTCGTGACGTCCCCACCCGCCTGCGTAGCGACGAAACGGAGAAGCGTAGGATGTAGCTCAGGACGTGGCTAGCAGGCTAGTTATAACAGGACGTCTGCAAATAGAAAAAAACGTGCCAAAGAGCAGTTTTGCTGCATTCCCACGTAAGTCTATCGGCCTTTTAAGACGTTGTGTTGTTGTCTGAGTTGTTGTAAGCAGAGGTTTGTCGTTGTGGGCTGCCCAGACTAAGCTCTGTCTGGTTAGCTCGATGGCTAACGTCCAGAGGAAACCAACTGTGGACGATGGTGTTGGCTAACGACGCTAGCTACTGACGCTGGCTAGTTAGCTCATGTTAGCATGCGTTAGCCACATTGATTTCATGGCGAGCTAGCTGCAACGATATCACAGCTCCAGCACTGAGGTCCATATTTAAAACAACTCCGCTCTTGGCTCAGCATCAAAGCTTAATTCCTCGTGGTGTGTGATTATGTTCACACCCGAGGTGAGGTTAAATTATGTGCAGCGTGTAAGGTTTCTAACTTGATTGCAAGCAATAGTGAGTGCGATGGGAGAAAGGGATCTGTGAATCGCCACCCCACTGGTGTGTGTTTCCCTTCCACCGAAATTGGGTCACCCACCAGTCAGCTGGGACAAGAAGATGCTGGAGCTTGGCTGCTGCACTTTACAACACATTTTCACACTTCTCTGTTGTAGCCGGTGCATTTAGGCATCTAAGACATATGTACATGGTATCAAGCTATTTGCTTGGACTGCTCTGCTCGGGCCACTGTTTCATGAAATGTAATATGAACCATTTGCTTAATGAATGAAGATAAATTATCAAACAAATTAGACAACAATTGAATTTTCTGTCTTTAGTGATCCGTTCCCGAAGTGGACACCAGGTTGTTCTTGGTTATGAGGATTTCCTGTTGTAAATCATCTGTTTAACTAGCCCCAGCTATTTAGATATGGCAAGATGTGAATTATGTCCTTTTTATTATTTATTGTATGGCGGTATATAGACTTACACTGGCCTGATTTATAGTTTCAATTTCAGCTTGCATTGCAGATCATGCAAGCTGAGTTATAAAAGGATGAGCAATAAACAATCTGTGTGAATATCTTTTGAAATATTGATCGTTTTTGACAGGGATTCGCATCATTTGCCTGACCAAGTCGATTATCTCTGCCACATGTGACCTGCTAGCAGTAAGTCAAGAACTGAATGGAATTGAGGGCTTTTTGTGAGTGAGGTAGGCCCACAATATTTTGTCTGTTAGAGGCTTGTCTGAAATATTTACAAGCATACACTGATGCAGTTTAATGTTTCATAATCTAACTGGCTTAGTTTCCTGTTTTCATCAGGAGGTTGTGGGGTTCCAGTAATGTACCATGGGGTACGACGTCGCCAGGTTCCAAGGGGAGGTGGATGAAGACCTGCTGTGCCCCATATGTAGTGGGGTGCTAGAAGAACCCGTGCAGGCAAGTCTCTCTCTACAAGATCATACCCTCTCTTTATTTTATTGTTTTTCTCATCAAGCCCAAATGATCTTGAAAATATTTATTCCATGTTTTTTTCCTGTGTGTCGTCATTCTCATTTCACCCAAAGGCTCCACACTGTGAGCATGCTTTCTGCAATGCCTGCATCACACAGTGGTTTGCCCAGCAACAGATTTGTCCTGTTGACCGGACAGTAGTGACGCTAGCCCACCTCCGGCCTGTGCCCCGCATCATGCGCAACATGCTGTCCAAGCTTCAGATCAGCTGTGACAATGCTGGTTTTGGCTGTACAGCCACACTGCGTCTGGATCAGCTACAGTCACATCTCAAGGACTGTGAGCACAACCCCAAAAGGCCTGTCAACTGTGAGGAGGGCTGTGGGTGAGTGGCTTCCACACGTCGGCAGCAGCTGTGTTGTCAGCATTGTTACTGTTGAATGCATTAAAAACAAATTCCCTGATCACTTGTACAGGGCTTTTTCCCTGTCATAGTGTAATGAGGTCCAGGTTATAGTTGTTGCGAATCACAAACACAACAGCTATTCAACAAAAAATAATGACAACAATAATGCACATCACTGTGGAATATTGGTACAGGACAAAGCACTACATATATGACTTGCAGAATCCGTTGTGAGCTATGCTTTAGCAGCAGTAATTGTAAAAATATGTGTAGAAGTTTACTTTAGATTAATCATATTGCAATATGTTACTGTCTGCTGTGACCTTAAAAAAGTGATCCTACTTTAAAATTGCAAGTTGCTGATAAGAAAGACTTCCTTTCCTTCTCTTCCTGTTTGGCAGACTAGAGATGCCTAAAGACGAGTTGCCCAACCATAACTGCATCAAGCACCTGAGGAGTGTGGTGCAGCAGCAGCAAACCAAGATTTCAGAACTTGAGAAAACTGTGGCAGAGCATAAGCACCAGCTGGGAGAACAAGTAAGAGCACTTTGCTACACATGAAAATATCAGCCTCAAATTATTTGATGGACCTAATCCTGAAAAATGAAATAAAGAAGATAGCCATGGAACAGATCCCCTTGCCATTGTGAACACTGTATAGCACAGTGACTGACTATCCTCCTTCCTACTTATTACAATCTACACATTATGGTGCTTTTTTGGGATCTGGACTGCTAAGGAATACTTCTAACACTTTAATAAATTGAATGTGAATACTAAGTGTTTTACACTGATGGTGTGCAACAGGAGAGCAATGTCTAAATTTCAAGAGTATCCTGGATAAAACAGATCACCTTCAGCACAGAAGCCTTATCAGTAACAGGTTTATACCTTCCACAGTGTCTTCAGTCATTTGTTTCCACTGTGAGGAAATAGTGGAATAATTATGATGGATTTTTATTTGTCCACTGCCTTTTTCATGTATTAATTTGTGAATAGCTTGTTTGTGTTTGGTACTGTGTGCTGCACAGCTTGTGATGCTCCTCAGATGATGAAATTAACGTAGTACTACTAAATATGTTCTTACTGATGAATTCTAAATCAGCCTCAGCTGTGTGAGATGATTGATGTGTAGGCTGACTCATTTTGATGCATTTGTCAAAAATCCAGTAAAAAAAATTGGCAGCATCCAATACTGGATCCACAGTGATGACTAGAAATATGTTCTGTCCTCATGTAAATGCAGTTTTTCACCATGATCTCCACACCCTCACACCACCAGACATCTCAGTTGGTTAGTTAGGACTTAGTGTTTATTTTTCGGAGGCTGTGTAGTTATCACTCCTGATGATGGTGCTGTTCCTCCCCAGAAGCGGGACATTCAGCTGCTAAAGGCCTACATGAGAGCGATCCGCAGTGCGAACCCTAACCTGCAGAACCTGGAGGAGAGCATTGAGTACAACGAGATCCTGGAGTAAGTCAGCTTTCTTTTCCTTTGTTTAAGGGATGCTCAACTAGTTCAGACCAGGGGCCGGTTTTGGAAAATGAGTCAGGGGCCCTTGGATAAAATTACCCAAAATGAATAACTACAACCAACATCAGAGTCATGTATCCTGCTTGTACAACTAGCATATGCAACATCATGCCATGGCATATTCTCTAATCACTGTCAAAGATAGCTATTTAGATTTTGTGTCATTATTATGTGTCATAAATTTTACTTTAACCAACTATAAGCATAATATTGTCAGTATCGCAATTGATTATCCTCCTTGTGTCATTATGAAACATCGGAGGAAGAGAGAGATCTGCACACTGTGTAGCAGCTCACAATAATTTAATGGCAGAATGGCAGTGTTTCAGTCTCAAAAGAGATCTTCCTTACAGGGAACCCTCTTTGGTCCCGCACCTGTAGTGAGTTTTAGTGGATGTGCACGCTTCTCATCTACAACACTATGAAACACAACATAACACCACTGTTCATGATGCAGTTTATTGAATAAATGATAGATGTACTTATGCGCACATCCTGTTGGATTTAGCTTGGGATTGGCTTTTGAGGGGGCATCGTCAATGTGCTGGCAAGCCACACTTTGAGTATCCCTAGTGAACACCCAGGGCTACCAAAGTCCTCCCAACTATTTTTTCAAGGATTTATTTTGATTGTGTAATTGTGTGGGAAATGCCTTGCAGCATTTTATAGTATAGCCACCTGGCCTGCCTACCTCACTGTGATTTTCTCCACACCTCATCCACAGGTGGGTGAACTCCATGCAGCCTGCCAGAGTGACGCGCTGGGGCGGCATGATCTCAACTCCTGACGCTGTGCTCCAGGCAGTCATCAAACGCTCCCTCATCGACAGCGGCTGCCCTCTCTCCATCGTCAACGACCTGATCGAGAACGCCCACGAGCGCAACTGGCCGCAGGGCCTGGCCACGCTCGAGACGAGGCAGATGAACAGGCGCTACTATGAGAACTACGTTGCTAAGCGCATCCCTGGCAAACAGGCGGTGGTGGTGATGGCGTGTGAGAATCAGCACATGGGGGAGGATATGATCCTGGAGCCGGGGTTGGTCATGATCTTCGCACACGGCGTGGAGGAGATCTTATAACCGTACGGCTTAGCTGAGCTGACCCAGAGACAAGTGGGGACGTTTTGCTTGGGGGTTTGTCGTTATGAGTGTTTTCTTTCTTTAGAATGAAACCTCTCAAATCTGGCTCAATTTAAAGAAAAAAAAATGACCACAGTCTTATAAGAGGCTCATTCACAAACTTGATACCTATGCCTTAAAGTAAGGAGAAATACTTCACAAACCTGACAAATGGAAACTTAATCTGACTGATATCTAAGATAAAAGGTGAGAAGAAATGTTTACAAGGTTTATAAGTTGATATGTAGTGCATTATATGATCTGATTGTTCTGCTTCTGCGTCCTAATATAGTGGTAAGCTTTGAACCCCCCACATTTAATGTCCTCAATTGTGTAAATCCTTGTAAATAGAAATATTATATTGAATTATAAACATTATTCTCTTATTACTCTTACTGTAATTAGACTGTGATTCTGTTTTCTTTTTTTTTTCTTTCTGGTCAGCTTGTGTTACCGTCTCCTGGGACTTTGAATCAGAACCTTTTTTTTCTGCTTGCTCCCTTTAGTATGTAGTATCCTGTGAATATTTCATGAGACAAGCTTCTCAGTTTAGATTGTCCAAACTTGTGTGCCATTTTGTTTTATTTATTGTGTTGCCTTTTACATGCACATGCTTGAAAAATGTATTCATATGTTGTATGTAAATTTGCCTTTTCAGTGCATTTTGAACTCATAGCAGGTAAAAAAAACAACTCGATTTTGTGTTTTTGTTTTCTTTTGCCTCAGTTGTATATAGTCGGTATGTTGGGTCCATTTGAAGTGTTAAAGAAACTGAAGTTTAACATTGGGGATTCAGCAATGTGTAATGCATTTTGTGTCACAAAACATAATGGTTCACTTCCACATGTACTATGATCCCTATGTTTTATGGTTATTGAAGTATAGCCTAGACATTTATCATCCAATCATCACAGCTGATAAATATCTGCTGACTGGCCTTTCTTTAAAAGCCCACAGCTCTGAGCGTTTAAAGATACTTGTAAAGTCACTCTAATGGCTTTTTAAGGACAAAGAGCTTTCACCATTACTCACACATGTAACCGTAGTAAGACAAACAGGACTTGAGAAGTTCAGTGTAAAAGCCTCCAAGGGCAATAAACTTAAGTTTGGATCGTGTTCTTTTTTTTTTTATTCTTATTTTTTAATTTTTATTTCCGTTAATGTTTTTGTTTTGTGTATGTTCTGTACTGTGTTGCACAGACAAGAAAGTAATAAAACCTCAAAACTGATCGTGACGGGATGTATTTTTGTTGGTGGGTTTAACGATATTTAAATTGAGCATCTTTAGAAGAAAAAAAATGCAGTTCCTTACTTTACCACATCATGTCATCGGTGATCTGTAGGGGTCTGAGTTTCCTATAGGGGCACAGGGGTAGATGAGATAAATGAGAAGTCTGCAATGAAGTGGAAAGTTTGTGTTTAGTAGCCTGGCCGGTGTGGACTGCTGATCCAGGTGAATGAGCCTCAGGCCTCAGGACAGAGCAGTCTGGCCCCCCCTCCAGCCTCCGTGTCTGACGGGACACCCGCATGTTTTCTGAGGCTCGTATCCTCTCCTGGCAGCGCAGCCACATTGTGCAGCCTAAAGCCCTCACCATTGTGAATGGAGGAATGTACAGTCTGCGCTGTGACACACACACACACACACACCGTCTGCCTCACACACACCATTGTGCGATGAAATTCCTACTAATTGTTGCACACAGCCGGCCCCCACACTGAAAAACAAACTGTGTTGCAGTACAAATAGACATTTTTGTACATGGTCAATGTATTTTATATAAGTAAGTTCTCGTTTTTACGCTGTTGACATGTATGAGTGAAATGTGTTTCATTGGTAAGATTATATATATGCCATTTAGTTTATTTCATATGAATGTAACTTACATGTACAAATGCATTTGTGTTTCGTTTTTGTTTTTTGTTTGTATTGTGCAGTACATCTCAACATATCTCTAAGATTCAAATGAAATTTTTTTTTTCTTTTTCTTGAGTTTACCGGCTCCCAATGACTCTTCATGAATCAATAGCATAGGCTTTATAATTACGGCACTGTAACGTTATCATAATTAAAATAAAATAAAATACCGGAAAATACCTACCACGAAAAAGATCATAAACCCTAATGCCACAGGACATTCAAGGTGACAGCTCAGGTAAAAATGTCGCATTGTAATTGTGTTTGCAAGTAAAGCTGAACATGGAGGGAATTTTTTTTATTGTTAGCGAGTGAAAGAGAGAAAAATGTATTGGTTTTAACTAAAATAAACTAACTTATTGACAGTTGATGAAGATGTAACGTTGGACTATTGCCACAGTGTAAGGCGACCGCGATTTTATTGAGATAAGTTTAAAAAAAAATACAGTTATGATAACTGTTATCTTATAAAATGTACGGTTAGTTAAGAATGCTTGTTTGATAATTCTGTACACACATTACATTTATTTGAGTTTATTACCATCAGTAACATTAGCATAACGAGCTAACTATGCTAACTGACCAAGCTTGCTAGCTATCCTGAATTAGCGGGTAAGTTGGCGAGCCTCTTCCCCGTGATGCTGGTGCCAAATGTAATATTTTGAAACAGAACAAGGCTGTGGATTATTCTAATATAATTATCCAGTTAAATATGTTTACATTATCATTCTGCACAAATAATACTGAAATAGTCTGTAATTTCCAGAAAAACAGAGCTCTTAATGGGTCATTTTACCCCTGGTACCCCACCGTTATGTCACTTTAAACGCACTACTGAGTACACAGACACATGAAGTCTCCAGGCCCAGGGGAGCAATGTAGGATATAAAATTACCATAAGCAGGACACTTTACCACTGAGCACCATGTACGTCACCACACGACCTTTTATGAGTATAACTAGGCTATAGGAATAAAATAGTGATTTGGAAATGGAAATGTTTGTCAACTTTTGCGGGTGAAACGTCTGTCTGGCTGGTGTGTGACAGCGGATCAGCAGGATGCAGGACAGTGCGGGTCAAAGTGCTGGTAAGGCGGTGCTTGCTGGCGGGGGTGAGGCGAGTGTGGGAGAGTCACTCAGTCAGTCAATCTTTCCTCTGCACTTCACTAATTTCGCTGTGCGACTCCACGGGCTCGGTCGACCTGCAGCCTTCATTTAAAGTTAACGGGCCACGGGAAAAGGGGATTTTATCTGCTTGTCCATCTGCATCACCCCGACTTAAATACAGGTCCACGGAGCGGCGACAAAAAGGTAATTGACGCTCCGCACAAGAGCGGCAGACTTGGTGTATTGATTGAAGTTTGAGCGCTGCTCCGAGCGGCGGATTAACAAGATTCACAGCCATGTTTTAGTGTGATCGGCGCTGCTGCCAAGTTTTGTGCATGTGAAATATAATGTATTTGACAACTGGCTGCTTTCAGCTCCAACTGTGCAAGGTGGTTAGTTTGCGAGGTTTGAGAAATGACAGCGCTGCTGATAGCCCTGCCTTGACATTAAGAGTAATTCACCCAGCTGATCGGCCAAAGAGGGCACACCACTTCCATTTTTCATGCACAGTCCTCTGCAGGGCTCGTGTTATTCTGCTATCAACCACAAACGTGCATCATTTCAGTTCCCTTTACAGTATGTCATGTGATATCTGTCAAGCAACTACTGTTACCTATGGAGGAACCTTTCACTCAGACTGTGGGCTATTTAGAGAATTCAGCAGAGATCATCAGTCAAAGCCTGGAGTGGTGCGCAGTCATGGGCATTTACAGTATAAGTGGACTCGTATCAGATACTTAAAGGTAGAAGACGCAGCTAAATCTTATCTATATGTAGCTCAGCAAATCTGTTCAACAGTACACTCAACCAAAATTTATTGTGAGTGAGAAAAAACATACTTCCCAAACGTGTTCACGTTAAGGTCTTCTAAATAGATACACAAGAAGCCAGGAATTGTTAGGATTTTGTGTGAAATAACAATGAAAATAAACTCTTCCTGCCTTAAGGAATTGATTTCAAGGAAGGACCTGCTTTAAGGGATTCATTACAGTACTGCAGACAAAGGAGTTTACACAGTTTTTCCAGTTTCTGGCAAGCCAGACCTCCATGGCATGAAGTAGATGATGGTGGGCGTTGGTGAGGACTGTCACTCCTGCGTGGTCATTGTTTACTCAAAGCTCTCCCTTCACTATCATTTGTCCATTAACACATCTTCGCCAACTGGTCAGACTTTTCAGGTCCCATGTTCCAAAAACAAAACATAACAAAAAAAAACAAAAAACAAACAAACAAAAAAATACCTTGATGCTTTGTCCCGCTTGAATATATTGCCTTTTATCTATAAACCTTCTCTTGCCGTATCTGAATTGCTGTAATATTCCCAGGTGGGGAGAAGGTGAGACATTCCTCATTGGGCCATGGGCTTAAAACAAACAGAGTATCTCTCCTGGAAGCAGGTCAAAGCGGGGAAGTCTCAGTGGCATTACCACTCTATCTCTAGCTGCAAGAGAGTGTTTAGGCACGTAAGATCAATACTGTAGTGAGGTCAGTCCATCGTTTATGTTTACATCAGCAGCTAGAGGCTGTAAATAAATGAGAATTCAGCTCGTTTGCTGGTATGTGTTTCATGTAATTTACAGATTTCATATATTGCTGCTTTATGGCATAGCTTGTATGAGCCAAGCGATGCTATGAAAGCTATTGCTTACAGATTTTTTTTTCTTCTGGACCTTATAATTAACTGTGGGTTCCACCCTGGTATCATATCCCTCAGTATGCCTTCAATCTTGTAGTAATGACAATGTTGTTAACCTCTGTGGTTTCCTTTTGTTTTATATAAACATCCTTAAGTTACATGTACATTGATTTAAAATTTGCTGCCTTTTGTCATCTCAGGAGAAGTAATAAAAATTGCCCAATGCTTCTTAAACTGTACACATTGAAACATTAGACATGATCATTTAACATTATATATCCTTAGTACAGTCACATCTGCTCACACTTGGAAAATCGAAGTCACACAAACAAAGAAAACTGCACCTCTTGTGGCGCATTCACATCCAGTGTCCCAAGTCGCAACCACTCAAAGCTACTGAGAAAATAATGTCATTACACCAGAGAATACAAGCTCTATAAAGTAGTGCATGATAGCCCTTTAAAATGGATCATTCAAAGCCCTGTGATTTAATGTTTCTCTTACAGTTGTGGATTGGAGAGTGGATGAAGTAAACAAGAGTCCCCTGACGTGTGCAAATGCTCTCACCATAAAAGCATTGTGGTTGCCGAACAAGAGCGTGCACCCTCACAAGTCTAGGCGGGTTTGAGGTTTTGTGTTCAGTGCAGCATGGTGTTCTACAAACCTGCCTCCACACACAAAAAAACTATTGCATAAGTCGCATTCAAGTCTGAACTTCAAGTGATGGGCCATGCTCACTTTGAAGCCAGGAAGCTTGCAAAGCCTCGCCTACATTTTTCCCAGAAATCTGTGATTCATACCCTGTGAATGTCTCTAATTTTCTCATTTTGAAATTATGACTTACCATTCACATTTATTGTTTTCAGTTTCACCAGAGCAGCTTTGCGGAAAGTGAAATCTACTGTAGTTTTCATATTGTAGAGAATTCTGCTATACAGTGAAGATTTAAACAGTAAGGGCAAATAGTAGCTGAAAGCTGTGGCTTTGGGGATACATAAGCATCAAAAAGCCGTGTTTTATTTCCTTTGATAGTTCCACTAAACGGAAGATAACTGCTGGTTTGTGACTGGTAGCTCAGCCTGAGAAGTGACCCCTCGAGCAAACAGGCCATTTATAGTAAGGGAGTATTCCCTTGTTCATGCGATGAGTCACAGTAGCATCTGCATGCAGAATGCAATTTAGAGCGTGGCCTCTGGTTCAGAGGGCCAAACCAGGCTTGTGGCATGGGAGGAGGTTGTGGTGCAGGGGAAGACTCAGAGCTACTGACTGGGCTGCCTCTTGTCTGCATTGGCCTGCCTCCCTCTCTTGCTGCCTCCTCCTACCTGTTAGTCACCCGTGGCACAGCTCTGACGGAGAGCAGCTGATGGAGGGAAACACTTTCCATAGCAACCAAGTGTGTCCTTCCTCTTGCCTTTTGCTAAACTGATGCAATCTGTACAGAATTCAGTGACGATAATTGTTGTGGTTTCAATAGGAAGACAACCCCCACCCCACCCCAACTCCCCCGCATCACACAGAGACTATACTCAATGTTCAAAGAACGTGGCCAATGTTTTCCAGCCACAACGTGAGGGAGTACGTGGCTTGCCCCGTCTAAGTGTTATAAAACAGCAGATTTCCTTGACACAAGGCGTGGGTGTTGTGACAGCTTGCACAAACATTAGCCTGAATGGAAAAAGGTCATCCCCAAGTATACCTTGAAACTAATCTTGCATAAAAAACTGCTTTATGGCTTGTTGTCACATTTGTTGATTGTGGGCCCCAGGGGAAATTATTACATACATGCCCCTTGTTTAACTTTGGTTTTAGACAACGTGATGGAAAATGGTAGCTGAATCAGCTACCATAATGCTCATTAAATCATCCACTGCTTAAAATTTTATGAAGGCATTATTAGTGCTCAGGTTACCGTAATGGTTTTGTTTTCTATATGATCAGATGTGGCCTTCCTTGTCAAACTCTAAACAGATGAGTCTTCAGAGGTTTGCTTAGGAGTGGATGTTGCTTTTGATAGCAATTGCTATTCGAAGAACCACTTCAGCATCTCAGTTGTTCTTCGTTGCTATTTATTGAACGCCTAGTGGTCCCATACTCAGCTAAGAAGATTTAAGTGGTTGTGTAGCTCTTGTGTAGCTCTGTACAGCTCTGTAGTGATTATGTATAGAGCCATTTTGTTCAGTAATAATTAGACATGTACTTCCAGTGGTTTCTCAGTTGATGTTATGAGTTTTACAGGCAGTATGACAAAATATATTGCGCAAACATGATGGCAGAAAGAATCAAAGATTTGCCTCGATCATGCAAGTGACGCTTTTCAGCCCTTGTTAATTTCCCTTTCGTATTTACAGTTTCGAGTCTGCACCATATCACTTAAATATATAGCAGTGTTACATAAGCAGTAACATTGGCTCCAAGATTATATAGCACCACGACACTTTCCATACTTATGAGGAAAAGAGTATCTCTTTGTCTTAGAACTTTTGGTTTCCTTAAACGTAAGCGGAAGAGAGCTTAAAATGCGTAACATCAAATCACTTAACCACTGTACCATATACCCATATTGAGCTCAATAATAACTATATTAAGGACAGAGGCAGGTGGTCACATGCCTAGTATTAAGTCTTAACAAGCTGCTGACATTCCTGAGTCAGATTAAAAACCTCCTGAAACATTTTATGGTTGGCTCAGTTAAATAATTTAGCCCCTGATATCTTTGTTCCACAGTCCCGTGCTTGAGAGTGCAGACAGCAGAGACAACCGGCTCGCTATTCACATCCGTCTCCTCTCCTCTCACTGCAGTGAATGCCTCATGCCGCACTCATTGTTCTGGTAGTAATTTCCACTCTGCATATGAACATTGTATATTCAAATAATTATCTAATCAGGAAGTAAAGAATCAGATTACTCAGATAGGCTGAAATCTTGTTGAGCCAGACAGTAATGATGGCACTCAGTTGGTTATGAGAGAAAGTGGACATGCTGCTCATGTCAGCATGCGCTTTTGAGAACAGAAAGGAAAAACAACACCCAGCAAATGCTTAAAATAGGATTTCCAATGTGTTTTGTGTGCAAATAAGCCTTAGAGGCCTATTTATGTTTATTTATAGTACAGTTTTTGAAGATGGAGTCAAGAACATATTTTTAGAGTAAACAACTGTAGACCATGATGAATCAGTCGCAGATTCTGTTTCAAAGTCAAAGTCGTGATGAACTGGAGAAATCATCCTTGTGCCTTTCCCTCATAAGTGTCACTTTGCTGTCAGTTCTGACGTCTCCAATCTGATTGGTTGCATCAACAAAACTGCCAGGCAACACCACTAACCTTTTGAGGGAATTAAGTGAGGACAGCATGACCCTTTCAGATCTCAATGAGAGCAAATGGATCCACATCACATGGAAAAAAATGGATGTTGTTTCAAATTATTTAATTTCTCTTTTTATTTAATTTCTACTTCATGTGTCCTTACAGTGCTAAGGTTTTCTGTTCAGTCCTATCTGCCGTGATATACTGCACCGATTGACCTGCACTGTGTAATAACATTTTCCGACAATCTTTCCACTTTTATTCGTATGGTTGATGATGAATGGTATTACACATTAAGCATAATATTATTATTATTTCTATCATTTATGAAGCTGCAATGCCAGGTTTAGTCTATTTCTTAAATCCACTCTTTCTCGTAGCATTTCTCCATTACAAGAAAATTTCACTTGATATAACCACTACACAAAACTCTCCATTTTAACAAAGTCATTTAGACTCGTGTTCAGTCTCAAAAATCTTGTTTTGCTTTAAAAAAAAATATAAAAATCTGACAGTGGGATACAATAGTCCAACTTAATTGCAATGCTATTCAACTTTTGTTTCCAGAATTTTCTTGGATCACGTGTACTTCTCTTGTGTAATCTGCCTTGTTTCAAATTTATTTAGAGCCCCAAATCAGTGTTAACAGTTTCAAAGGACTTTACAAGCCCCCAAGGTTTAAAACACACAAAACAGGACGACATCTTCGTACTTGAACCTTCATAGCAGGCAAAAAAAAAAAAAAACTCCCCGAAAACCTGACATATTTATACTTCTTCCCAGAAAAATCAATTGAAACTGCATTGGAAAAAAAGAGGGATTATCTAATTCCACTTGAAGTTTTTTTTTCACTTGTTTTAATAAATCAACATTTTAAACTTCTCTTACTGAATATGACACTAAATGACTTGTAATGATGCAGATTTTTGCCGTGTGGCCTTTTGTAAAGCAAATGTGGGCCAGTTACTAAGTATATGAAAAGCAGATTTTGGGTGCAAAGAATCCCTTGAGTCAAAGTATCCTGGGTATCTTTAGCCTGACATAATTTCCATCAGACTTTGCGTCAGGCCCAGTTCTGAGCGACCAGTGACGTGTCATAGATGGTGAAAAAATGTGAAAAATCTTGTACGTTTTTCAGTTGACTTGTGTTTCTCAGCATGAGACAGAACCGACTCCCTTTAAAGGATTATTTACTGACACGCTGTTTCTCTTTGGGTAAGGACTGTTGGATATATTCGTGGCAAGCCTGCAGTTGCTATTATAATCATTCATATTAACGTGAAGGCTGTAACCGTGTGTGCTGTGTGAACCCTGCGTGCTACGATATAAATGTTGCTGCTGCTGGTTCACCTGCAGGTAGGCTGTTACTGGCTGATCCTCTCTGGAGTGTACATCATGTATGTAACTCGTAAGATGTGAGATGCAAGATGCTATCTTCTTTTGCTTGCAGCCATGCTTTTGTGTTTTATATAGCAGCAGACTGATCTGCCCCCACCTCCTCTTTTTCTCTCCATCTATATCTTGCTCTCACTCTCGCCTATGCACAGGCAGACAGTTAGTGCAGAAGCAGGCACCATGTCCACCCCCACAAACCCAGAGGTGAAGGAACTGAACCCTGTCGACTTTATCCAGCTACAGCAGTACATCGAATGTGAGTACAGTGAGGCAAGCAGGCAGGCAGGCAGCTTTCTCAGCGCTTAACGCCCCCCTCCACTTCCACTTCCACCCACACACACTCATTTACACTCGCTCATGGTTTCTCATATCTAGGAGAGGTAGCTGTCTCTCATATTTTGTATTTTGCAAACATAGCAAGCCCACACTGTGTTTTTCTCCAGATGAATCTACATTCATTGTGTAATCATTGGTGTAAATAATACTGCATGTTTTTGAATTAAAGAAAGACTCTAGTAAATGAATTGTCACTTGTATCGGATTGCATCGTTTGTGTATGCAAACTCGGGTTGCATGCCTGAAGTTGATGTGCATAAATTGCCGTGTATCCCTTTGTGACCTGTGTGTCTTTGCTCCTAGACTGCAGCTTGAAGGTTAAAGATGTGCTGAGGGAATTTGATGCAGATGGCAGGCTGGCCCAACACAGACACGGAGAGGTGAGGGGACTTTATGTACTGCTGTTTCCACCGTCAACTCCACACGTACCTCAGTCAGAATATGACAGATACAAGGCACGTCAACAAACTGAATTACAGCTCTCAGTGGAGCAGTTTAATGAGAAGTTAGCATGTGACGCATATATCTACAGCAGTTATTAATTCCTTGTACTCGACTGATGAGATTCAAGACATAGATCATTTAGGCTGAGCTGTCAAAGAGAAATATCTTTGGTGCATCCAACTGAAGTTGCAAATGTAAATTGCCTCCTTAGTTTTGCCCACGCAGCAAAGGCCTTGCTGAATAGTATGCTGGCTCTCTTCATGCAGCGTAAGCTCAAATGTGATTGCAAAAGATACCTTTCCAATACCTAGATCAGCGACTGGCTTTGCCAACTAATTGGTCCAGAAACCAGTCACAGTGCATTCTGATGGATGAACCTGGATATAAACTTTAATGTGATAGATGGAAGGAAATATTGATATTTATAATGGGAGAACTTAGAGAGGTGGCAGAAAGCCATAAAATACTTGGTAATACTTTGTAAGATGAGTAAAGTAATCTGCATTAAATGTTGGTGCATGCAGACCAATGCCAAAATGTTTCTTGCTCTTGCTCTCTCTTTTCTCTCCTCTGTTGTCTTTTTTGTTTGGCTTTGTAATCTGACTGCCTTGTGGTGTCATTACTCATTACTGGGGCAGGTTTGTAGGGTATTGAACAGGGAAATGGAATAATATCAACAAGAAATGGGTTTGTGGCTCACCGTTATCAAGGGAGTAATGCTTGTTAGCCCTTGAGCATATTATCGTTTTAGAAACTGAAGCACCAGGCCTCACAGATGGACTGAAATCTTTTGTGTTGCATAGTGTTGTCGGCTTATAAAAACCTTGCCGCTCCAGTTTTGGTGATTTTCATGCATTAATTCAAATGATGGATTCTACGTTGCTCTGTGGCTTGAGAAAATGCTACGGCCCTGGGGCTTTTGAAACCCTTTCGAACCTCAGTAAAAACACATGGCAGTCATGCTAAAAGAGAGGTTGTTTTTCTTACTTCCTGAAAAGTTGACATTTAAGAGATACTAGGTTTTCACCCGGTGGTGACGATGTGTTAGTCATCTGCCCTGATTTTTACAACAATTCAGTGTGAAAGTAAAAATGACACCCAAAAAGCTCCTCTTACATCTACACACACATACACGCACCCTTTCATGCTAATTTCTAAATGTTGCATTTTGATTATCAGCAGCAACAAAATGTACCTCTCTCATTCATTTTTTTCCTAGTGCATCAACGAGGAGGGCTTTCGTCTGTTCCTGAAGACGTATTTAGAAGTGGAGGACTTCCCTGTGGATCTCTGCCAGAGACTTTTCCGCTCCTTCCAAAACTCCGAAGCCGCCCGAGAAGACAGTGCCAGTGAGATTACACACCACGTATAAACACAACAAGCTGTCTCCATCCTAGTCTGCCGTAGGCTCCGTATCAGCTTGCAGTATGGCCTGTTTGCCTTGTATTTATCAATGCTTGCATGTCGGGCTGGACGATGTGTACAAAATCAAATATCGTTATATTTTTGACCAAATACATTGATATTGATATTGTGACAATGTTGTTCACAAAATTTACGCAATGAGATTTATCATTAATAATGTGGTCATGATGACCAAGCTTGTAGAGGCAAAAAAACAGAACATCTAGAACAGACTACTAGCGTCAGCAAACTGCATCCAAAAGCAGGAAAAGACAGCACTTACCACATCACAGTATTGCAATATCCAAAATCCCAGACGATATCTAGTCACTTATCACAATATTGATAGAATATTGATATACTGCCCTGACCTACTTGCATGAGCACTGCTGGTCATGCAGGTATGGTAACCAGAGTATTCACAGATCCCACCTCCATCTCTCTTGCAGAAGAGGTCTTTTTGAAGGACGTCTCATGTTACTTCTCTCTGCTGGAGGATGGCCAACCCAGGGACAAGCTGGAGTGTGAGTCCTGCTTATTTTTTATTTTTTTATTCCACCTCAATAGTATGTTGAGTGATGACTTTGTCTGAAATTTTCACACCAATATTCCCCTTCTTCAGTTGCATTCAAGCTATATGACAGAGATGGCAATGGAGTCCTTGACAGCTCTGTAAGTCATGGAATTTTTTTTACATGCCACTGTCAACATCAAATGAGAAATGGTGCCATAGATGTATGATATGTTATGATTCTCCCAAGGTCAGATTCCAACTTGATAGCCCTTCATTTTCACAAGCTATAAGCAGATCATTCATCATGCCACCCACACCACTAAAAAAGGCCTGTCTGTTGACTCTCTGGGCTTACAGGAGGTGGACAGGATTATAGCTCAAATGATGCATGCAGCAGATTACCTTGGCTGGGATGTGTCCGAGCTCCAACCAGTAAGTCCCTGAAGGCTAAATTCTTAAGTAGAAACTTCCTGAAAATAAAAGGTAAAGCTGTACAAACTGTATTTTCAACCACAGAGATATATTAAATGTACCTTTAGACCACCTACCACACACATAACTCCCTGTGTTTGACACATTGCGCAAGACATGCTTTATGAGATTACCTACAGCTCATGAACTTGTGTTTTACAGAGGGGCATGGATGTCTGCGCCCTGTTTATAACTCTAAAGACTTGTCACTGATTTGCTAGTGATAGAAGTAATGATAAGCTTCTGCACACCAAGTAAACACCCACATTCCTAAGTTTCCCCCGCACACATTCTCCAGCTTCATATGACATGTAATCATTTTAATAGATATAATTATGTATGGTAATTGGATAATAACAACCAAATGTGGTTTCATCAGGTACTGAAGGACATGATGACAGCGATTGATGCTGACAGCAGTGGCACCGTGTCTCTGGAGGAGTGGGTTGAGGGTGGCATGAACAACGTTCCCTTGCTGGTCTTACTTGGACTGAAGGTACTTCAGTATTTCTTTTTTTCATGTAGTGTTGATCCAAAAAGTATAGTTCAGATTTATATCATTTTCCAGTCAGTGTCTTAGAGAGTGGAAAAGCTTATTTTGACTGGCCGTTTCGAAACCCCAGCCGTGCGTGGCTACCCCTCCCTCTGTCCTTTGCCTCCTCCCACTCTATCCAGCTTTTTTTTTGCAGACTCAGTGTTACAGGGTGTGGTAATGTCATCTCCTTTCATGCAGGCTCTGCACCATCAGAGTGCTTCACTGTTTTCCATTTAGTCTGCATAGTCTGTGGGTCCACATTTAACTCAGCTTTGCCCTGGCACCAAACAGCTAATGCACTCATTATTTCATAAAGGAGCGGATGGTCATTAATGGGTGCTGCCTCGTGTTGTGTATATGGAGACTGGCGTTTCAATATAAAGTTAAAAGAGAATGTAGTGTGTTGCGGGCACTGTTTCATTTGTTTCCAGGGCTGTAAGCCACCAGCTTGTAGACTGTGCCTCTGCCAGTCGCCTGTGAGGGTCTGAAACTGTGAGCTGAGCGCTGCAAGTGTGTTTTGCCTCTGCAACAATGCCAGGGACTTCCCCTCAGGCTATTTCCAGCCACCAATGAACATCCAAAGCCCAGGGTTCATGTTTTCAGCCCCCTCACAGTTGCTGTGTGTTGATTTGGGGGCAACACACTGTGACTTATCCAGTAACTGGTAGGCTGATGCCTCATGCCATAAAAAAAACATTTCTGCCTATAATCTAGATAAGAGCATTGGCTTGCCTATGATCTGATGAGCAGTAACGTTGTAATCATGTGTTGAGAACTTGAGATTAGTCACTGTTGACTTGAATATGATTACACAGTGATATATAGTATGGCATGATATGGAGAGCTACATATCCTCAGGTTAGTAGTGAGCTGATGTAAAGAGCAACTGTGAAGCACTGGCTTTGGCCACAGCACATATCAGCAAGCGTTTGTGAAATATAATGCAAGTGTAAAGATCTATTACCAGAAAGTGATGTGAGGCCGTACTGAAACGACAAAAGTAGATGTAAATCCACTATAGTCACTTTGGATTGGGTGACACGGCTTATTGTTGCCAAGATGGCCTTCAGTTATATTTAAAATACTCTACTTTCAAACCTCAAACAAGTGTTGCAAAGTCTGAAGGAATTATTGAAATTATTTCTCCTTTGCCAACCAGATGACCCAGAAGGATGGGCAGCACCTTTGGAGGATGAAACATTTTAACAAGCCTGTTTACTGCAACGTGTGTCAGAGCATGCTGCTGGGACTGAGGAAACAAGGGCTGTGCTGTACCTGTGAGTACCTGACCTCACCAGGAGGGGGCGACATGTCAGCATCATGCATTATTAAAACTAGTAACTATAGTTTCTAATAGAATGATATTGCACTTTTGACATTAGATACTTTGCCAGTCTAAATTATAGGTGTTCAGTCATCTGTCAGCTTCAGATTTGACTGGGTAATTTAATGTTCACTTCGACAATATGTAACAGTCGTGTCCCGTTGTGCAGGCTGCAAATACACCGTGCATGGGCGCTGTGCTAACAGGAACCCGGCCTCCTGTACCAGGACTTATGTCAAGTCGAGGAAAGAAACAGGGGTATGACACTATCACCATGATGACATTTGCATTCTCCTTATCTGCTTCAAACTTATTAACTCTCAGTGTATTTCTTCTCTTTTTTATTTTGTTTTATTTATGAGTTGATTGTATATTTATCTTTTACTATATTGTACACTGTATTTTACTGCCGTTGCTTACTTCGTAACTTATGTTTTCAAAAGTGCTATATAAATGAAGTTATTATTGTCACATTGTCATCTCAGTTACAGTTTGGTCTCAGTGTGTTTGCTGTTACGTGAACTTTGTGATATAAAACGTTCATCCCATATTTCAGATTGCAGCACACGACTGGGTGAGTGGGAACTGCGACTCTGGGAAATGTGATAAGTGCCAGAAGAAGATGAAGAGCTACCAGGGGTTACTGGGCAAACATTGCGTGTGGTGCCACACCATGGTAAGGACACATGGTGTATGTGCAGGCTTTAGGAAGAACTGCCTTTGTACTGGTATGACATTTGTGACTGCTGTGAACATATATGAACTTCAAGCACCCTGGTGTTTCAGGTAGTTAAAGTGTATGCCAAGTAGCCTTAATATCCTGGATTACATCTGACCAGGGACTTTTGTCATGTACCTTACTGTCTCTTTTTGTTCTCTTTCCACTGTAAACTAGAAAGCAGAAATGCAACAAAAAGCTTCAAGAAAGAAACTTTTGTTCTCTGTCTAGTTCTCAACAGTGTTATGACTGTAACATATCACTGTTTCCTTTTCACAGCGTCATGATGAGTGTGCAGCCCTGGAGCCGACAGAGTGTACCTGTGGGCCTCTCAGAGACCATATCCTGCCTCCGTGGGCCATATACCCTGTTATAAAGGTAGAGAGTCATCCCCAGCCTCCCCTGAAACACATATACAGCCTGTCTCTGTCTTGCTGTCCCAGAACATAACATCACCTCAGAGCTGTTTCTTGTAGGTAGAAAGCACTCATCTTTTCATTTGTGCTCAAAACAAAATCAAGGCTCTGGTGTGTTTTCTCAAGTTTGTTCATTTTGTGTCTCTGTTTTGCTCCCCAAAGGAGAGATCAAACAACATCAAGAACGGCTGCACAAGCTCAGCAGAGGACAGTGAGCTCAATACCACCCCTGATGGGCAGGTGCTGCAGGTACTGTCCCGCACAATTAAGGCCTCATTCTGACTAATTACAGCTTGTCATTTGTGAGAGATCACTTGGATGAGAAAAATATTGACTTGCATGGGTTTGCTTTTGATCAAATATGGAAATGTAATCTATGCACAAGTGAGGATTTCCATACATGGCATATATGTCAATATCAAACACCTATAAATGAAATTATATTAAAGTTTGGAACATCTAAATATATAGACATACATATATATATCCAACATATATTACAAATGCATGGATAGTACCCACCATCACTGCACATATATGACCATTTAAGAACAATATTTTTCATATATGCACATACAAAAGTTGCACTTAGTTATCTGTCTATATCTATATGGGGCCATATATGTTCATGTAACATTCATCTAAAAATGTAACATATATGATAACTTTTCTGGTGCTATATCTCCTCATGGGATATTTGATCTGTTTGATAAGTTTGACATAATAAATGTTTATTGTTAAACAGATTTCTCCGGTGCCAAACACTCATCCTCTTCTGGTGTTTGTAAACCCTAAAAGTGGTGGCAAACAGGGAGAAAGGTGAGTGAAAACATGAATTCATTCATGGGGAAGGGAGAATAGAAAAAATCAGTATATGCACATTGTTTTGCTTGATTTTATGTATTTCAGAGTCCTGCGTAAATTTCAGTATTTACTGAATCCACGGCAGGTTTACAACCTTTTGAATGGTGGCCCTGGACCTGGGTAGGTAATGAGTCTTGTGAATTATGTTGCATATATGTTATACAAAACACAATTAGCAAATTAGTCAGATAACTTTAAAAAGCGTTACAAAATACCTTCTGAAATTTTGTTTGTTAGTAGCAGTTAGCAGTTAGTAGTCATTAACATGGAAAATTGTATCATATACCTAAACTTGTCATTCAAGTTTTACTTCTTAACTGTCACCAGGATATAGGACAGTCTTTTCCACAGTTATAAAGTTTGCTTTATGAAATACCCTCAGGTCAGTTCCTACAGGTACAGCAGAAATGAAAACTGAATTTATTCTCTATTCTGAAATGCAGTGAACAGAGGATTGTATTACCACTTTGCCCTAAAACACTTCTTTTGACTGCCTGTCACAGTGTAGCCAGACCACACTTTACAGTTCTGATTTCAACACCCAACATGTTTGTTTCAGACTGAGTTTCTTCAGAAACCTGCAGGAATACAGGATCTTGGTGTGCGGGGGAGATGGAACAGTGGGCTGGATTCTTGACGCGATAGGTGAGATCGCTGGATTGTGCACAACAAAAGACATAAGAGCCTCCACACCGTGAGCTTGTTCAGGAAATCACTCTGACGCACTTCTTCTTTCCTTTCCTCCCTGCTTTTATCAACAATCAGACAAAGCCGGTCTTGTGGTGCGGCCACCTGTAGCTGTGCTCCCTCTAGGGACGGGAAACGACCTCGCACGATGTCTCCGATGGGGAGGAGGTGAGAAACTGCAGTGTTGCCTTTGTTCCTGTGATGGTACAAAAAATACTCACAGTTTACTGAATACCATCAGTATAAAAATGGCAGGAAACAGTGGATATGAACACCTTAAAATTAAGAAACCATTACACAGTGCAGAAGAAAGCGGCTATGAGAGGAAAAGTTCTGGTTTGAGTGTCAATCTGCACATATTAGGTATTTTTAAGACATGGTAGAGAAACTTTTTATTTAAATGAGTTGTAGTAGTTAAAATTTGAGTGAAACATTTCCAGTAGGAATTGAACAGATGTAATTCAGAAACTATTATCTCCCATTATATATGTATTCATGCTTGTTCTATAATTTTATTAGTGTTTTTTGGCTTGTGTTTTTAGTGTGTTGTGAAGAACTGCATACACAAAAGAAAAATGTATTGCATTATGGACATATTGAAAGTATTAGACTGGGAAAATTGTGTGAAATGGAGATGGAATTGTCATAAAGGTAACAAAATAAACACAGTCTGCTGAATATGGTCTGCTTCTATGTGTGTAAGGCAGAACTAGTCTGTGCTGCAGGAAACCATACAGAGAAATGGACACTATTTGGCAAGTTACATATTCTTGCTCTGTTTTGTCATTTGATAGGCTACGATGGCATGGACCTGAGTCGTATTCTTAAAGATTTGGAGAGCAGCTCTCAGGTGCTGATGGACCGCTGGAGCGTGCAGGTGATCACAGATGAGAACCACGAGAAGGGCGACCCGGTGCCATACGAAATTATCAACAACTACTTCTCTATTGGAGTGGTAAGTCCAGCTAAAATATTTCAAATACATTTCTTACTTTCTTTTTCACACATCATTTTAGTCCTGCCTGGGCTTTTTGGATAACCACTGTTTGTTGGCAGGACGCCTCCATCGCCCACCGGTTTCACACGATGAGGGAGAAGTATCCCCAGAAGTTCAACAGCAGGTAAGCCTCTTCAGTCTATGGCCCAAAACAAAAAGAAGGGGCTCTTTTATTTTCTAGGACCTTGTGTAAGGTCCTATAAAATGTTTTTACATACTCCTAGAAAAAATGTTTACGTACTCATCCTCTAGAGGAGTTCATAAATAGTCAAACACCAAGAATATCTGCTTTGGAGACTTGGATACTTAAAAAGTATATTCCTAATTTTATTCTACCGATTCATTTAATGTCTGTGACCATATTAGTACTATGTAGTCTTCTGATTGTCCTATTTCCTGATGTGTGGTGCTGAAAAACCTCCCTGAATGTTGAGGGTGACAGGCAGCAGATGCCCATGGCAGCTCATGTTGGGATTTGTCTTCCCCTCTTGTAAAGCTGTATAAGATAAGATAAAATAAGCTTACTTGTCCCAAAGAGGAATTTTGACATGGATTTAAGTGTTGCACACAAGCTGCTTCAATTATAACATTACAAATGTGTAGTATAAAGATAAAAGCGAAAACAATATTCAATTAAAAAAACACCAAAAACACAGTAAGAAAATAGTAAAATGAGTAAAATTACAGTAATGAAAGTAGTAAAACTAGTAAGAATACTTTAAAAATAACATATTTCACATTGGTAAAGAACCGCACAGGCCCATATCTGCTGTGTAACAGTATAGTCTACTGTTTGTTTAATACTGTTTAAACGTTGGCTAAAAAGACAAAATGTTAAATGAAAGTGAAATTTGCTTAGACCTGAAAGACACATTTTATGGCTCCAGAATGAAGAACAAGCTGTGGTATTTTGAATTTGCCACATCAGAAACCATCTCTGCTTCCTGCAAGAAACTGAATGAATGTCTAACGATTGAGGTGAGAAAGCATCTTCAGCATGATGTACATGTATTTTATATTTATGTGCTTTTTTGCCTTTGATAGAGGAATTTTTTTCAGACAGAAAACGCTGTGATCCTTCACTGTCTCTGTCTGACCTGTTGCTGTGCCGTCCTCAGTGTTGTGGCACTCCTTTGGACCTGAGTGGCGTGTCTTTGGAGGGTGTCGCTGTCCTAAACATTCCCAGCATGCATGGTGGCTCCAACCTGTGGGGTGAAACCAAAAAAGCGGATACGAGGGGTGTCTCAAGTCAAGAAGAGCCTGAGGTGATCGTCGACCCAGAAATCCTGAAGGTTACCACTCAAGGTAGGTTAGTGTGACCTCAGATACTCAGGATGGCACAATCAACAGTCTTCTGGATAATATATGAAAAGGATGTGTTGGCTTTCCCCAGCAACAATGCTCAATATGTATATAGCATGTTACTGAATTAATATAAAGTAACAGAGTTATGCCCACAGTCTGAACTGCTCACATTAGCTTTGCACTTCACTTCCACTAAAGGCAGCAGCTACCTTGTTGGGGACATCACCTCTCATTCATTTTACCTGATTTACTCCTCTTCCTTCCCCTGAATCTTCTTTGATTTCATCATAATGTTTATAAATAAATAGAGTTGTAATAATCAGTTTGTTGTTCAGTTTGTAACCCTTTGTTGTCCCTCATGTCAGTCTTTATTTATCAAATGAGACCTACTTTTAAGATCTTGTCTTCACCCTTCCTCACGCTGAGTTGAAAAGCACACCATGTTGTCCAAAACAGAGGCTTTTTAGGCCAGATTTAATCTTTGGCTCACCTTTGCTGCCTCTACCACTTTGACAAACCAGTTATTTACAATATAACTGTCATCCTGAAACACCTGCAGACGCACGTTGAGGTAGAAAAGTTCACTGGAGTGTGGGGCTCACTTAGACGCTAATGAGTAAAGCATTCTAAGGGTATGAATTTTAGAAATTTAGAGTCTTATTCACAACATTTTGAGGTGATTATGGGGCCCTTGGTAGCCTTTGCCTAATGGTGAAGTCTGACCCAACTTGACGCTGAATGTCAGCAAAAATGATTTCACACATTTTTTCAGCATTAGTATTTGTCTCCAACTGAAACCGTACTACTCCTCTGTACCAGATGTTCAGTGTCTCCATGTGTTTTTAAAACAGATCTCAGTGACCGTCGATTAGAAGTGGTTGGCCTTGAGGGAGCCATGGAGATGGGACAGATATATACAGGCCTGAAGAGTGCAGTGAGGCTAGCCAAAACATCCCAGATCACCATCAGGTGAGAAATGGTCCTGTGAACATGTTCAGACGCGTCAGTGTGCTAATGCCTTGGGCCCTTAATCCTGCCAATGGCTGGCAGTTGATTTGAGCACCAGCTAATGTTGATCCTCTGCTGTTTCTTAACATAACAATAATCATATAATTATGTATGCTGATTTTTCTTTTGGCATTTTAATAGCACTTGAGGGTCATTGACTTCTATGATAATTAATGCCTGTTAATGTTAATGCTCTTTTTCTTTGATTCTTCTGCTCATCTTTACTTTTGTCCTTCCACCAACGCTCTCAGGACAAAAAAATCATTACCAATGCAGATAGATGGGGAACCATGGATGCAGCCTCCCTGCACGGTAAATGCTGCAACATATACACACACATACACACACACACACACACACACACACACACAAAACCATTTGTCTACATAGAATTGAATCGAGGTCAGCTGGACTTGTCTGTGGATTCTTGAAACCATTTGGTACATCAGCACACCATGTTAACATTTGTTTTCCCAAGCCGCTATCACAGCACACATCTTCAGCAATAAAATGTATGGCCATATCTTGATTGCATTAAAGTGCACTTTATTGGGTATTTGCTTTTTATGTTTCCATTTCAGATCCACATCACCCACAAGAATCAAGCCAAAATGCTGATGGCTCCTCAGTCCAAGTCGTCTGGCTTCTTCAACTACAAATAAAACTGCCTGCTCAGTAGCAGCTAGGATGCACTTGTTGTATATTTTATCAAGAACTGAAGCAGCCTTATGTCATAAAAATATATTGAATGTGTATGTTGTAGAAAATTGTGCATTGTAATATAGTTAAGGTACGTGGAAGTGCTTCAAGAGTTGTGCAGCTACATAACAAACTGTTGAAGCATGGCATTCTATTTATAATATGAACTATATGCTGTGTCAAAGCCTTCAAAATATATACTTATGTTTGCATTGTGGCAAAATTACGTTGACCAAACTAGCTCTGTGTTTTTATCAGTACTCAACACTCTCTTGCTTATTAACAGTTTATGAAAACATTGCCTGCTGCTGCTCTGCAGGAACATTAAGAAAAATATCATGCTAAAAAGAGAACCTGTAGTGAGCTTCATGTGCCTTGACAATCTGTTCCCTATTGTTGTGAGTTTTTCAGGAAGAGAACTTGCAGAGCTGTTGCAGGCGTTGGAGAGTGACCCTGTAGACTTGCTGTTTTGATGTGGCTACAGAGCTTTTTAGAGATGCTGTGAAATCTGAGAGGCCGGCTGTATATTCATGTCAGTGTGGACCCAACAGCAGAGGATAAACTTTACAGTCTGTACTCAGATTGTAATTGAAGTAATGTTTCTACTTTGTCATATATTTCAGAATATACTTGAAAAGGTGTTGGGGAACAGAAACAATATCTATTTCTATTTTGCTGTGTGGCTTTTCATTTCAGTCTAATACATAATACACTTTGTTAACATAGTAGGCCTTTACTGCTGTGTTTGTGTGTGCGCGCGTGTGTGTGTGTGTGCAGGAAGCCCTTACTGTGCCTGGTTTGTTCCGTATTTGTTTTGCTTGAAAAATGGGGGGTGTGTTCACATCTGACTTATGAGTTGTGATCATTTGAATTTGAAATATTTGGTTTCAGGTAGTTCAAATATTTGTAATCCTCACTTAAATGCTTTATCAGCCATATCATTTCAGTAAAACACGAGAATGCTGCGGTAATGCTTAAAATAACATGTTGTAGAAAAAACTCAATAAACCATGTGGACCTGGCAGTTTGCGTGTTTATATCCTGTATAACACACCAACTTGTCACAGTCAATGTGGCATTTCTGTTTCCGCCACAAGGGGGCGCCCTCCACTTGTTTCGGTGTGAGCACAGATGGCTGCAATATGATCTGGCCACTGACTCAAACTGAGCCTTAATCCAAACTTGAGGGCTTGGAGATTTTTTCAGCCTTGTTTTGTGATGTTGTGACCCAGCTACAGACCTGACTTGTTTTCTCGGCCTGCAGCGGAGCGACATTTCCACCAACCCGCTCAGAGAAACGGGGTTTCTCCGGTAGATTTCCCCCTTCCTCCCCCGGCTTGTTTACACACACACACACACACACACACACACGATCTGATGCGGCACATTTCTGAGTGATGACACTTGGGTCAAAACTTTTGACTACATAAAGACAGATTGGTCACGGCCCGCCTGGCCAATGCTGTCTTAAACACTGTCGGAAATTTTACAACTACCACTTGGGCGTATATGAAAACCCACCATGGGATGTATAAATTACGTAGCTCAAGTTACGTCGTGATTAAACACAACACAAAATGCGAAAATACGCGGGCAGGTCGGGATTCCCCGTGAAACCTGACTTACCTTGATGTAATGTTTGGGAACCCAAAAGCGACTGATTAGAGATTACAGCAACTATTGTCTTATAAATTAGTTCAAACACGGATTACATGAGACACATGCGATATGGTGATTGTTTTACTCTCTTTATTCTAGCACCGCAGCACACAGCAGCTCAGATTGACCAACTAAAACAATAGTCACTAAAACTACTGCCACTGTGTCCAACGCCGCCAAAAGCACCGAGGCGCGGTAAGTCAACTTTGAAAGTGCCAAATTTCCGAGGAGCCCCGAAGGCAGCAAAAGGGATGCACGTCAACACTGCTATTGGCACTCGGCCGTGTCCTTCACATCCAGTCCCCGCCCCCGCCTTATTCACAAGAAACACTCAAGTGAAATTGTAGTTGGCTCCACGCTGCAGCCCACAACTTGGCGAGCATCAACCCCGATTGGTCGGACACTGTGTAGAAGGAGAATCAATCATTTTGTGTTTTTCTCTCTCACTTTTTTTTTAAACATCTCAAATAACTCCAGAGTTTGTCCCGCATATGAAACAAACATGACGTTCAGGAGGTTTAAAAAAGTCAACTCAAGCGACCCGGAGAGCGGACCCTCATCTCAAGAAAATGACATTTATTTCCCCTCGTCAAAATCAGACAGCTGCAGGACTGTGGACTTACCGTCAAACTCCTCGGAGGTGTACAACTACAAGACTTTGGCGTACTCCGGTGGGACACTGCCCAGAAACTACAAGAAGGTAAAAAAAAAAAAAAAAAAAAAAAAAAAAAGTCTGGTTTTAACTTGCAATCAGTAAATGAATTGTACCTGTGTTTGCGGAGATCAGGCTGGTGTGTTTTCGTGCGAGCAGAGAGGCGGTGGAGAGCGCACACATTAAAAGTTTGAGTCTGGAGACAATCATTGTGTCCTGTCCTGTCAAATCCTGGAAATTGGAAACAGTTTTAATCCCTTCATTGCACGCTAATTGTCAGTGAAATTATAGACTCGGGACTTTGATTCTGGTCAGACTTGAGTTGTAGAGTCTGCATGGCAAAGTTTGCAAATGATCAAATATGATACCCACTTTAGAGGCTGGACAACATCAGATTGAGCCTCCTTTCCACTTTCCACCTCTGGGTTTGTGTGTCACTGGTTCTTTAAGTTAAGCAAAATGAGTGGTGGTTTCATTTCAGTATTGTTTCACCAGCACTGCCTGATCAGACAGCTGTCTATCAGTCTTTGTGTCATGTCTGAGAGTGAACAGCCTCTCAGATGGGGTCTTATCAGATGGAGGATATGTGGTGTCACTAATATGAAACTGTGCAGGAAGCTGTTATCTAAAGAAGGCATCTCTCTAAATAATAAACCCACACTGTATCCTCTGCTGCCTTGGGCCTGGCCACAAGCAGCCCAAGAAGGACCAGCGCAGACCACCCACTCACATTTTAATGTAGCTGTTCTCAACCTGGGGTCTGGGGACCCTCAGGGGACCTTTATGGAGTCCCAGTGGGTCCCAAGACGAATGGGAGACATCTTAATTTCACAATTAGTTCTCGTCTTTAGCCTTTTCCTTTTTTAATTCCACCCTGTGCTGTGTTTTATTCTTTTTAATGTTTATTTAATGTGTTTTCAAATGTTTTTTTTTTTTTTTAATTGTGAAGCACTTTGAGCTGCAATTCTTGTATGAAAGGTGCTATACAAATAAAGTTTTATTATTATTATTATTATTATTATTATTAATTATTTCACTGACTAGAAGTTAGCCCAATGAGAGGATGTATAAGCATGGCTAATCTGTTCACAGGTTTCACACTCTTCACTGTTAATCTGCCAATCTACAGCATCAACAGTTATGGAATAATTAAATGTCATCAGATGTGGATCCCTGAGATTATATTGCATCAAATATGGTCCCATGGCCTGATGTGGCTCAGTGTGTGTAAACCAGGAGTGTCATCTCCCTCTGATGGACTAATATGACGCCATCTCCGGGTTTTGTTGCACAGCGTTGGCTTTGAAGTTGCCGACTGGGTCAGCCGCCACTTTTTCCTGGCTTTTGTGCAAGCGACTTCCAACTAACTTGATTAACGACTGCACCTTTATTTCCTGGCAAAAGAAGAGAACCACAATTGAAAAATTTAGATCCAAGCTGAGAGGTGTAACCCAAATGCTATGCCTGTCCTGTCCAGAAAGAGAGAGAGAGGTGTACTGTAAAGAGAGAGAGAGGCACAGTTCTCCAGGACCCTCCACACCACATCTCCCAACTGGCTGGGGTGGAGGGCTACAACAGTGCATTGTGCACAGGGACCAGGATCCCGCTTCAGCCACCCCCATCAGTCTCTCAGGGTATTTGGGAATAAATGCACTCATTGAGAGGGGCCTGGGACAATTCTGTAAGTGTTGGGAAATAAAGAAAGCAACATTTTACTACTCAGGGAGAGTGTAGCACAAAGCCGCCTTTCATAGGAGCGACATTTCAGATCATTGAGGTAGAACAGAGGTGGATTGATTGTAAAGTGATGTGGAGTAGTCTAAATGAGGAGGTATCTTTCTTATTTACACAGCAAGGTGAGGCAGGGTGGAGTCCTGACCCCAGCAATCGACTAAGATTTCCTACAATTTGTGCAAACAGAAAAATAATGATAGAGGTAAATATAGGATGTATCAGCTGTTTAGGCGTGCAAAAGCAGCTGACTTAGTGTAAAACCAAAGCTAAATATAGACGCAATCAAGAACTCTTCTTATGTTGTGACTGCACAAAGAGCAGTCAGACACGCATTTCTGGTTGCAGCGCTGGTGTTTTCATACCCGCACTCTGGCCCAGTTACTTGAAAACACAAACACAGCACACGGCGCACGTGTGCAGTTAAAAGACTTGTTGGACTGGTAGATGTGTAAACGTAGGAGCGTCTCATCCCGGAAAGTTGGGAGGGGAAAACCCCCCCTACCGTCAATACCACCACCACCTCCTCCACCCCCCTCTGGCGCGTGGTGCGGATGCTGAATGAGCTCACGCATGTGTCTTATGGTTTCACACCTCACGTCTTGTTTCTTTTTCTCCACAACAGGGCGGTGGACTGCAGAAATGGAAACCCCTGACTCAATCACCAGAACCACAAAGGTACAAATCCCCACCTTTGTTCACTTTGTTCATCGTTCACTTACAATTTCCCCTTTTCTCTTTGCGTGTTTCCTTCAAAGATCTTCTCCCTTTAGCTTTAGAGAGGATCCAAATTCAAGGTACCACAAACAAATCTCCATCTTAACGAGTCATTTAGTTTCATATCCACAGTTAAAATTTTGTTTTCCTCAAACCAAAGGAAAAAAGCAAATCCTGCCACTGGGATGAGATAATCCCACTTGTTTCCAACGCTGCTCATCTTGTTTCCCAAAACCAGGTGTCATTTTCTTGATACTAGTGTCCTGATCTGCCTTGTTTCAGCAGATTTGTACTAGTTCCCAGAATAAAATCCTGAATCAAATAAAACCACATTGGAAACATGTGGGATTATCTCATCTCACTGACATATTTTTTTCACCTTTTCTAAGAAAAAGGCAAGATTTTTAAGACTGAATATGAGACTAGATGACTTGTTACAGTGCAGATTTTTTGTGGTGTCGTATTTTCAACCAAAATCAACAACAGCAGCCTCATCTCGGACAGACAGACAGTAAAAAGTTTGCAACCTTGAGTTTCTGTGCATTAGCAGTAATCAAAGTGAGCTGCGAGCCTTCATTAAAACGGTGAACTTTTCTGCTAATAGCCGCTGCCAAGTATGATGCTCTCCAAGGCTTTCATGAATTTTCATGTTCCTGACTGACTGTGGCTCTGAAATGCAATCTTGACGTCGCTCCGTCCAAACCGGCCCTTGTGCATTTGCTCTTTTGTCGTGACGTGCGGATCCTGCCGGGCACAGAGGGACTCTTGTCCGGGCCCGGCCAACACATATATCTTGTTATGCAATTTAAACACGAGCGCATATGGAAGAGAGGATTTCATTGTGGGCTTTTAACATGCTAACGTAACCCTCGTGCACACTGGATTTTCTGTGCAGTAATGCTGTTTTCTCTGTTTTTCTCGTTTGAAATTATGACCACCATTACCCTAAATGCGGATGGATAGACTATCATTTCCCATGCATATACATATTTTTTCTATCTCTGTTATGTCAGTGTGAGGTTGTAGAATGTTATTCAGGGCCTTTTTCATGCATAGAATAAATCCCTGAGCAGATAGCCCTGAAAGGTTTTCTCGCCGCAGAAATTAGAGAAGCCCTCCTCGGCGCTTGCTGCCACTTTAATCACAGAGCCGACATCGCTTGTTCAAGGGAGGCTCTCAGCCGCTGTAGCCGGGAGCCCAAGGACATAAATCAAATTGTGATGCCAACAGTCTATGCACAATACTTAGACTGAATTAAAAATGAAATCCAATGACCCCTCTTTGATTTCAGGAAGGTGGTGGTCCTGGAGAAGAATGACGAGGAGACGTTCGGCTTTGAGATCCAGGTAAGAGGATTACAGAGGGTTACAGGCCTCCGAGTGCCATTTAACGGGATTTCACCGGCCTCTTACGTTTCTGTTAACAGAGATGAAACTAAGTGACCAAAACATGTGGATCTTAGCCCGTAAATCCCTCAATCTGAGCGTGTGCCTGGGTCACCGGGGTGAAAGGTCATGCATCTGTCAAATACCAGATAATGCTGGTCCCATGACTGAGGAGAAGAGAGGATAGCTCTCTCCCGGTGTCTATTTTTTAAACCGTGTGGTTTGCTCACACGCCTTCCATGTAATACCTGCTTTACTCTCAGCCGCTCAGCAGACAGACTGTTTGCACATTTGACCTCAATATCACTCCCATCTCACGTCTGCCCGGAGCGCTCGCGCCTCACAATGTCTGCGCTGTTATGCCGGCTCCGCTTGAT
Source organism: Myripristis murdjan (assembly GCF_902150065.1). NCBI lineage: Eukaryota > Metazoa > Chordata > Actinopteri > Holocentriformes > Holocentridae > Myripristis > Myripristis murdjan. The sequence goes on along the minus strand of NC_043986.1, from coordinate 23,211,756 downwards.
AACCATTCTTCAAATGCTTGTCTGAAAGGCTTAATGTTGGTTTGGCTCATTCGGCATTCTGGGATACAGTTTTTTCCTTGGAGCGGGTTTATCGTTCTATTTATGGTTTGGATGGAGGCTCCCTCCCTTCCTGCCCGGCTGATGGCCTCAAGGAAGTGAACCCATCAGGGCCAGTGCGACGGTCAGAGCAGAGATGATTTTAGAGTCCTGCATTTCCTCGTGGCTTTCCTGTCTCCCCTGTTACTGTAGGGAGAGTGCCAGGGCCCAGTATGTAAATACAGAATTTACATTTGAAGAATGATTTGCATGTTATGTTTCTCTATCAGACCCACAAGAAGGAAGCTCACTGAGGTAGTGACAAAAATTTTCATGAGCGACGCACATCTAAGTCGGGATTCATGTTTTACCAATTTGTTGTAGCTCCAGTATATTTTCTCTAACAGGTGACAGGCCTGATAACTTGCGCGGCGTTTCATTTGAGACCAAGTGGCCCTCCGTTTCCAAGCCTTGAGAGATTTACAGGGAATCGTTCATCATGTTGTCAGAGGGAGTGACAGTCCCTGGGCTTGTTCGGCCGGGGGAAAAGGCCCCGAGTTTCAAACCCAAGCTGGGACGACGGTGTCATGTTGATTGATGGTCTCGTGACAAGTGGAAGTCTATCTGTGGCCTGCAGGGCCCTGGTCTCGCCCAGAGAGGCTGTGGTGAAAGAAAAAGAGGAAGCGCATGCAAATAAATGTTGAAGCAACACATATGGTTACTAAGACAACGAAACATCAGAGATTTCAAAAGGACAAATAAATCTCAATGACATAATGGCTCGTTTTTGAAATTGATCACATGGGGTAATGGCTCAATAGTAATCCAGATAGTGTTCTTAGTGACAAATTTGTTTAGGTTTCTGCCTGTCAGCGGCAAAAATATTGATCACCAAGTTTAACTAATGCTTCCAGTTGAGTTCATAAAGTGGCTGCTTTAAAGTTCCTTCTTATATTCGAGATTGCAAAAGCCAGTCAATGATTTCTGCCTAGCCTGACAGTAGAAACAAATGTCTTAGTTTGCATGTTTGCGTTCGCGCCCTGCATGCACACTGATAGGATCTGCTCTGCCGCTTTATCTCAGAGAGAGCTGGCTCGTTGCTTTGTCTGCGTCGGCTTCCTCAGTTTGTCAATGCACATCAGCCCACTGTGGTTTATCAGGCTTGCATTGTATGTCTACATGGTTTCACAATTTCTGACATCAATCACGTTGTGTAATACCATCTCTGTTTGCTGAGAAGTATTCCTAACGCTTTCTCTGTTCTTATCTTCCACAGTGAGTTATTGTACTGAGTGTGTCTCCTCTTTTGTCTCTCCCAGACATATGGCTTGCACCACCAGGACCAGAACTCGGTGGAGATGTGCACATTTGTGTGTAAGGTGCACGACGACAGCCCTGCCCAGCAAGCAGGACTCAAAGTTGGTAAGCGATAAAACAAAGTGTTCACATTAAATAGCTGCTCATCTACCATCTGTTTTGTTTTGTTTTGTTTTGTTTTTTTTCCCCTCTGTGTTTGCAACCATATCTGAGCCTGAAATAACTTGGAAAGCAGTGGAAATAGACATCGGGGGAAGTGAGGATAAAGCTGTCACTCCTTTTTTGTTGTTGCCAGCCAACAGCCGCACGCTCCCTGCGTCAACAAACGCACTCACAGGTTTCAGACTGCTGTTTAGGGAAGTACAAACATGACGGTGCGCCTACTCATTTTCCAGTCAACAAACACTTAGCGAAGGGCTATTTCAGCCAACACACATTCGCCAATTCCACTCAGCAGCGTGCCAGATATAGTAAGCCAAACAAAAACACCAACATCTCAGATGCCACTTTTAGTGTCATGTTTATTCGGCAAACACGGGTTTATTCTCCTTTTTGGTCTTTTTTAAGACACTTCCTCACAGAAAGAAGCTGAGCGTGAACACACCAACTTGTTCCAGCACACTTTGTCTTTAAATTGATGTGAGAATATTTGTTGGACCAGAAATAATTGTGACACTGAACAGGGGAATATAACTTCACATTTTTATTAGGCTTAGTTAGAATTTCATAATGAAAGTGAGTTGGGACAGGGTGTAGGGTTACATACACCCAGCAACAAGGGCTGGGCAGGCTGTTATCTCAATATCACAATATCACAATATGAGACAGGGTATCATTTGGGATTTTGGATAAGGAGTGTTTTCTTGGTTTTAAAGCCTGAGTTACAGTAAAGGGATGAAATTTTCTGAACTTATTAGACTGTTGTAGCTGTTCTATTCTTCATCTCTATCCACATTACTGATGATTTTTTTTTTTTCAAAAATCTCAAGTATAAATGTCTTATCAAAGCACTATCTCCTCAACACCGTCACACTATTGATATCGAGGTCTCCAGCCAAAGATAGGGGTTCACAAAGTGAGGTTCCTTTTCACTAATTGGCCTCTTGATTCACCGTCCAGTGACACGCTGGCCTCTCCAAAGCATGAAGTCACAGTTTTTCTGTGTCAAATGAGCAAAACAGAGGTGAAACAGCGCCAAAGCTGCCGCCTCCTTCCTCCTGCCTCCATCAACCGGCATATGTCAGCGCAGTTTCGCTTCCTACATTCCTCGCATGCCGTGTTTATTGTTCCCCTTGTCTCACTGCGCTGAATTGAGTGACTTCATTGCACGAAGGAGATTAGGCGGTGCTTCTTGAAAGGGAAAATACTTAGGCATTGTGTTTGGGCCTCGCACAAAGTCCGGCCTCAAACATGAGAGTTCACACACAAACACCATCTAAAACTTTCCTATTTCTAAAGAGAGGCTCTATCATTGTAGTAGATAAAAGAGCAGATGTGGCTTTGACACATAAGACGGGAATAGAAACGAATAGCCTGTGGTGTTCTGACAGCAGAAAGCCTTTTCAAGTATTTATTTATTTATTTTTTTCAAATGAGATAAATGGAAGGCAACACTCATGCAGTTCGATGATGGTCCTCTATGCCACGACTGCACACAGCCTTCAACATTTGTACTGCATATGAGCCAAAGAACAGAGCGCAGCCATTGGCCCGCCGCCGAATAGTTTGGAGTCAAACCGGCCTCCTGTTGGCCCCGTCCTAAATGAAGCCACAATGGAATGAAGTGCATCTGATGTCTGGTTAACACACGTGCTGTCTGTGCGCAGGGGACACCATCGCAAGTGTGAACGAGGCCACCGTCGAGGGATTTCGGCACAAGGAGATTGTTCAGCTCATCAGGGCCTGTGGCAACACAATTAGGTATGCACATTCGCATGCAGCAAGAGCAGCGAGATGTATGCTTTTAATAGCTCAGTAACCACAGAGTGTCGGAGTTGCTTCTGGGATGGATTCAAAGTCTGCAGTTTGTGATAAAATCAAGTAGTTCCGGGTTTCGGTTCATCCGTTATTTAAGGAACATGGCCATCAAATGCCAAATTGATTGTTTATCTCATTTAGTATACTTGTGCCCACTCACACACTCCTGTTAAGAATTTGATATTTTACACATCGCTGAGTGGGTGTTCAGTTTGAACCACATTCTTCCTCACGCTCTGCTTGTAAAAGATTAAAAGGACAATAAGCGAGTCCCATCTGCAGGCTTTGAACGCTGCCGCACAAGGCGCGAGGTTAACCGCATCAAAGCAGCCAGTATACATTCAGATTTTACTGACTGGCATCATCACCTTACCCCCTGACCACTTGAGTGAGTATAAACCGGGACATTAATGGACTTCTTCAAGTGAGAACGAGCTGTATAAAATAAACATCCTCCCCGCTCATGTGATCTGCAAGACCCGCAGCACTGTAGGGGTCTGAGTGGAAATTGTATATGTTCTTTATCCTCCCGCTCCCACACTTGTAAACTGCAGACACCAGAGCCATTCCTGTCGCCGGCTTATGAAAAGAGCCTTTCATATGGCTCCACTAGGTTCTTCAGCTTTTTTTTTTTTTCTTTTTAAATGCCGTGTTTTTTGCCCTTGTACTTTTTATTACTGCTTCCTTTGACGCTTATTAATTAAATTGCCCTTCTGGTTTTCCACTTAAGGCTCGAGACGGTTTACAGTGACTCCATCCGAAAAGCTGAGCTGGAAGCCCGGCTGCAGTATCTGAAAGTAAGTCTCTTGTTTCTTTTTTTTTTATTATTATTTTTTTTTTCCTGAGCTCATACAAGATGTGTGTCCAGCAGCCTCAAACTGCCGACAAACACCAGAGCTCTCCCGCTGTGTTGCATGCTGGATATAGACACCACCAGCTCCCCCCTCCCTCCCCTCCCCACCTGTTTCCCCATCTGCCCCACCTGTTGCATCAGTGGTGGCTGCAGTTTCTCCAGCATGCACGCCGATTTCTGTGTGTGCCTGAGGGACACCAGCAAACACAGCGGCATTCTTCCACGCGGCCGTTAAAAAGCCGCCTGCAAAGTGTCTCAAGTCGAGCGGGCTTGCCTCAAGATTACAGCAGCTGTCCCCCCTGTAATCCACGAGGGCCTCATGTCTGGGAGCGCCTGTAATACGGCAGGCTTACCGAGTGTACTTCAACATTTTGAAGATTAATGGCAGAAAAGTGATGCCAAGTGCCAAACACACAGCACATGTGACATACTTGAGATGAGATTGTTGGCAGTAGTAGCTCCATAGACTATCAAAATGTGCATGCCTACTTGAGTACTTGAGTGTCTGCATTGTAACTGTTAATGCAGTTACTGAAATGTGTCTCTTTATTTCTTTTCTAGCAAACCCTGCATGAAAAATGGGACGAATATCGATCGCTGATGATGCAGGAGCAGAGGCTTGTACATGGTAGGTCGTTTATGTTCTTATTTGGATTTGGGCTAATTGGTTAAAGTTGGTATCGATGCACAAAAAACACTGCTATTGTTGAGGCAGGCAGTGTAGTTGAATCATCATTGCAAATCCATCCCAAAGGTTTTTGGGGTGGATATGCAAAAATGTGGTATGTGTGGCCAATAGAATGCCTTTGTTGGACTTGTGGTTGCCCACCATAATAGTGCTGTCTCCCTCTTTGCTTTAGGGATAGTGATGAGTGACGCCGCCGTGTATGAGTCCCTGGAGTCGGCAGGAGTGTACGGCAGTCTTGGGGCTCCCAGTCCAGCTGCCCTGAGGGCCCTCCGCTGCACCGGCAGCACCAGCAGCAGCGCCAGCTACCTCAGCACAGCCACCGAGGACGACCCGCTCTACCAGACCTGCGTGTACCAGGCGGACCGCAACACCGACTCAGACGGCACCAGCGCAGACAAAAAGAAAGAGCAGCAGCCGGCGCAGAGGCAGCAGCGTCTCCGACCGGCCAGCGAGCTCTTCACTACGGCCAAGACCCACCTGACCCGCAGCGCCAGCACCCGTAGCTACCTGAGAGGGTCTTCCCCGTCATCGGCAGCTCCAGGGGAGAAGCAGGGGGGGTTCAACTCGCTGCAGAGAAAGCCCAAACAGAAAAGTTTCCGCAGGCGCCTCCTCAAATTCATCCCCGGCTTGAACCGACCGCTGGAAGAGGAAGAGAGCAAACTCTGAGGACTGAGCAGAGTTGTCCACTCACCCTCAAGAAAACAGAATGAAAGACTTAAATTACCATTGACTGTCTAACTAACGTCCAAAGAATACAATACACACGGCACCAAAGACTGAAGAGAACGAGACCAAAATGTAAAATAGTTCTGCAGTTGCACCTCTCCATGTTTAAATTGCTAGACATGAACCTTCGGCTACATTCTGCAGCCCACAGTGTTTAACAGCTGTACATAAGGTGTTTCCATTTGTTTTGTCCTTTTTAAGTTATTTATTTATTTTAACATTTCTGATTTATGTACAGAATGAAGGAAATTTGGTTTTTACTGCATGTACCAAACTTTTATTTTGCCCGCTGAATAAATGGCCCGTTACAGCAGTGACTGTGCAAGACACCGTTTTGTAAAGAGACAAATTTATTATGTTTTTACTGAGGATGATTCACATTGATCCTGTTTTTGTCTTGCCGGAGTTACAATACCTAAAAATAAATATGTGGCATTTTGAGATGATCTGCTCATTATTTTTTTTTGCAGAACTTGCAAGAATGGCTGTTTTGTTCCACAAACCACAGCTGTTCGTGGGGAATTTTAGCCTCCAAACTGAAATTAGCGCTCGAGCTCCGTGTCTACATAACTTGTTTTGTATTTTCCACAGCAAGCAAGGTGTCCTGTTTCATGTGATCTTTTTTTTTAATGCAATGCCCTTTTTTTATGCATTCATAACTCTTTTGCCCCTTCAAAAATATTATCACCCCAGGACTGGAGGATAGTAGGTGGTTGCTGATGTTTTAAGGCTTTTATAGTCAGAGGCATCCAGAATGGAGGCCGTTGTATTGGTCCTGGCACAGTTTATTGTTGGGAGAAGACGGAGGAATGTGCAGAGAAAGGCATGACCCAAAATTCCAAACACAACCGCCTTCTTTCAGCTCTCGCAGACGAATGCTGATCCTTCCTCTTCCACGCTCCAATATTCCCATGACGGGTTCAGTTGGCCAAGAGGTTGCCGGGAGGTGGGTGGGAGGGTGGGGGTTTGGCGTTAGTGTCTTTTCATTCCAGGGTCCCAGCTGACCCGTGAGGTCATGGTGGTCACTCTCTCCGCTCTCTCTGCGGTGTGATCTCCTTTGTCCCCTGCCACTCATTCACAGTTGCGTCAGGAGTGCTGGTGATGGTGAAGCGCTGGTATGCGGCCATGTGTTGGAGCCGGGCCCCTCTCCTTCATGCTCACTGCTGCCATTGTGCACGCATCAAGGAGCAGGAGCAAGAAAGGAAGCTGACGTAAAGGGTTATTGTGCACCTTTGCTTGGTACTTGATGGCTTCAGCGCGAGGGAGCTTTTTACAGTCTGAATGCTTAATGAGGGGCTAATTAGGCAAGATGATAGTGACCCGACAAACGCTGAGAGAAAGGCCCATTTTAAAGGAGGGCCAAAACAAAAAGCATGCAGTTAGGACTGAGCACTCGGCAATTAACACAGTGGGAGGTTGAAGTAGAGGAGTGGCTAGTCAAGAATTGCATTGCAAATGTTTGGACATCGCCCTGCTGTTAAAACACCACTGTTGATTCGAAGCTAAGTGGTGAATTTGTTTTGCCTGTGTACCGAGAGGTTAGAGCCTCAGCTTTGTTGTCTAGGACTGACAACAGTTTCTGCCTCCACTGTTATAAGATGCAGAGATCAAATTTTATTTTTTAGGTATTTTGATATTTGGTTATCTCCATGTTATTACCAGAACATATGAAAACACTGGAAAGTCCTGTGTTGTGTTGAAATGGGCCCGACTGAACCCAGCAGATGGAGGAAGGTTTTGATGGCTGCTGTGCCTGTCCTTTTGTAACCCGTCAATTATGAGCAATGAACTCTGAGAGGAGGAAGTGGAAGTGCGTGCAGGACTCTGTTGTGCCACTGTGGTGCGACAGCTCCGACCAAACTGCAATTTCTCAAACATGATTAGGGTTATGAGCGTCATGTTCTTGCTTCTGGTCAAATAGATGGATGTGTGCAGATGTTTTTTTCTGCTCACCACGAGGATTCATCAGGATTGTCTGCTGAAATCTTGAGATGCTCTTGCTTAGGGACTTGGATGAGCTCACTGGGCACTGAACAGACACTTGTGCACAGCAGTATAGACTGAAATGTCTCCATATTCTCAGCTAATAAACCTATTTCTGTTTCAAAAAGAAAAATACAATAAAAAGGGAAAGTTTTTTTGTGTAGTTAAACGTGGGAGTCTAGTATGGTCTTTTGGAGTTTTCTTGGTATAGTCGGTACAGAGAGGGAGAGGAGCTTGTGTGGGCTGTCAAGACACAGGATGTGGGTGACAAATGTGCCGGAAATCCACCATAAAGATAAGAGAACGCGACAGACAGCAAGCTTTACAAGAAAACAGCATTGTATTTATGCACATGTCTGTATGTTTGTCTTTGCGTGTGTGCTTAACAAAGAAAAAAACAGGCTACAGAGCAGATGGAGTAAAAGAGGGCAAGTCCAGCCCGAGAATGGACACCTGTCTCAGGGGGTGACAGGTGTGGACCGAGGAAGAGGAGGAGTGGTGCAAAGTGTCCGTTACTCAGCTCATGATTGTGATATCAGACCAAACTTTTACGTCAAAAGATTCACTAATTTAGTATAAGAGGAACGATGCAGATTAGTCAGCCTGAACCGGAGAATTTCCAGCCCTCGACCTGACCAGTTATCTTAAAGCTCAAATGAATGCAAATTCTACATTTTGTTCATGTGTGGTATCTCAGATAAGGACGCTGAATTTGCTTTTTAAACAGCAGGCGTACAGATACAGAGTGCATTCAAAACCTGAAACGCACATTATGGCTTCAGCAGACTCTTTCCTCTTTCCTGCTGGTGTTAATTTCCACATAACTTGTTCGTGAGCTGCCCAGTTACCATGGACAAATGTGTGATTTATTAACAAAAGTATGGCCAGGTACCATAAAGACCAACTGTTTGATGCACACTGCCGCTCTCTCAGCGTGTTGCAGAGGAGCAGCAGTGTGTATGTTTTGCCACAGAGCTGCAGGTAAGTGAAAGGGAAGCTGTTTGCCAAGATAACACACGATTCCCCCGGAGAGGCCTGACTGCTGGAAAATGAACGCCTTGTTCAGTCACTGCAGCAGCACTTCCTATTCATAAACTGTTTGTGTGGCTAACACAAGTTGCAAAGTAAGTCCTTAAAATTAGCCGTGACCCCCGCCCCACACCACCACAAACACACACACTAACGCATTTCTCGCCCAAGGGTGACAGGTGTGAACGTGTCATTCAGTGTATATATTAATCTTTCCTGTACTGCCTCTTTACCCTTTATTAGCTCTTTACCAACAGAGGAAACATTTCAGCTGCATGGAGCTGATATCAATATCATTTTTGTGCAATAATGTCTTCTTTGATTGTTCTTCTCGCTCTCTCTCTACATATTAAAAGGTAGCAAAACCATCCTTGAGCCTTCTGCCATGTCGGCTCGGTGTGTGTGGTTGGATATTATGTTTTAAATTAGTAATTAAATTCTTACGAAACAAATTAGTTATGGCTATAGTTGCATCTCTGCATGCTCTGCCCTGGTTTTGAATCTGAATACTGAAATAGATTAGACAATTAATCTTAAAAAAGCATGAAGTTGGAATTTGACCTTCTCTTTTTACAGATTATTTCCTGATTTAGGGTAACTGAGATGCTTTTTGTGAAGATCACTGCCGCTCATATATGAACAGCTGGTTTATGATGGGCGTGGAGTCAAATTTTCAGTTATTAGGCAGGTTCCTCTTTTTCAAAATGGTTTTATGATGTCTGAGTACACAAACGCGAGATAGGGAACCACCTGTCAATGTGTTCTCTCTCTCTCTCTCTCTCTCTCTCTCACCGCCCCCTTTTCACCCACTCACCCCCCACACACTGACACACACACACACACACACACGCACACACACACGCACACACGTCTCACTTAATGGACTTGCTTGCACTTGCTTGCATCTGTTGAAAAGGTTAAGGGAAAAATTTCTCTTAACTATTAGGCTTAGGAGATTTGCGTCTCGATTTGCAATCAGCTGCTATTGTAATTGGGGAGTTGGGGGTCTGTTATATAATACCCACCCAGCAGTTGTGAGTGTGAGGACAGTGTGTCTGCACAGACAAAGAGAAAGTCGTCCGATACAATGGCAGGAAGTGACAAAGGGTTTTGTCTAACATGCTCACAGTCGGAAAGTTTTCCCAGATATTACAACGACTGGGATGTTTCCCTTAGATTATTCGCAAAAGCCATCACTTCTCCCTGCGTTCTTAAAAATAATACAATACTGTGTAACCACCGGTGTCAACAGCAATGTAGGCTGACATGTAAGCTGACATCAGTGGTTTGGTTGAAGCAGGAGAAACAGAAGGGCGACAGAAACTTCTTCCTGTCTGCAAATAAAGGAAGTGGTTTGGGATCATGCTGTTCTGGGACGTCAAACTTCTTTTTTTTTTCCAGGGGGGTTGTTGAACAAATACAAAAAAAAAAACATGAGCACACTGAGCAGTACAGGAGACAAGAGTACAGTACATTGTCCAAATCCTCCCAGCGTTTCAGAGCAAATGAACTCAGGCTGGCAGAGTTGGAGCTCAGATGTGGGCAGGCGGGCAGGCTGAGGAGCGGGAGCGTCTGGGCTTCAGGAATGCTGTGAGCTCCAGTGTTTGTCCAAGAGGAGAGAGGATGTTGACTCACCAGGGCTTTTCAAGAGCCAGCTCCCGGAAAGCAGAGAGGATGGAGCCCAGAGATACTGTACTGTGTTCCCAGAAAACATTATGATTGCAATGAACTGACACTGTTTGATGATCTTGGAAATAATCCCCCCTCCGTGGTATCAGTGATCTTCCATGGAAGACCTGAGACGGATATGAGGTTGACAGTGGCCTTACCTCGGCATGAGGTCCAATCATATCAGCCTGTGACTATAGTATTTCTACAACATGTGGACACGTACTCAATGAGGCCAGGCCAGGCCCTCTGTGTCACCCACAGCTCGACCAAGAGTCCCTAACTGAGTCACATACGCTGATGATGACGTTACATACCTCAAGATGAAAGTATTGAAATTATTTGAAGGCAAAGGTGGCACCATGATCATGCTTCTGAAACGGTGGGTGAGCAAATGATTGTGATCTGATATTACCAAAATTAACTGAACGACATCAAGAGACTTTGGAAATGAGGAAGTTTGCGTGTCTGTCTCGTCACGCCGTGGTTTCTGGGCTGCTGTCACTGTTTTTCCGTTTGGTTTCAGATCCTATGATCGCATGTGTTCACCTCTCAGCAAAGTCTGGCAGATTATCTCAGCAAATCTGAATGTAATGCTGCCTTTCTCTTCATATTCATAACTCCTGTCTTTCTGCTTGCTGCTGTCTTTTTTTAGTTTTAAATATGTTTGTCTTTGTGCCTTTAGTGCTGTCTGCTGCCATTCACACGTCCCTCCACCTCTCCATTTCTGATTTGACGTCAGATTCATCCTTTCATCAGTTCGTCAGTATCATCAGATGTCATCAGCCTCCAGTGTGTGGACTCCATGGGAGGATTTTAATTTGCTGCTGCTCGGGCCGGATGCACCTCAATCTGAAAATCTCTCCATAGAGCCAAAAACTTTATAATCAAAGACTTATCATCTCTTATCTGTCTTAACTGTCTTTCTCCATTCCTTTGTCTTTCCTGAGTGACTAAGTGTGAATTAATTTCAGAGTCATTTACGATTAAGAGACTTTTCCTGTTAGACTACACACTAGAGATACCCAAAGTCGATGGTTGATGATCCTAAAGGATACGTGCAGAAGAAACTGCAATGCCTGGGTTTCCCTTTAACCCTTTGAATCCAAGCAGCCCATGGATAGTAGAGCTTTTATTCAGTTTTTTTTTCACCATCTGAACATAATTCACCTTAGTTCCTTTTTATTCTTCATTTTTGGGGTGAATTATTTTGTAATTTGCTTGTAATTTAATTTAAGTATACAATCATAATCATAATCATTATCATAATCATTACAATTACAATTACTATTACTATTACTATTTCCCGGTCATTCTTTTTCTTTCTTTTTTTTTTTCTAATTTTGCTTTTATTGTCCTGTATTTTTTAAACAAAATTTCAGGTCTTTTCAAGTATTTTTGCTTTTTTTTTCTAGCTAATATGTCATAGTGTCAGTGGATCAAAGGGGAGACAAGTTCCTGCTATTGTGGCCACTGCCAGTCATGGTGTGTTTAGCATGTTAGTTACAGCAGGACAAATGGTTGGGATATATACTTTTTGAAAGAAATCAACTGACTTGAGCCTCCCTGCTGTACACTTTCACTCTGACAAGGAAGCAGTGTCTTAAACATCTGTGTACCTTTAATTGTCGTAAAGGTTTCTGATGCGTCATTTGGTCACCATGCATTTCTCTGTTTAGTGTGAGTGTAATTTATTGGGCTGAATTTAGCACTAAAACAGATGGTGACTGTACTCTGCATGCTGATGAGACTGGGGAATTCACTGTGATTTGAACAGAGACCAAGCATAAGCACAATGGGGCAAAGCTGTTATCCATTTCCAGCTGAATGGCATCTGTGGTTGTTATGGCTGACATTTCCATTCCACTCTCTACAAATTCTTCTATCTCTGTCTAATGCTGACAACTGAGGCTTTTGTATTGTTTGGGGATTTACTTGCATCAATGCAATCAACTCTGGTACACACACACACACTCACTCTCTCCCTCTCTTTATAAAGTTCCCTACGTCCTCCTAAACATCAGCTATTGACCTTGAACAGGTCCAGGAAACTTTGAGACAATAACAGTGCTATTTCATCCATGAGCTGTATCTGGAAAAACAAGGGGAAATTCATTGAAGAAAAAAAAGCAATGAGATGAAAAGGGGCCAAAGTCAGCCAAGAGCCAACATGTGTGAGTCACTGATGGCGACTGTCCCAGACCTGGAGAGGAATCAAAACAAAAGCACACCACCAGCCTGTGGCAGCCGTGCAGGCCAGCGAGGAGCTGCTGGTTCGGGGTTTGCTGGAGGTGCTCAGCTGCCTCCCCTTTCCTGGCCTGGACAAGTGTTTGGGCCTCTCATAGCGCTTCCTGACTCTTTTCCTGTGGGACCTTGGGAAAGTTGCCAGTAAGATTTCCCCACCCTGGTCCACACCTCTGCTTTTGAGACAGCAGCGACGACCACAGCTTCTCGCAATATGGACCTCGAATATGTCAAAGGAAGGGTTGTGAAGCTGAGGTGTGAGTGGTGGACGATTACGCAGAAGCTGAGGTGTGTGTGCAACATATAGCTGCTGTTAGGGTTTCGCATTTATAACTGTCTGGGCTCTCTAAACTGAGAAATTGCACAAGGGTAGTGCTCCTCACTGTAAAATTGCATGCTAATTATTTGTCCTTTAGATTACAAAACACCATGGCACGAATGTTTTCCAAAAGTATAAACTGTTCAAGGAAATGATTCTCCAATTTCATAAGAACATATCACTCTCTGACTGCGACCTCTTTGTTTTTCTCTAATTGTTTTCTCATGTGATGGACTGTAACTATCTGTGATTCAAGTCCACAAGTGTCTATTGTAGTCGAGTGACATCAACAAATCTATTCCTACGAAATAAACCACTTCTGCTCGTTCACATGTACTGCCTGTGCCCAGTGTGTGTGTGTGTGTGTGTGTGTGTGTGTGTGTGTGTGTGTGTGTGTGTGTGTGGCCTGGTGCATGTGGGCAGTCGGTGAGGGAGGAATGTGTGAGTGGGACGCCTCAAAGGGGACATTCTTGTGACCCGCAAACCAGCGACAGAAAAGATTTTGTGTCCTTGGGTGACCAAAGACAAGCTTGAAGACAGAAGACACAGTTTGTGATGAATGGGCAGCTGAGGCTTGCGTCACTTTCATGAATGCAATCTCTGTGGAAGGCAAGTTAGTGCTCAACTTTGACATCCAAACACTGGAGTTCATCTTAAATATATTGTGGAAATCACACGGGTATTGTTGATGCACCGCTGCTGTAAATTCAATCAATCCACCTCAGCGGAGATGACAAAATTTTGTCATGAGAGATCATGCTGAAACACATTAAACTCTCTATTTTGACGATGTAATATTTCCAGCTTCATTTTCTCTCTGTCCTCTAACTGAGCAAGTTAGAGCCACTGGGCGCTTTGTCAACCCAGTCGGTCATGTTGTGATGCTGCCCTCTAGTGGTGTATGGGTCCACTAACTTGTGCGATAAGTGTGCACACTCTCAAGGGTTTCCATATTATGTCACTGAGTAGTGAGGGTGCAGTGGGAGAGTTCACTCAGTTCATTGGTGTCACACAGCCGTACTGACTGTGACATCAAGCCAGCCTTTTCACATTTTAGATTATACTAAAATACTTTCTGTTTCTCCTAGATCTTTATTTTTCTCTATATCTTTATATTTTATATTTTACGTATTTTATCTTGTATATTTATAACACACCCAGCACAGTCTGGAAGTCTGCCAGAAAAGAATTTCACTGTATGTTGTACAAGGAGGCCACACATGTGACAATTTAAACTCTTGAATCTTGAATTTGAAGAAGGTATGATCATGATCATATGTTTATTTTATTTATTTATGTATTGTTTGGTGTATATGTACATCCAGTAATTTCCCACCCATGATGGCCAATGCCAATAGCAATCTGCAGTTTTGTAAAACTCATAGTCCAAAAGTAAGTACAGAATAGGCTCAGCTTTACAGACAAGCCACTCTGATGATAATTAAGTGTTTTTTTTTTTTTTTGTTTGTTTTTTGTTTTTAAATCAAAACACCATGTTGGTTTTATTATATTGCTCGTTTGACAGCCACATTAAGTGACACACTGCTAGAAAAAAGCCCCAGTTTCACAATTAGTCAAATACTGGCAGAAAAATTAACCTTGAATAGAAACCTGAATGAATAAAAAAAAATAAATAAAAAAAAAATCAGTTTTTAAGTTCAAATTCTATAGACAGAAATGAGCGCTCAGATCCTTTTTGGTCGCATGTAGCGATGGTCTTTGATTCAGGCACAGAGGCTTTTACAAGTTAGACAAGACTTGTGAACGGTCACAGGAAATCCACAGCCAGTATTAGCAACTAGTGATGGAGTAACAAGTCTTATATTAATTGCCTTTGGCACCTTCTCAAAGTCCCAGCAGCCTCGGCCTGAAATCCAACACATGGTGGCACATTGGTGTTAAGGGGCATACCGTCAGACTATTAGCAGCAGCTAATATGTGGAGACTAGCTGTCCACTGTCACAAATAAATGTTTGATTTATGTTGGATTCAGCTCAAGCTTCACTTGTTTGCTTTTCTAAAGGGTTTGAGAGGTGAGGTGTCACTCAGAGAATTGGTTTAGCAGCACGTCACCAGATCAATAAGTTCCTTTCCTCTCACACACTGTCTCACAAATACATCAAATGCAAAGTTACCTCAATAATAAATTCAAGTTTGACAATGTCAGCCTCAGGTGATTTTCATGTAAATGTGCAGCAGCGTGACTGAGCCTGACATGAGACAGTTGTGGAGGAAAACACTGATATAAACAATCCTAATCAAGTGGAAAGTCAACAGCACAAGTTTGACTTTATAAGACTTTATAATTTTATAAGGCTGCCAATATTATGAGAGGAGAAGCTTCGGGCCTGTTAGAGCAGGAAAGTGCAGAGTCTTAGGCCTCAGTAATAGCTTAATCAAATTAAATCAAATCACATCAATAAGCAAATCAAATCTTGTGTGCAAATGCAATTCAAAGCACTTTACAAAATAAAACAGGAGAGAGAGGAAAAAGAGGTAATAAAAACTCATGATTTAAAAGATATAAAAACAGTTAATAAAATAATTAAGATGTAAGTAAAAAGCTAGATACAATCATACAGTAATAATAACAACACTAAAACAGCCCTTAGATAAAAGCCAGTCTAAACAGGTGAGTTTTAGGATTCTTGAAAACATTATCTGATGATGCATTTCTCAGGTGCTCTGGCAGGCCGGTCCAGACATGGGGCCCAGAAACACTCCAAGCTGCCTGGCCTCAGGTCTTGGCCCTCGTCTTTGGAAAAAATAAAAAACTCAAAAACTTGTCAGACAAATATTCAGGGCCATTTAGAGATCTATACACTAATAAAATCATCTTAAAATCCACTCTAAAATGTACAGCTAGCCAGGGAAGATAGAGTCAAAGACTTACACCTAAGTATGATCTTTTGTTTTTAAATAAATCTGTTTCAATAAAAGAAAACACTAGAAATAAAATGCCAATTAACCCCATTATCACTTTGTATTTATTTATGAATATACTTTATAATATGATAGAGAGAGAGAGAGAGAGAGAGAGAGAGAGAGAGAGAGAGAGAGAGATGAGAGAGGAGAGAGACATTGCACAGACACTGAACAATAGTACTCAAAAAATATCAACAGTCAAAGCGAGAAATACTTATCTTTAGAAAAATATAACTGAACAAGTAATATAATTGCAGTAACTCAATACAAAAAAATGTAAGAAAAAACCTTGGCTTACCCTATTTTTGTTTTTTTGATAAATATAATATATGTGTGCGTTTATGTGATGCACCTGTGATCTGATTGTGAGATGAAAGTCCGGTGTGTCTGCATGTGTTGAGATGACAGTGAGGCTCTCCTGGCTCTGTGGTGCTGCACTGGTGAGATCAGTGTTTTATTGTTATTCTTATTAGTAATAGTTTAATTCAGGAAAAAAAATTAAATAGCCAGTCTCCATATGAATAATTTCCCTCCGAGGGCAGACATGTCAGCTCTGTCACTGGGTAGCTGCAGCCTCAGTCAGCCATTAGCTCATTTTGTATTGAGGCTATTTCTGACTGACCATCGGTGCATGAAAATATTAAGATGCCAGTTGAGGAATTATAAATTGTCATGCAAACTCAGCCCTATTTCAGAGGTCAGTATTGGTATGAACAGCAGCAGGTGATTGGCATCAGAGCAAAAGCACGTGGTTAACATGAGCACTAATAGGCCATAGTCCATATATCATGTGCCATATGGCATACTCCCACATTGCACCAGCAGATGGAGCATGCACAGAATATATTTTCTCATGGCTGCAAACGGTAGCAAAAGTTGAGAAGTTTGATGTGACTGATTGTGCATGGCTGTAGAGGTGAAGCGGCACATGCCACTTGTTCCTGTGTAAAAGTCTTTTATGATAAATTGTTCTACATGGACGTGTAAGCTGGCATCATCGCAAATGTCACAGGGATCCTGTGATTACATGCAATAATGAGTTACAGAAACGGATATATAAATAGAAAAGAACATTATGACTGTGGAGAGGGAGGGGAGGGTTATAGTCATAATATATGAGATCTATATTTAAAATGTTTCAAGTATTTACTTGTGATTCCTGTTTTCATTTGATCCTGGAAAATGGAACCTGATAAGGACAGTGGTGACTTAATCCTGCTGGAGGAATGTGCGGGTGATATAAAGCTCTCTAGCAACAGTTCATGTGTCCCATCCAGGGGGGAAAAAAACAAGCCACAATAGTCACGTTTTGGCCTTGAGTATGACAGCAACTCAAACTACGTGAGTTTCATTCATTTTCTTTTCTTTTCTTTTTTCTTTTTTTTTTTTTTTTGTTTGTTTGGGCAAAATATTTCCTTGCTGTGTTGACATCCGACACTGAAGTATGACAAGTCAAAGAGAGAAAATATCACCCCAGTTTCAGATTGTAACGTTTCTGGGAATGTTGATGTGCCTCTTTCCTAACAGAAAAATAATTCACACACACACACACACACACACACACACACACACACACACACACACACACATATATATATATATATATATATATATATGTTACTTATAGGTAACTTATATACTTTACATCAATACAAAATATGTGGGATAAAAATGATGAGCAGGGTAGAATAGGTTTATACTGATGCACCAAAACTTGTCTGTGTGAGAGGTATTAATGATAATATATACATGTATAAATGTGTGTACAATGGATACATGTATATCTTCCTAATTATCTAGTAAATGTGACTATAAGACTATAGTGAGTATAAAATCATATATGATGCACCACATTGATTAAATGTCATACTTTTACTCTGCTTTGATAATTTGATCTGAGGCCTGTTCATCTGCTGGACAGTGTATGTGTGTGTGTGTGTGTGTGTGTGTGTGTGTGTGTACGTGTACGTGTGTACGTGTGCAGCGAGTGCATTGCCCTGTTAGGAGTCCACAGCGGTGTGTTCCCTCACGTCTCCTTGCAGATTTGACATTGGATGTTAATCTGTTGAAACCAAATCAGAAGTGAGCACAAACGTGTTTGGAGCAAAGAACAACCAGATTTCTCTACAAGGACAAACAGCTGCTCAACACAAATATAGCTCTCTGGAGGAGCAACAGGTGGGGGGCGGAGCTGTGGGCACGTACACATGTGGTAATACATAACATGTGCATGTGTGTGTGTGTGTGTGTGTGTGTGTGTGTGTGTGTGTGTGTTCATGTGTTTATGTGTGATAGAGGCATTCATGTCCACCTTTTTGCATATCATGAGGTACATAACTGTCACATCAGCACTCATGCTTGGTATAAATAGAGAATATGACAATACAACATGTACAGTATGTTCAATGCTTTATAAATAACCATTACAACAGAACATTTAGAAGTGTTAGCTCCAGAAAGGGGCCCAAATTCCTGTTTCCCTTTTGTTCGTTCACCACTTTACATGACTTGAAGCACTTTCTACTTCATTTTTCACCCACATCCAAATAAAGGATCCTGTTGATGTCACAACATTACCAACATTTTTGGCTTGTTCCACATTTCAGATCAGCCAGAGGACTGACTGGAGGTGGCATGACATCACATGTGTCCAGCCATTCACAGAAAAACCCTCAATGGGAGGGTGACTGGTTTCCACCACACACACAAACGGCAAAGGGGTAGCTCAGGGGCCCAAACACGGTTCAAGAATTTCTTCTGGAAGCTCATGGCAACTGTGTAACCTGATCTGTCCATTCAAGAAGAGCGCAAGCCTGAACAAACAGCAATTAAAAGGTATCGCACTGCTGCCATCATCCACTAACAGTTGGGCTGTGCCAGTGTAATGGGGAATTGCAAATTTCAACTCGTTACCCTGTCAAACAGCATGACCTGCTCCCGTGACGCCTAATGAGTATGCAAACTTAGACCTGTGCAGCGGCCTGCTTCCTCCTTTGCACCAGCTTGTGAATAACTCTTCCTCCCGTGGGGTCATGGTGTTATGAACACTGTTCAGGGGCAGCAAGCGCATCATTAGTGAGCCTCTGACAAGTTCAACACATGGAAGAATCCAACCCTCCTCTGGGAGAGACACACTCCAGACTCCTGCAGTGATACTTGTCAGCCTGAGAGGTGCAACATGTGTCCACTTCAGAATCGCACTAACTCTTTTTTTTTTTTTTTTTTTTTACTTTGTTGCATTACAGTTTTTGACTCATCCATTAAGCCTATAAGAAGATACTCTAGAGAGCCTATCAGTGATTTAAACCCATCCCAGCTGACCTCCAGCCTCAGTACACACAGGTTAGGATAGAGAAATGTGGCATTTCAAAAGTAAATAAGCTTCCTCCGCTCATTCAAAATAAGATCAATGACATTAAAGGCATAAAATGAATAAAAAATATTGCAGAAACAATACCAAAAATGGTATAACCGCTGTTGGTGTAGGCCTATTATAGTATATGACTATTCTAGCATTTTATCAGCATATAGACAACTGTGTACAGTGAAATCTATGCACAGGATAACTTAAACAAACGTGTAAATATAACAAAAGATTTTTTTTAAAACGGTATATGTTTACTTTGTTTAAGTTTTGCTGTATAAGTAAATAGCGTTGCAGCAGGCGGATTATTGTGTTCAAATATATCAAAAACTGATCGTCTGTCTGCGCACTCAGCTTGTCTCGCAGCGTATGAGAGCATGGGCGTGTGTGTGTGTGTGTGTGTGTGTGTGTGTGTGTGTGTGCGTGTGTGTATCGGGAAGACAATGCTGCGGTTCTTTGGTCGATGCGCGTCAACGGAATCCCAGAGTGCGTCATCCAACGACTATTCTGTCGAAGTAGCGCTGTGATTGGCCAGAGGCTGGAAATCTCCCCGCCCCCCGGGCTGCCTTGTATGGAAACATGGCTCCCACGTCATGGGTACAATA
This sequence comes from Myripristis murdjan, assembly GCF_902150065.1. Lineage (NCBI taxonomy): Eukaryota > Metazoa > Chordata > Actinopteri > Holocentriformes > Holocentridae > Myripristis > Myripristis murdjan. The sequence continues at coordinate 23,192,022 of NC_043986.1, read as the reverse complement.
AAACTAATACTATAAATGTCTTCTGGAGATGTGAGCAGACGGACTGCACCTCAGCTGGAAAACACTGGAGATGAGAAACTATTACTTGTGGATTATAGACAGTGACAAATCTTTGTAAAGGGCTTAACAGGTAAGCAACATCTAAAACAAATATTCCTTTTAATACAGTCGGAATGTATGAGGATCCATTTCTTAGCGATTGTTCTTTCTATTATTGTTTAGAGGCAGTCATATTGATACTAGAGCAGATACTGAAGAGATGGTGATTTTGGGGCCATAAAAACAGTTTAGGTTAGTTAGAGAGAAACAGCCCGCTTGAGGAAAGCGCACAGTTGAATGAAGTTGCGCATCTACAGGTGATCCGTTCACAGCTGTACGTGTGACTACGTGCACTAGCTGCTGTCATATCCTCTGCTGTGATTAAAAACTAAACAAAATCGGTTTGCAGCAGCAAAACGTTATTTTCGATAACATGTACCCTGTTGTTGGTTTGTGTTAAGAATAGTAAAAAACAGTACGATTGATAATAAGCGTTTATTTTATACTATTAAGTGTGAAGCTTAAAATATTACAAAACAACCTTGCTTTTATTGTAGTTTACTCCAATGTTGCTTTTCCATATGGGGCATGTGCACCTGATGCTGGCCTACCGCCGCTGTCTGAAATCCAACCCCCATACTTTCTAGGCATGTGTAGCACACTCTATATATACTAAATGGTACATCATAAAATGCAGCCAAGACTGCTGATGTCTTTAAGAACAGACAGCTTTCTAGGTTTGCTCAGAAAATTAAGGATGCTACTTTTGTATTTTGTCTTCTTTTGAGATTTGAAGGCAATTTCAAATTCTGATGATTAACCCAAAAACTTAAAGAAAACCAAATGTGGTTGATTGGGTTTTTGTAATAGCCAGTATGATTCATTACATCTTCTTCACCTGATGCAGACATGACCTGTGTGCACCCCCAGCATGGATCTCAGCCCTATGAAAACAGCGTGTGCAGCTCAGAGTTTCAGAGTGTGGACTTTGCCTCCAGGTTGGCCATGGATATGAGCAGCCAGCGGGACCATCTCTCCGCCCCATCCCTGCCGAGCATCAACTCCCTGGTGGGCACTTACATGGGTGACTTTGATGCCTATTCGTGCCAGGTCACTGCAGGCCCTGCCCACGTCCCCCCATCATCGGGCCAGGAGTCCCCCTTCAAGCCGGACGACTTCCAGGTTTATGGCTGCTACCCTGGGACCTTCACACTGAGCTACCTGGATGAGGCCCTGTCCTCTGGGGGCTCAGATTACTTTGGCAGCCCCACATCGGCCCCCTCGCCGTCAACCCCTGGGCTTCAAAGTCAGCCCACCTCAGCTTGGGATTCAGCTTTTGGTCCCTACTCTCCCACTCCAGGATACTGGGCAGCAGAGAAGCCGTCAGTGCCACATCAGCCCTCTTTCTTCACCTTTGGTTCAGCGTCTGTGGATGATATGTCACCTCTGGGTCAACCCCACTTACCAGAGCAGGACCCTTTCACGTTGACCCAACCCCACCCGGCGGCGCTCGCCTTTCCTCCCTTGGCGTTGGAGCAAGCAGGTACCCTAGATGGAGCCGACCAGCTGGACGACAGCCTGTCATCCAAATCCAAAAGCCCCAGTGGAAATGAGGGGCGCTGTGCTGTGTGTGGAGACAATGCCTCCTGTCAGCATTATGGGGTTCGCACCTGTGAAGGATGCAAAGGGTTCTTCAAGGTAATCACCGCCATCCTGTCCCTGAAGCCAATTTTTCTATGAAAAATTAAAGTACTTACTCAATTTAAAAAAAGTCAGTGGTCTAATGCAGTCTTTCCTTGAAGGAGATGGTTTTTGAATAATTGGTTTTCCTTTTCTGATTTTGCAGCGCACAGTACAAAAAAATTCCAAATACGTTTGCCTTGCCAACAAGGACTGTCCCGTGGACAAGCGACGGCGGAACCGTTGCCAGTTCTGCCGTTTCCAGAAGTGCCTAGCTGTAGGCATGGTGAAGGAAGGTAATCCCAGTAGATCATTTTCAATATTAAATTTCACTGATGAAACAGTTTTGATTTAAGCTGACAAATGTGATGTGAAATCACAATTTTTTCAAAATTTGTGATTTCTCTCGGTGAATGTTACCTACATGCTTCTGTCCCTCCAGTTGTAAGGACAGATAGCCTCAAAGGTCGAAGAGGTCGCCTACCTTCGAAGCCTAAAGTCATCCAGGACTTGACAACCACCGTGTCACCAGTGAGCCTGATCGCTTCTCTTGTGAGGGCGCACATCGACTCAAACCCAGGCATCGGGAAACTGGATTACTCTAAGGTGGGGACAAATAAAAACCCAGCTTTATTTTGATTTTTTTCCCCATTTTATTGGTTTGTTATAAGTAGACTTAAAAGGAAAACAATTTGATTATCTCTAAAGAGAAACATAAGTCATCTGCCTGAACTCATGTGTCATTTGTAATCTCAGTATCAGGACACAGTTGTCAGCCTGTCAGAGAAAGAGGACGCCAGCGACATAAAGCAGTTCTACGATCTGCTCACAGCCTCCATGGAGGTGATCAGGAAGTGGGCTGAGAGCATCCCGGGTTTCTCTGACTTCTGCCCAGAGGACCAGGAGCTGCTGCTGGAGTCGGCATTTGTTGAGCTCTTCATCCTCCGGCTTGCATACCGGTGAGAATGACTTACTACAAAACTCTGCAATGGATTTGGCATTGGCAACATACAACGTTTTAATTCCACATAGCTGAGTTTCATAATATACAACTTGCAATCAACACAGTACACCGCGATACCTTTAATAAGCCCAACAACTTATGTTGCTGTTTTTTTTTTCATTGTTGTTGAAGGTCTAATCCAGAGACAGACAAGCTGATTTTCTGCAATGGGGTCGTGCTTCACAAGACGCAGTGTGTCCGAGGCTTTGGAGACTGGATCGACTCCATCATGGAGTTTTCTCAAAGCCTCCATCGCATGAAACTGGATGTGTCCTCCTTCTCCTGCCTCACAACCCTGGTCATAATCACTGGTGAGAGCTGCACTAACAACTCTGCTCACTATCAGCACACAACACACCATCTGAACTTAACTTATTCAGTTCACATTCAGCTGGTGCAATGGCTTGCTCAAGCAGTTTCACTTGGATCATTGGTGCTGACAAATTATGAGACAGATATACAATACAGGATGGACACAATGGTTGAAGGACAAAACATAAAAACCTCACATATAGTGCAAGCAAGATACAGATGACTGTAGACTCAACATAAAATACATTGAAAGCTAACAGCACTGACACAGCTGGTGGGGCGTCCAGCGGTGTCCTGTAGTTGTGGACTAAAGTTGTGTTTTTAGAAGGATCTTCCAAATATAGAGTTGCACGGTTGTTCACACTGAATAAAAACAAAATCAATGAACAATCCTAAAACACTTAAAGGAATACTCTAACATTTGAGCAAAATACCCCTTTCCCAGCTTACCCTGACTGAGACAAGATGTTTAACACCATGTACGTCCAGTGGTTTGGTTCCAATGGGTAGCATTTCATGTTAGCTGAGCATAAAGACTTGAAGTCTATGGGAGTCATTAGCCTAGCTCTGTCAAAGTGAAAAAATAAATCTTACAGCAACTCTAAACCACTCGAGGTACAGAGGTCAAAATGGTATCAAACATCTTATGTCAGTCTGGGTAAGTAGAGAAAAGGGTATTTTGGTTGCAGTATTCCTTAACTAAATTTGACTTCAAACCAAGTTTGAAGTCAGTTTGAGTGATTTGTATTACTAGCTTAAAGCTGTAGATAAAAACGATGACAGCAAAATGCATGCTCTGCTCCATCCTGTCTCCTTGGACCTGAAGTGTATCTTCCTTTCCTCCGTAGACCGCCATGGTCTTAAGGAGCCGAAACGTGTGGAGGACATGCAGAACCAGCTCATCACCTGCCTCAAAGATCACGTCTCTGGCTGCGCCTCTGACTCCTCGAGGCCCAATTATTTGTCCAGACTACTTGGGAAGCTGCCTGAGCTAAGGACACTGTGCACACAAGGCCTCCAGCGCATCTTTTACCTTAAATTGGAAGATCTTGTTCCCCCACCGCCAATAGTGGACAAAATTTTCATGGATACGCTTCCGTTTTGAGAGGGTGAGATTGATCATCTGTGATGTTTATAGGACAATCAAGAGAACAGACTGAACACTCACATGTCAAGTGGTAAAAAATGATGCAAGAGGCTACGAAGAATAAGAATCCTAGAAAGGATCATACAGCATTCTCCTCTAAATGTGTATGAGGAAACCAGTGTGTGTGCGTGTGTGTGTGTGTGTGTGTGTGTGTGCGCGCGCGCGCGTGTGCGTGTGTGGGTGGGTGGGAGGGTCCATGCACATTGCAAAAGAGACATTTCTAAGGTCAGTTTCGTTGAGATGGGTGTAAAGGCAGAACAGATTACAACTAGAAGAGTGATCTCTGCCAGGTGTATCCCCCTTTCTCTGAGCACCAGAGAGGGGAAAGAACAGCTCAGGAGTCAGCACTCCACAGCAGTATTAAACATGTTTTTCAAAGGGTTTGAATCATGAGAGTCCCTTGATCATACAGATCATAACTCTGCACAAAAATATTAGGCTGATAGGCCCAGTAATATACAAGATTAGCTGCAGACAGATACACAGACAAACACACACGACCAAACCCATTATGCCCTCCAGGCTGCTGCCCGGGGGAGATGATTAATGGTAGCACATATGAGCACAGGTAGCATATATACCTTGAGTCATGTAATGGTTACTGCTACTTTCTTTTCCAAGAAGCTATGCCTCCTGCAGATGGAGTTAAACAGGCCATCCCATGGACCAAAAGGAGTCTGTTTACATACCACAGTGTCCCATGAATGGAAGTTTAGCCATAGATTTCTGATAGAAAGGATGATGACAGAGGTTCAGTAATTGCACTTTCAAAAACAAACACATGAAAAAAAAAATTGCACCATTATCTTAAATTGGTCATGAGCTCAACAACTTTTGTTTGCAACAAGCACCTGTTTTATTTTGGATGGCTGTAGATTGCATTTACAATATCTGACATAGCATTATTGTGATATCTTTAGTTCAAATATAAAGTATTTGTAGCCAACATTTTATTTCTGTTTTTAAAACAAAGCTGTTGAGGCGTTTCAGTGGTGTTCAAATGAGAAAATGATTACACAGAACCTCCATGTCTGTCACGTTAACTTTTCTACCCCACAAAGTAGCATGTTTGGTGTGTGGTGTTCAAGATGATTTGGTCTATATACATAAATAATCCAAAGCATCTGTCACTTAAAGCTGAGTTAGCAGAGTTTGTCTCTTATTTAGTGTCACCAGATGTTTCTGGTGATGATCACGTAGGCTAGGCCTACATCATTTTGACAAATATCATTCAAGTGTCATGGAAACGCATGGCAGATATCATTGAGCAGCTAATATATACCATCCAGTTTTGAGTACAGTCTTAGACACTGCTTTTGTTTGTACATTATTTTGAAGATGTGTTAAACATTTTCGTGTAACTGCCAAATGAGTGGGCATCATTTTGACACAATCAAATTTTGTTTGGGGCATTTCATTTTTACATACCATAGAAATATTGATTATCTGATATTGCAGCTTTACATGAAATAAAATGTAGAACTGCCGTTTGTTGTCTTTGTTTCACACAGATGTAAGTACTAAGTGCCTGGTACTGTTTGACAAGTGCAATTTGCTATATACTAGTTCATGTTCGTGTGGATCAAACACTGCATCAAAAATACCATCACTGGCTGTTACAGACACAGACACATTTCTCATTTTTTTTTAAAAAAATGCTAATGCTACTTCATTATAAATAATTCAAGTTTTAAAAAAATCAGTCCAGCCTGTTATTCTTCCATTCTGACTGTTTTGATTATCACAGGAATATGTGCCAGCAGTGGGCCACAAGCCTGACTGCTGATTACCACAAATTGCTTCTCGGAGGACATTAAAGTTTTCGAAGTCCAAGTCCAAGTCCTTTTGGCGACAGATCAGAACATACTATTGAAAAATGCCTCCCCTCCCTCCAGCCATAAGTTATGTGCTGATCTCTTTTTAGAAGGCTATGGAATTCCCTGACTAGTCTCAAGTGACCCAGACTACTTCATCATTGTACAGTGAAGCACTCTCACATGCATGTAGTGTGTCAATATGTGACTGTACACCTCATATTGCTTGGAGTGAGTGTTATGGGAAAGCTGCTGTGAGTCAAAGCTATAAAATATTATTTATAGATTACACAGGTGCAGCTCTTGATATATAGACTGCTGTAGTATCAGTAACTATACCTTTTGCAAAGCAACTGGGTGTCCACCCCGAATTGAACATTTCCCAAAACAGGCAGTAAGCCCTTTATGGGAGGGAGCTTGAAGCAAATGGTGCGACAAGTGCTATAAAACTCCACTCATATCACTCGGAGAAAAAATCTGTGAGAGTATGGGTGCTGGTTCAGACTCAAGAGCCTCTGAAGGAACACGATAATTACATATTTGTCACGGTGATTTGTTCCAAGCATACAGTGCCTGCTAAGTTTAGTACTGTGCAGCAGGCTTGGGCTTGTAGATTGATGCCTAAGGTTTATGGAGAAACTACTGCCATTGTGATACAGTGTGTGACGCAGCAAATCAACGCCATACAGGTCATCGCTGAGGAATGAAGTCAAATAATGAATGAGAGGGAAACCTAGTGAGCAAGATCCACAAGATGTAGATTTAAAGAGACAAAAGGGTGTGCTAAGAAACCTAAGCTTGATGGAAAGATTATGAAAAAAAAAAAAAAAACATTTTTCCACATTCCTGCACTAATTTCAGTCTGCACAAACCTGTGCATGTCAGACTTTGTGCAAAAGTACACTGACTTTCTGTCAGTAACAGGTTGTGAAATTTCCTGTCTGGTAATCTGACGTAGCCTAATATACACCGGTGGAGGACATGGCTATTAGGACATGTCGAACTCATGCAGCGAGAGTAATTTGATGAAGTCAGCATCACTCTGATTACAGGTATGTGGCTGATGGTGCACCACATACAGCGGCACAACAAAGGCATGCACAGGAAGGGCCACTTGCCATCCATATATCTCCCTTACCTAAGTGGAAATTTAGAGGAGTGATAGAAACTTAAGTGCAACTCTTAAGAGTAATATGAAAAACTGCTGATAATAGAAGATCACAAGCCTCAGAAAGAGTCAGAGGATTAGGAGGAGGCATCTCCACAGCCCAAACTGTCCGCCACACACCGTGCAGGACACCAGCGGCTGTGAGAATATGAGAATGTTACAATTATAAAACAAGACTGACAGAGGGGCTTCGGTTTCACTTGCAGGCGACAAGCCCTGGGTGCGTGCCTGATACTTGTTTGCAGAGTGTCCCACAGCCAGACTGGGCATGAAGAGCCTCACAAGGGTCAAATCTCAATGCAGCGATCAAGGTGACATAAGCCCGCAGCTCTGGGATCAGTGCACTTGAGTCTGCAAAGATGAAACATCTCAACTCAGCACCAAGTAACTCTATGCAACTGAATAATACTGAAATAAAACAGGCTAAAAGGTCAGACTGGATTCGGTTTACATTTATGCCAGCCTTAAGGTGACATTTTCTATGCTGAAAAACTTCAATCACTGAAGTTTTGAAGTCACTGTTTCACTGTTGTACGAGCTGTACATCTTCCACTTGCAGTGTCTTGTACTGGGCACTCACCCCGAAGAGGCAATATCAAGGCTATATAGTTTCATTTTAAGTCACTAGCTGGCACAAATGTAGATAGTGGCTTAGCATATTTCTAGGCACACAAACAAAAACTGTTCTGTTACTGATCAGCATCCAGGTAACCAGAAACACCTGAAAAATGACAACAAAATAATAATCAGAAGAAAATGGTGGCATACTACCTGATTTCAGACCAACTTTTAAAATGATGAAAAGATAATAGATGCTGTCATGATAGAGATATAAACAATCTAGATAACACAGAGCATCTGAAAAGCTATTGATTTTACTGTTTTATGGTTTATTTTTTTACTGTTTTTTTTTTTTTTTTTTTTTCCCCCAAGTATTTCCTCCATGTCCATTTGGCAATATCAGTTTATACTGGCAGGATTCTCACAGACATTAGACACAAAGACAGAGGAGTGTGAGTTTCACAAGGCAGGAAAACCCATTAAGGTCAGTGGAGTGGATCTTACAGAGGAAGATAGCACAAACATACAGGCCTGGTCAGTGATTGCCCGGCCAGTACAGCTCATAGAGTACACACACACATACACAACTCTGATGACTGACTGGTCCCGGTCCACCCAGCGAACCCCTCGGAGGTCCAACATGCACACAGTGTTCTAAGGAGTCATATTTTGTCTTTCCAGATGGTGACGAGGCAGCAGGGTGGTCATCTGAACACTTCCAATAATAGCCGGAACAAAAATAGACAGCCATCACATGAAATCAATAATGCCACTTAAGATATGACGGCGCATGCTGGCCGGCTGGCTTCGCCCTGGTATTATCCAGACACTTAGCAGACTGGCCTTACTTACACAGCTGTCTCAACCTGCAAGAAAAGCTTACTCAGTGCATTTTTCATAATCCAGCTATTTAACAGCCAACTGCTATATAGTTTCCGTGCACAGATGTTGTTAAAACGGTTTCATAATCTAATCAGAGGAAAATCTGTGGAACCTGTGAAAGGAGCTTAAATTTCTGAGGTTATGTCTGTGCAAATCTGTGATCATAATAAACGGTGCTTGGCTTGCTTATATGTAGGGGTCCAACAAATTGATAAGCGCCGCCACCTAGTGGTTATGCAATGCACTGTAATGCCACAGCGCATGTAAATCTCTCTCAACCAGGCATGTTCACACACAGGCTCAGGAAGGTATTAAACATGAACTGTGGTCAAAAATAGGAATACATCATTTAAAAATTGGTCCACTTTAAAAGATCCAATCAAAGCTTCATATTAAAATGTATCAGTGAGATATTGCTGTTCAAAAATTTGGGGATGACAGGTACATCCTGTCTTTTAACTGCGAACATCAATCCATGCCATTCAAGCGATATTTAAGTGCACAGCAAATCAATTGACTGAGTGTCTTGATAATGCTATTTCTGCATTAAGTGAACAGTAATCATCAAACTAAGCGTCTCAGTGTGGGGATATGGTTAAAATGTACTTTATTCTTTTAAATAAAACATGTTGGCTGATAGTAAATACATACATACTTATTTTAAACCTAGGCTTGTGTTGATGTCCAAGTGCCAGATCTGCCAAAGTACAAAACAATCAGCAACTCATTAAACACAAAATGAGAGAGCCAAGCAGTGACACACTGTGCTCTAAACTTTCATAATTTCCATTTTTGTTTAAAGCATCTTGAAACTACTGCCTCACAGGACAATTACTGATAGCCACTGAACAGCTTCTAATATACAACAGAGGAAACATAAGTAATTTATGTGGTAACAAAACCGCTATCCTAACTTAAGACAATCTGCCAACATTTCGTCAGGCTCTAAAAATTACACTGATTTCATTCATCTGTTTCATTTTAATTTCTCATAATGTTGACTAGAAAAAAGTACACACAAAGCAGTTTTAACCATTTATTAGTTATCCGACCTGGAATGTAAAATACAGAATCACCCAGCTGCCCAAATATAAGCTGCTGGTCATAAGATTCTGGTATACTCAGCACTCAAGAAAGAACTAAAACAAAACACCAATGCAGTGAGACAAAAACAAGGCTCTTGCAATCAGGACTCAAAGTTACAAAAATCTTGTGTTGGACACACTTCTAAAAATTTATTGCAAGAACTGTAGCGCTGGTGCCTCTAACAAACAAGTATATCCATACATGCATACATACAGGCGGCCTAAAATAAGTTTCAATTAAAATGGAAATAAAATTCACGGTCTACAAACAGACCATGGAAGAGTGTGGGGCACTCTAACACTAGGTGTAAGGTTGTTGGTGGTGCTTGCTTCCATCCTGCAAAGAAATGAGAAACACATAAGTTTATGGAATGAAAAACAAACAAATGCTATCCATAAATAAGTTAGTGAAGTGGGAGACTAACTTTAGATTTAAGGATGTAGATTCACCCCATACGAAAGGAGCAGCAGTATGATCAGCCTCTGGAAGAACAACAGCACTGTCACATCTACTGAAACTGATACAATAGGCATTTCAATAACTATCTCTGTTATCCTTAAGAGTAAGCGTCAACTTTAGTTCAAGTGGCTCCAAACATAAGAACAAGCTGTAGAACAGTGCAAGCAGGTACTCTACTAATCCCTGCCACTCTAAAAGCATCACTACCATGTTGCTATGGTACTTAAGCTCTCTCATGCTGACCATTTAAATATGGATATGCAACAGGAAGTTCTGTGACTGATTGAATTGCAACCTTCATCCCAGTCCTCAGTAGTGTTGGGGTTGGTCCAAGTGCTGACAGGAACCTGCCATTTGTATCGCCCTTCTGTTTCCCCCGCTGTGAACCACAGAGCATGGACATTTAATTCAAACACGACGAGCACATTTTAAGTTTCATGCAGAAAGTGCAAATTGATGCAGTGCAGAGTGGTCTTACAGTCTTGTGTGCTCACAGATCTTCTGTCCACACAGGTGGCGGTGTGCAGAGTCAGCTCGTGCTTGGGTATCAGGTGGCGAGCGTTAAACGGACAGGTTTTTAGTTCACTAGCCAGCTGGGGATGATTCTGCAACAGGGAGAGATTAGCAGCAGCTCAAAAGTTACTTCAGCGATCGTTCGTGCCTCAAATCTATTTCTCTTAAACAACCAGTTATTCTTTGTTCCAGTACAGCGCTACTAATAGTACAACAGCCTACTGCTGCACTGTGACAGCGAGCAAACAGATCCTTCTGACAGGCCTGCAGTCTGGATATGATGCAGACCTCTGAAAGACAGCTGATCATTGGTAGATAAATGCTGAAAAATGATAATTAGGAACTGCAATAAGGCTACACCATTGGAAAAAAAAATAGGAAGGAGGATAATCCAGTTTCATTCATGCATTTTTAGTACATCAACTAACCTTCCTGCACTTGATCAGATGGTACGGGAAGCGGCAAGCCCGGATCTGATGGTTCTTGTCAAAAGGACACTGCAGAAGTTTGTCAGGGTCGCAGTCATCTCTATCATCTTTGTATATCAGGGAAAAAGACATTTCATCTATTATCACACTAAAAAAATCTGATATTATCACAATCAACATAAGCAGGGTGTGTAGGCTTCAGGTTAAGAGTCTTGCCAGAGAAGTTTTTTTCTGCTGAGTACATGGAGGGATCTTTAGTTTACCGTTTTCCCCAGTGATATGGGACTGGAGTCTCTCAGAGGAAATCTTGCAGGGACCAGTAGTGGACCCAAGTCTAAAGGTCGACATTCTTCAGGACCTGCTGCCTGGACCGACAATCTCCAAAAACTGGTGGTTCAGAGCACTGGGTGCAAAAGGTTAGACAGGTTAATGATGTTATCCTGACATTCTGATGGAGGGCTCAGCTCATCTGTAAACAATTTGGAAAATATGCACAATGCATGGCAACCGTTGATATAAGCTGTTGAGAATCACATGTAACTACCAGTATATTTGGAAAGGTGCTGTGTAAAGTCCATTAGATTACAGTTAGTAGCTATGATGACAAGTTTAAAAAAAAAAAAAAAGCCACACTTGGACCATCCTTAATTTGAATGTTGAAAATTAAAGATCTCTAATGTTCTGATTAGCAAACCACTAGTCCAATGAATTTCTGTGGTTCCGTAAAGGTTTGCTAACTTAAATAAAAGTTTAATTTGCATCCTGTAGATAATTGCATTGAAGTTACACCGTGTTAGTGATTTAGCTTGTCGTAGGTACCCAGACGGCCAAAGGGTGTCGCTGCAACTCCTTCATTTACCTTGCACCTGGAGTCCCAGCACCGCACGAACCACGCAAAAGTTGGGAGGAACTCTTGACCCTTCGGCAAGAAACGTTTCGCCACTTTCTGATAAACTCTAGAGTTCATAAGTTCAGCCTCCATGCAGACTGAAGGCTGTAGTGGAGCTGGAAGCTGCTGCTGTAGGAGGCGGTTTGTCGAGCCGCTCGTTGCCGCGGACAACAGTCAGCTTCACTGTGTGGCCCTGAACTCACTGAGGCCTCTGTGGTTGTGATTAACACGAGATTTACTCCGCGGGCCTACGTGAAAAACTATCGCTAGGACAAAAGAGGCACATGCCTACCTCTGAAATCCGTCAGTCTCGTGTTAATTACATGTGCTCTTTACTAACACATAGTCATCACGGTGGTTAAAATGCCCCGCAGACCTCACACCGTGTACTCATTTACATGCATAACAAACTCACCTAGCAAACAACAAAGCGAAAAGTTGCCCAAGTAGCTAACAATGGGTGATGCATTATGCAGACTTTTATGCTATATGTTAAAAAAGTTGAATGTTGGAATGGCTAAACTCTATTTTAAAACCCTTAAACTTAAAAAGTAAAACTCTTACCTCCAAAAAGGGCTTTGTCTGCTCAGGTCTCGTCGACGGCCCTGTGATTGAGCAGAAGCAGCGGTTCAAACAAACGGTTCGGCCAGCAACGCGCTAAACCCCGCCCATAAATCGCCTGGTCCCTGGTATCGCGAGATGTGCTGCGATTTTACGCGAACTAGTCAAATGAAAACACGAAGCGCCGCTAAAGAAGTAGCGCAACACAGAGCCGCGCTAGAGAAAACTGTGAAATTAGATACATAAAGGAACATCAGCGAGCAGTCATCCTCGTCCGAACGCTACTATTGCTATCAATGTTTCTGCTAATTTCTCTAAGGCCTCTGACCCACATTTACAAAATTAGCCTTTGGCTGTATTATAAAAATACTACTACTACTACTAATAATAATAATAATTAACATGTTTGAAAAAGAATCGTCTGTGTAACAAAACCAAAAACAACTGACCAAAAATCCACCCTTATATGTAAAATTAATTGTGTTGACAACCTGTGAAAAGGGTAAATGAATATATATTAAATATCTAGGTCAGTGGTCCTCAACCCAGACCCAGTTAAGGCCCATGCACCTTCATGCACGCCCTGTTCAGGTAGATCTGTTTCAGCCAATCAGCATGAAGCCTTTAAGGGGCTACTCACATTGCCCTATTCCTGCTGTGCTCACGCACGTTTGACCCCAAAATCTGGATTATTTGACAAGTGTGATCGCTCCATACCATGCTTGAATACAGTACACTTCCCTCACTCTGGCACGGTTGGAGGGGTGTGCTTCAGCATAGTATGGGCGCTCATGCATGCGCATGGTCGCGTAAAAAAATCGTTTTATGTGTGCAGCGCAACTAGCTGCGCATCACTGCTTCAGGCAATCAATAATCAATGTTGTCTGTGTCCTTGTCAATTGTGTTGCTGCAACCGCGTATAAACAAAAGTCAATTTATGATGACATCGGGCCATGCGTGTGTCGTATTTCAACGTGATGACGGACAAGTACTGGAGGCAATCGTGCTTGAGCACAGTTGGGCTTTGGGTAATGTGCAGGCCAGCGGGGGACTGTGGAGGGGGGCATTCCTGCTTCAGCACGATACGGAGCAACTGGCCCTAATGTGAGTAACCCCTAAAGGGATCAGGTGTGGACGAGCGGAGCTGAATCAAAAACCTACAGGACAGGGGTCTTGAGGATCCGGTTGGGGACCACTGATCGAGGTAAATGTATGGATAGATAGATAGATAGATAGATAGATGGGTAGCTACCAGACAATTGTATGCGTCATTCATAATAAGTTGGAACTGGGAAGGTTCCGTCTTGGGACTTCCTGCCTCTCACCTCAGTGTGTTAACGTGGTTTAGGTTGGAACAAAATGGTTTCCTCATTGATGTCAGCACTTGTTTTGGTGATATGATGTCACTGAACTACATGTCAGGTGAACCGAGGCTCTGAGGAAGGCCGGGCCTGCCTGGGAATGACGAGGTTGAGGGTGGCTCATATGCTGATCAAGTGGGAAACGTCCCAGTTCCCACTTCTCATGGGCACAGTAATAGTGTAACTGCCAGATTCAGGAAGTTAAAAAAACGATTCACCAATAAAACCTGCCTTTGTGAATTTATGTTGAGGTGTTGTGAAGATGACTCACCACGATCACCTACATGCTTCTGCAGGAGTAGATCAGATTTGAACTGCAACTTTGAACTGTTTTTAAGAGATTGTGTTTACACTACCACCAGTCTAGGATGTCAGTGTTACCATGGAGATGTGCCAAAGTTGGGCAGCCTGTTCAGGCCTCAGTTTAAGATTTGTTTCTTGCTTGCCTGGCCAATAGCAAACTAGTTAACAAACACGTTGGTGACAAGTGATATCACCACCTGTTGTGTTAAAAGGTGACATCACTTGAAGTCACTGCAGTGTGCACATACACAAGGCTGCTATAATACTTTTCCTTTAGCAACTCTACCACATCTAGGGTTAGAATGTGTCTAAATGGAAGAAAAACCTGCATTTTATCAGTACATATTTTAGAGAGCCCCCACATTTCTTGCATCATGTTTTTAGGGGATCTTATGCTTTATTAAGGGGAGTTTGTTAAATACCCGCTGCCTGTTGAATGCTGTTTTATTTATATTAATATATTTTTTTTACATGGAAGGAGGACTGGCAAAGTGGGAATTTTCATTTTACAGTCTCTCTCTGTCTCTCTCTCTCTCTCTCTTTCTCTCTCTGAAATGATTCTTGTTTATTTGCATGTCGAGTGGGAAGTGAACACAGATGGGCAGGTGAGACACATTTGTAGACATTGGATGTTAATGCCAGCTGTGTGTGGACGGACTGACAGCTGGCCACATGTGCTCAGATTTCTCAGGACGGTTGTTCACACCAAGCATGACCAGCCTCTCAGACACAGTGGCCTGTGAGAGGCCTGTCTTTCCTCTTGGCAGCTGCATGTTCAGGTGAAATGGGACAGTTTTGGAGCGCCAACAGGATCCCCCTAGTGGCACTGGCAGGTAATGATACCTGAGTGTTACTGCAGTGTTGTTGGCAGAACGGGACAAAAGTCTTCAGAATCACACAGAGGTGAAAGTAGTTCATTACATTTACTAACGTTACTGTATTTGAGTAGGTTTTGGTGAACTTGTACTTTTGGATATGTTTTTAAAGTGAGTAATTTTACTTTTACTTATAAATTTTTGCATGAGTGTTGTACTTTGCTACATTTTAAATCATATTCATTACAGAGAGCAAATGATCAGTGACAGATTGTCACAATAAAAGCTCACTCAGCAGAGACAAGAAGAGGAACCCGGATCTACTACTTGGTTCTACTTTTTGTCATTTCTGAATTTCCAATAAAAAGTGCACACGGAAAAACTGCAGATGGTCGATGGAAGCGAGGACCATTTAGACTCAACAGGCAAAAAATGTGGGATGTAAGTGTGGAAAAAAACTGGGAATAATATCAGTGAGCTGGCTTAGCGATGGTAACCATATGCTCAACAATTGTATTATGTGCTTATTCCACATTTGTCGGCTGAGTCTACAGGGTCCTCACTTCAGTTTTGCATGTTGCACCTTTAAAAGAGTCTAGTTTGAACCCTGAACTCTCATCATGCATGGAGACACATTGCTGTTTTGAAAGAAGAACTCAGTAACCTCTACTGCAAGTACATTTTCAATGAGCAACTTTTTACTTTTACTTCAGTAGATTTTTACAGCAGAACTTCTTCTTTTTAAGCAAAATATCAGCAAAGTAACAGTGCTTCCTCTTTAGTAGCAATCTGTAGAACTCTTTCCACCTTAACCCAAAAATTAACCCTGCCCACAACTGTGATCTCAGACGCATCAAATCCAAGTCGGCAAGTTAAGCAGCCCACCTGTGGCAACTATCTAGCTCACGTAAAGGTCTTTGTATTTACAGCACACAAAATGCATATGTATACATCATTTATATATATTCTCTGTTTGTCTGACGTGTGTTAGTGTGTAGCCTTTTGCATTATGACTGTAATGTGAATTTCCTTCGGGATGAATAAAGTATCTATCTCTATCTATCTATCTATCTATCTATCTATCTATCTATCTATCTATCTATCTATCTATCTATCTATCTATCTATCTATGTTTATTTTCTCACTGGGTCGGCACCTATCACACACTTGTCTGGCCAGCGAGGGGCCTCCTCTCTCTGTGATCCCTCTAAAGATTTCTTTGATTTTTTCTTGTTGTAACTAGGCTTTTTAAGAAGTTTTTTTCTTGTCCGCTTTGAGGATTAAGTCAGGGGGCGTTGTCCTGTTTGTTGTGAACTTGTGAGCATGTAAAGCCCTTTGAGACTGCAAACACTGATATTGGACTTTAAATGAACTTGAACTTAAAGAAAAGCAAAGTAAAATGGGTTTTGTCTATGATAGCTGCAGATGTAGCCTAATTCAGCGGTGTTACCACCATCTCTAAAGTGAGGGAATGTCCAGGTGTAAGATTTTTTTCAACATAAACATGAACCAACAGGTTTATGTCATTTTTGTGTGTGCACATAATTGTTTCAGGTCATCATAGGCAAAGTGAAGGAACAAAGGTGACATGTAGAAATAAGTTGATTATAATATGACATCAAGGAAATGCCCAAAGGCGATAATCTGTGATGACTTGTTTGTCTAGGCCATAAATTCTTCCAGCCTTAGCAGCTTTATCGTCACCACTTTATCGTCAAACCTGAGTACAGTGGCTACAGCAGGATGTATGTAAACCACTCCTTTCCAGCGGCCTATTTTACATACGTATATTTCTGTTGCATGTATTTGAAATATGCATTACAACTATTTTTGAGTGTTTTGTACTTGGTATTTGAAAGGACTGAGGAAAATCAATTGTCATTTGAAACAAGATACTTTACAGTGGACTCATTTTGTACTTTCCGTGGTCTATAAAACATTTTTAAAAATTCATGTAACACACTCTCACGGTGGTTTTGTAGGCCCAGACACCTATGAAGTCTGGGCGGCCCCTCATCTGAACTGCAGTAACCAGTGATGCGAATTCACTGTAGTGAGTCCAGGACCCACAGGTGGCCATATGAGAAGGTCCCCATCATGGGGAGCCCATGATGTCTTTATTTATTTCCCACCGAACAAATTGTCGTGTTTGATGTTATAATGGTTAATTATGGATAAATCCATGTATGTGCTGAAAGTGTAAATGAAACTGATTTACAAAGCATTGCCACATCATCATAACCATGACAAAAAACAAATGAAATAGTGTCTGTAGCGACATAATAGCGCCAAAATCAATGATCAGTAAAAGGAGTTGAGTGAAAAAAGGTGTGAACAAATTACACTGCACAGTCAAAGAAGCTCTGCAAAACAGCAGGTCGTGCAGCGTGCATTACGGTAGCCGCCGGTCGTTACGGTAACCGCCCGTCGTCACACGGCTCCTTCCTTCAGCAACATGGCGCTGTCCTGTGCGGGTGTGTTCAGTCATTTGCCTTTGGTACGGCTGTGTGGACTCCGGACGAATGGGATAACAGCCGGCCTGTACCCTCTGTGTATCTCCTCTCAGGCCAGGTACACAGCTGCCATTTAACCCATAAGCAGTCAGTTTGTCTCAGTTTCTTGAAAGCTTGCTAAGCTAAGGTATGTTGCCCGGTGTGTCTTCCAGCCTCTGCCCTCTCTACCCGCATACCTCAGCTGGCTTATGGAAAGCCAACACTCATTTAATTTAATTTAAACACTAGTTTACACCTTTAATTCTTCAGCCTACTAACTTTTCTATGGACCTGGCTCATGTGCAGCATTTATCTCTGCGCGTAAATAAGAGTAAATTGCGTTGAATGGGTGATAGCGGTGTTTTATGCATGGTTAATACCTGGAAGCACATTTTTAGTAGCTTATTTGTCCTGTTTCCCTGGTGTGACTCCTAACATTACCCCTGCTGTCCCTGTGTAGACACTACTCCTCGTCTAAAGTCAGGCGGGGTATCGGCCGACACATTGCCTCCAGGCTCCAGTGGGCAAATAACAAATATGAAAATTTCCTCAAAAGACGATTCCCCCGCTTTTACCAGCTTTATCACACTTTTGTGGAAGGTAAAGTTTCACCGTTAACTCACATTTGAAGTGAAATCACCAAGTGTCACTGTGTATCTGTAGCATGTGAGTGTAAACTCCACACATACTGGATGTCAACACTGTTGTTGCAGGGGTCAAGCTGCTCATGCAGGATGCCAGTGAAGTGAGGAGGATAAAGGTCATGATGCACAGTGACGGAGTGAGGCTCGATCAGCTGCCCTACAGGGACATGGAGAAGCTGCGACAGGTGGGCCAGGGGCTGCATCCCTCATCTGACTCCACACTGTGGCGCAAACAGGAGCGTTTAAACTCACTGAAGTCAGTAGATCACAGAGCAGATACACTGAAGAAAAACATGGTGTAAAAAAAAAAAAAAAAAAAAAAAAAAAAAGTGTCAGAAAGGGGAGTTAGAATGATTTCAATAGCCTTATACTTCAACGCTGAAAAAATCAGAAAAAAGTTTAACAACCATGTTTCATATGTTAGTGGACTATATAAATAAAGGTGTGTGTGCATGTGTGAGACGGAGCTTCAGAAACAATTTCGATTTTTGCTTGTTTAATTTGTGCTATTTTCTATACTGTAGGCCTGCTGTGTTTTGTTTGAATCATACAGTAATTTAGTAATTTAATTAATGCACTAGTTTGAAAAGCATTTGATCGTACAATTGGCTGCTGAGTCTCTCCCAAGTTTTGCATATAATTCAGAAAAGGGGAGAAATACTTGGTGGAGGTCTGCACTCTATACTGCACATGCACAATTCTAGTTTGAATTATGCTCAAGTGTGTTACGCACAACTCCCTTATTTAATCATAAATTTTGGTGCTATTATGTCACTACAGACACTGTTTTATTTGAATTTTCTAATGTGTCATGATCATTTGACAATATTTTGTGACTCAAGTTTTCAGATTTGGAATTTATTTGTTTAATAACTTTGAGATACATGTTGAACACAGACATGAATTTAACCGTAATTAACCATATAACATTAAACATGAGTTTAACATTACAATTTGTTGGGGGGAAAAATCAGTTGGGACCCTGTGGGGTCTCACTACATTGAAAACCTATTTACATCATTGGATTTTACATTACCGGGTCTTATTTCCGTGGAAATCTTTTGTATTGCTGTATTCCACTAAATATTGTTTGTTGTACAAAACGATCAGAGGGCTGCTGCTCTTCCAGCACAAACTGAGTTTTCAGAATTTCTCACAGTTTCAGACGGTGAAACAAGTGCAAGGCTTACGGGAAAATCCCCTCCAAGATGATTATCCTCTTTATTAAGGCAAAAGAGAAAGCAAACACGTCTGGTGCAACACAGGAGAGGGGACAAGCAGCTGAGGTTGTGGGAAATGGTTGTGATTTTGAGAAACTCTTAGCAGCAACAGGTAAAGGCTACCAGTCATCTCCAACATGGTTTAGTTTGTTTACAGCAATTACTACCAAGGTATCATAATCGATTTGTCAGTCATGTAGCACCTTGTCAAACGTAGGGGTAAGCAAGACATTTCTATAGCCTTGGCTCGATCGTTCAACAGCACTTATAAATTGTTCTTTCACTGCTGTTTGCTCGCCCGGTGCATTTCAGTATCTGAGGTTCAGAAACACATAAAGCTCTGCTAAAGGGATATTAATATTTATGTTATTACAGGTGAACGGAGATGTAAACCCTTCGCTTGTTTGACTTGGGAGGGCCTGTTTTGTCTTTACTCACTCCATCTTTGTCCCACAGTTTCGCAGAGACATCATCAAGGCCATTCCACTGATGATGATATCTATTCCCCCCTTTGCCAACTACCTGGTTTTTGTCCTGATGTGAGTTTATTTAGAAAGTAATACCTTGTCGTGTCAGTCATCACTGGTGTATGTTGTGCAAATCATTCTGAATTGATTAACACTAGTACGTTGGCATAGTAAAGGTAACGCTCATTTGTCTGTGTTAACAAAATATAATAATAAAAGACAAGATTCCTTCCTGTTTCTTTCAGTACATATTCTTCCCATCACTCCATGTGTTTCTCCTCTTCTGTTCACTGCCCAGGTACTTTTTCCCTCGCCAGCTCCTCATTCCTCATTTCTGGACTCCCCGGCAGACAGTGGAGTATCGGGGAGTGTACCATACCCACAGGGCCCAGCACCACTTGGCAGTGCTCAAAGGCCTGGAGTACACCGTCGGCAAGGTCAAAGACGGCCGCCTACAGAGTCACCTGAAGCACCTGTGCACCAAAGTGAGTGAACGTGTCAACAATTCTCAGTGAAAGGAGCATATTCTGTGTATTGTGGTTTGAGAGACACGTTTAATAGTGTTGTTTTCTATATGCAGATCATGTTCACGGATAGAGAATGAATGTAGATTTGAAACCTGATGTTGTTTAACCATGTGACGTCATTGTGTTGTGGTTAATAATTTGAATTTTATTGATTTGAGTTAATAAATAACCACTGCACTCCTGGCCGGCAGGGAAGGGGCTTTCCTCTCTCCTGTCTTCCTTCTTAAGATTTCTTTTTTTCCCCCTGTATTGGCTTCTGGGG